>NW_010972576.1:5771371-5835947 GCF_000737465.1 Haliaeetus leucocephalus | reverse complement strand
CGGGGCCGGCGGCAGGCGGCGCTGCGAGCTGCGCAGGCGGCCTCCCAGCGGCCTCTTCCCTCCCGGTGGCGCCGAAATCAAATCCGGCGCCTCGCCCGCGCCGGAGGCGACATGGTAAGCGGCGGCCGCGGCGGGGCACCCCGCCTGCCTGCCCTCCCTCCTCCCGCTCTCGTTGGCGACGTGAGGCGCGGGTACCGCGCCCGGGCCGGGCGGTGAATGAGGCAGCGGGGCTGCTGAGGGAGCGGCGAGGCGGGGCGGGCATGGCGGCGGCAGCAGCAACGGCGGGCAGGGGGCGGAGCAAGCCGGCCGTTGCTGCGGGTAACGGTCGCCCGCGCCTCGCCTTTCCTCCCCCGCTGCGGCCGCTGAGGGAGAGCGGCGGGAGCCGCCCGCCTGCCGCCGGGGCCGCGTCCCCAGCGGCCGCAAGGCAGCAGCAGACCTGCCGGTCCGCCAGCCCCTCTGCTCCCGGTCTGGGGAGGCACCACGGCTCTCGATGAACACCCGCGACGCCGGGTCTGAGGGTGTAGCGTTACCGCGGCGTGGGCCGTTTCTTTGCCCGCTTTCTTGACGAGCGACGTAAATCTAACCGGCCCCTGGAACGGTAGCTGGAGGCGGGCACGGTGCCCACTAGTCCCGCCGGCAGGCCGGGGGAATGGGCGGCCGCCCGCATTCCCCGGTGTGAGCAGGCTGGGCCGGGCTCTGGCTGCGGGCGTGCGGGGGTGGCACCTGCGGCTGCCGAACGGGTGCGCCTGCTGTGTCTTACATTCGTGGCGACTCCGCCGCGTTTGTTTGCTGAGGACTGTGCCGAGCGCTATTAATAAAACTCAGATTCCCTGCGAAATACCTTGTATCCTAGTTTTGCAAGGGGAACGTCACACTGGCGTCTCTGACAGTGATCAGAGGAGGCTATTTCTCAGGTTTGTCTTACCGGTAGCAGTTTGTGAGTAGTCGTTTCTGCCTTTTGCTTGTCTTTCAATCCGTGTTATTTACTGCTTGGTCACACAACTGCAGGGAAAAGAAATAGATACAGTTTTTAAAATGTGACTTTGAAGTTACAAACTTCTGTAGGAAATTTGAAGAAAGACGTAGTACCTCAAAATTCGCTTTATCTCCTTAAAAAAATCTAAATGGCCTACATCTCGCACTAGTGTCTCTATATCATAAGATAAAAAACAATTCTAAACAAAAAACTCAAAAGATATTCCTTCTTATCTTTTTAAGGACTATTAAACATTTCAGTGAGTCGTTGAGAATTGGTATAAATAGACATTTTTAATCTAGTAAGGTAAAACGAGGAACTGTTTGGGTATGCCAGGAAACATTGAGGTTTGAGCCGGACTGGGTTGTGTGAAAGCTCTGCTCCAAACTTGGAATATAGGTCCCTCAGTTTAATAGATTGCAGGTGGATTAGCTTGGTGTAATGATTCTTTGAGAAGTAGTTTATCTGAAAGTCTGAGGTTAGTGATAAGGTATTTTAAAGGATGGCAAATATAACTTAGAGGTAAATAGATTTGAGTTCTGAGCAGATGTTAATTATTTAAATGGCTGAATGTTTTAGGGTTTGGTTGTTGGGTTTTTTTCCTGTTCTAGTCCAAGAAAAAAGGTCTGAGCTTTGAGGAGAAGAGAGTTCGCATGATGGAGATCTTTTTTGAAACAGTGAGTAACTTGTAATTGTCCTGCATTCACTTGGGTGGGAAAACGGGTCCTAAAAGGAGCTTAACTGTAGATGTAGATGAACTATGTATATCCCACTGTGCTTTTCACTGATGCCCTGTGTCATCAATGTATAAATCACAGGGACAGAGCTTGATTCATATAGCTTCTGATCATGTGGCTCATCCCCAGGTGGAGCCAATGCATGAAGATGCACAGGTGGTGTTAAATGCTTCCTGTGCTCCCTATTCATATCTTCTCATTTTGAGTCTGTTACCATAAGAGGGATAGCAAGAGATTAGGAAGTATGCCACTGTGGTTTATGGTAGGAGCAAGAAATCTAAGCGTTAGAAAAGATGAGAGCAGACCTGGAAGAGGTCACTGGGGAGAAGAAACCTGGAAATCCAAAAGCAGAGCTATGATTACATTGGTGACATATGTAATTCACTATGTTTCACCTATTAAAAATTTATTGTGACATTTGAGTACTTGAGCAACGTGGTGCATCTGGTGCTGACAATCTAACCTGAGCTCTGTCTGCCCTAAGGGGTTTACTGACTAACTTGAGGCAAAATATGGTGACTTTAGACCACCAAAGAAAAGAACAGGGCTTGTTATAATAATAGCCTTTTTAAAAATTTTATTTAATTCTGAGAATGTTCTAATTCTATTGAGGGGTATGCAGCATGTTTCCCTAGCAAAACATAAACATGCAATGTATTTCCTACTTGCTTTTGTTGCCATTGATTTAGTGTAAAAACCACCCAGGCTTAGATGATGCTGTCATTTGGAACTAAAATGTCTTTTATGTTTTGCACAGAAAGATGTGTTCCAGTTGAAGGATATAGAGAAGATTGCTCCAAAAGAAAAAGGGATTAGTAAGTGTTTACAAAAGTTATTTTTCTTGAGCCCTTGGCCAAAATGGGAGATTGTTAAAATGTCATAGCTAACTCCAAGTTAACTACTAAAACATGGGATGGGGTTTTTCCTAGGCTCTGAGATGCCTGACTTGCAGTGACTTTCAGTCTATGAAATTGTTACGTGCACTCAGGTAGTGAACAGTGTCTGTCTGTAATGTCGCAAGTATCTTAAAATGCTAGTCCAGATGTACACAGTCAATGTTCTATTGAGCTTTCCCCCCCCCAAAAATGGCTAGACAGCTGTAAGTGGAAGGGGTTTGTCTTTTCAATGGAAGCCTTCCTGATAAGATCCATTGGTTTAGCATCAGGTCCAAGAGGATTTATCTTATGGTGTTGAGTTGTTTTACATGTTCCTCATTCTGCTTCCTTCTATGCCCATTGATAAAAGGGGGGTGAAGCATAATAGTGTAGTTGCCACTGTCCTTGACTAGCATATCTTTGTAGCACTGCAAGAGTAAATGAACTTGTTGAAAGAACTGCAAACATATGTGAGTATTGCAAAGCAGTGTTTTTCAGTTATGTCAGCAGCTAATAGAAGCACTCATAGGCTTCTGAAGACATGTGATGCTGTCTTGATTGGTTTGTCAATGCATATATTTAATTGTAATTTGCAGGAAAAGGATGCAAAACAGTAACTACAAGCAATGGAATTTCATATTTAAAAATCTGGAGTGTAGAGTTTCTAAAATCATCTACACCTTTGAATAGTCCAAATTCATCCTGCCTCTGCATATGAAGGCATTTAGCCACACAACCCAAGCCCCAGTTACTCTGAAGAGAAAAATGTCTAGCCTGTGGAAACACCCCCATAGGGGCATCCAGCCTAAAGCTTCCAAAAGACTGGATGTTCCTGATCTGGGATCCCCTTTAGACTTGAAATTGAGAGTCAGACACTGAAAACTATAAATTAGCTCACAAGTCTTTATATCTGCAACACTTGAGGATAATAATAACTACTTTGCTTTGTTGAACAGGTACCATTTTTGAAATGGTGAATTATACCGCACATTTACTAGAAAATGAAGAATTATGTTCAGAAATGTTTTGGATCCTTCTGATGGCAGATGACTTTCTGTATTGGAACTGAATATAATTAAAAGTAAAATCTGCCCCTCCTGAGTCTGTAGACAGATGGCTCTAGTGCCTCTGCTGCTGTTAAATGCTTTGCTAAGCATTACAAAGTGAAATGTAATTACAATCAAGAAATTATCAAGAAATTATAAGTTATCCATGTTAGAATTAAGATGGCAAGACTACTCAAGTACCCTCTCATGAGTTTGTTATGGTATTGTACTGTAATATGTACATATGTTTTATGATACTCATGAGCAGTGTTCTACAAACATCTGGTAGCAGACTGTACAGAATAGCAGCCTCTATGTATAAACTGCTGATTTCAAAGAGATTCATTCCTTCAAGTGAAGCATCAGGCATGGTGTCCTCTTGAAATCTTCCAGCTAGCTGACATTATAGTAAAATATTCATACAGACGACTGTAGATGATGGCTTATGGTATTCATAATTCTCCATAGTTTAGATGCTATGCTGTTCTAATTTGATATTTTTGCTTTTATTAGCCTCGATGTCAGTGAAAGAGATTCTGCAAAGCTTAGTTGATGATGGCATGGTGGACACTGATAGAATTGGAACTTCCAATTATTTCTGGGCTTTTCCAAGTAAAGCTCTTCATGCCAGGAAGCGTAAATTGGAAGAATTGGAGTCCCAGGTAAATCTGTTTTAAGGAAAGTACTTATTTACCTGAATGGGTTTGCTTTTTTTCTTACGCCCCCTTGTCACGCTTGTTCATATTGCGCGCTCTCACGTGTGCATACACACACACAGATTTTACTATAGGAATCATCTGGCACACATGGTACGATGTTCTCATTGTCTTGTTATCATGTCAGAAAAATTTTGGAGGTTGTTCTTGCTGGAGCTTGAGAAGACTTTTTGTCTACTTGCTGGTGAAAGCAGGTTATTCATGATGCAAAATATCATTTAAGGACTTCCTCTAAATGTTTAGGTAGCATATGCTTTTATGTGTCTTTTATATAATGTAGGCCATCACATTGTCATGATCTAAAAGCCATGAGAGGACTGAAATGCATAACCCAAGTAAATGTGGCAATGATTTCTACTTATGGCCATTGTACTTTCCTCTTTGCTTTTATCGGTAGCTTAATTTGGGGGCACTTGTGTAATCCCACATTGCATTTTTATTAAGAGAGAAGAGCAAATTGGTCATGATCTTCTGCAGAAGAGCAAGGCATCTTTTGTTGCAACATTGCTGTTCTATTGATCAGGTTCTTTCCTACATTTTGGGAACTGTCTTTCTTGCTTCTTCTAATTGGAGTGGGAAAGCATCTATTCATCAGTTCATTTGCAACTAGAGTACATGATAACAAGATCAATAAACTAGCTTTATGGTCTGATTGCGCCACAACTCTGCCAACTTTTCCCATGCTTATTTAGCATTATGTCCATTTATTAAAGAATCATTTGAATTAATGCAAAATTATTGGTAGCATCTCAACATCTTTACAGATGTTGTTTTCTTCAGGCATAGCTCTGGTATCGTCATTGCCATTCTATGCAGAGCGTTGTCAACTTCAGCTACTTCTTTAAAGCTCCAAATTAATTGTATAAAAACACGCTTTTTTCCCAGCTTGAAATGAAAAAGCAGTTTGTGAATCTGAAGACTGTTCACCAAAGCAGATAAAATAGCCTGATCAATGAAGTTGAAATCTCTTGTTTATGTATAGAGTGCAGTGTGACCATCTGAGAGGTAACCTTGTCATTGCTTGTAAATCTCAGTCATTACTAAACTGAAAGAGTCCAGTCCACTGTTCTGTTTTAACCAACATAAGATCATTTCCCTTTGCCCTGAACATTTTAATTACTGGCCCGGGTGCTCTGGATGGCTATCTGAAGGTATTTTGTGTGTCTGTTTGCCTCGATCTGGCAGAGGGAGGAGACTACTGGTATTATGTCGCATGCCCGATGCATTTGCTTCAGTTTTCAAGATCAAGAGTAAGACTTGCTAGAACTTTCACTTCCTTTCTCCTTATTCACTAATTCATGTCATTTTTATGAGCTAGTGATACATTCAGGGGTCTGTGGCAGTAAGGAGAAAGTACTGCAGTCCTCCCCATCATTAACTGGAACTGTGTATTGACAACCTTTCAGGCAGGTGCTTTGGATGAGCTGGAAAGTGCCTTTTGAGATAGCTATTGTGGTACTGTATGGGTCATCAAAATTACTGACTCTTTAATTTTGGGTTCTGCCACTGTCTTCCTCTATGTTTTGAGTAACTTTCTCAGCATCTCAGGTGACCTGTTAGTATCACGGATATAAACTGTACCTTGTGTGTACTGAGACTTGGTTAATATTAAGTTGTCCCACTGACAGTTTTGCCTGCTCTTTTACTGCCTTTGTTTTCAGAACTCAAATGAGTCCAGATGTTAAAAACTTCCTTGATTTAGCTGGATACACTTGTACTATTTTCAGGCATGAACTTAGTCTGGCGTGACTGGGCTTAAATTAATTTTTATTGACTGGTAGTAACAATGCACTGATTCCTACTCCAGTGAAGTTTCATTTGTCTGATATAGGAGATCAGTTTAACTCTACACTGACTTGGAAATGAGTTTCCTAGTAAAGTTACTCAGCTTATTAGTATATTCACACAAGTTTTAGACCAGGCTACTTACTCTGCCACAACAGAAATGCCAAATGAGCAATTGAATAAATACATGCCAAAACTCCTGCTCTGTTCATCAAACACCCTGATGCCACTGTCTTGTTGAATGCAAATGATCTGCTCTTGGATACTTTCTATTTTTGCTCATGTTCGATATTATAGCCAAGTAGTTGACTGAAGGAGTTTATATTTATTGTCTTTGCCCTTGGGCCCAGTCCCATCATGAATTTTAAAGATAATTGATCAAGCAGGTCTTTGGCATACCCTGATGAATATCTTCTTGGAATGTCTTGCAGAATCTGCCTAATGTGCTCCACCATAAGTATCCAGGGGTTATCTACAAACATATGCTTTAAATGTACTGTTACATTATTAAGCGTAAAACCATCTATTACTATGGAATTATAATAGGTATGTAGTTATTGTATTGTTTTCTGGTTATTTCTCTGTAGAAGATAAACTATGCTGATATAAACAGTTTTGCAATATAAAACTGTTCCAGTTGAGAGAGTTTTGTTACCAGACCCTTATTTGCAAACCAAGTCCTGCTCCTAACATATGGGCTTATTGATACAAGAGCTCTCTTTAGACCATGTTATGAGTCCTAAAAAATACTTATATTCATTACCTTGCTTTTCTGATGAGAATGGAAGTATTTCAGCATTTCAGGGAAAAAACATTTTCACTAGCTGAAAATAGCTTCTTTGTTGACACAGTGGAAAGGGGGCATTTTCAATGAATAGTGCTCTGAACGTTTTTACAAGATGATAACAGATTCTGTCTGTGAGTTCAAATTAGCTATTTTAGTGTTTGTATTCTTCTTGATGTGAACACATACAGATTTTCTTAAGGGTTTCTAAATCCAGTCACTGAGTATCACAAAACTTCTTGTTAGAACAAGCAAAGTAGAGGAAAAAAAGTAAGCTATTGTACCATTTCTGTTGCACGTTGCTTGTCTTTGATCATACTGGTATACAGCTTGCGGCATGCTGAGAGATATTTTTTCTTCCTGTGTCTTGTCCAGATCACTTGTTAGCTATATGAGTTGGTGTCTTTCTTCAGCCGTTAAAAGCTGGAATCAAGCCACCTTACTTAAAGCACAAGTTTAAAAATCTAGCAGTTCAGTTCACACTGCAATTAAGGTCTTTTACCAGGAGGCAATATCTTTATTTGCTTGAGGGCATGGGTAAGTAGTGAAGGGATAGGGGTGACCCCCAATGCTGAACTGAGACATTTGAAAATAATGTGGAGGAACAGAACAAGCTTCTCCGTGATGCAAATTCTCGTATTAATTCATAGCGCTGAGGCTTACATTTGGCAGGTTGGGCCTGCTACAGGACCTTTTGCCTGCCTATGTTGGTACTTCATAATGTTTTAGCCAAGCTGCTTGTAGCTCTCTGCATCTTTACAGAGCTTGTGGTCCTGGGGAGGCTGGTTTAAGAACTGTTCTTGAAACATTTGTTTAAGATTTTTTAGGGATTATTGAGCACCACCCCAATTTAGAGACTCAGTAGCAAAGAAGTCTGACTCAGTATTCACAATGAAGAGCAAGCCAGTTTTGGCTGGATATTTAAAGTTACACTTCACAGTGGTTGTGTATACCTTAGATTTTTTTCAGGAAGGATTTATTACATCATCACTGTGATCACCTTGTGCAGAGATATGGCAATTAAAAATAATGCTTGTTTGACATAGCTTCCCTCCCCACCCGCATCTTTCAACTTGCTTTTGTGGGGGCAGGTGTTTGGAGAGGGGCACTAACCCCTGAATTGACGTATATGGCAAATCTTGTGCTGATCTGATTAGGATTAGGATCTTGGTGCTGCTCTCTAACCCAGGGTTACTGTTTGGACTTCTTCCTGTTTTTCTTAAAAGCAAGGACAGTGAATAACTTTAGTTTGTGTAGCATCTGCTGCAATTTTTTTCCCCAATAGCTCACAGAGTAAGAATTGCTAAGTAGGTCCCTATGGATTTTGTATTGATTTGTTTTGCAGTGGCATGGCTGCTTTTAAGGGTTTATGCCTTCTGCCAGGTGCTTGTTCTTCATGTCTTTGTTATGCTTATACAGCTGTGAATTGGACCACTGAAACAGTAAAAGATGTTGGAAGTTGCATTTTGGTTAGATGGGTTTATAGTTGCATCAGTACAGCTATGAGATGGTGAAACTAGGGCAAGGGTCTAGATTGAGAAATACTGTTTTAACGAGGTTTATAAGTGGAGAAATTTTTAATGGCACTTCACCTTTGTTGCAAGAACTACAGAAGCTTTACTGAGAGGGTGTTTGCTTTTTTTTTTCCTTCCATAAGAAAAGGTGAAAGGATGCGGTTTTATTCTTTATCAATATTTTCCTGGCAGTCAGGTTCTAAAGTTTTGAATTACCTATGATCAATTATATTTTGACAAAATGAGATATTTATTCTTGGCATAACAATACTGGAAGCTTAGGGGCTTTATTAAACTAACAAAGAATTTGACCTATGCGGTGTAAGCTGAAAGATCATAATTTATTGATGATTCTGCTGCCTTTTATTGATTTCACAGCAAGCATAAAATGAGGAGACTGGAGATGAGCAACTGGCGTGTTAATCACAGTCACGTTCGATCTCAGGCAAGAGCTGCTAGTATGTTTCATACAATTAGCCCCCTTGCTTGTTTGGTTTTTGTATTGTTCTGATGTACCTGTTGCTACAGAAGGGATAGGAATATGAAGGATATGTTACCTGCTGAAGAGAAGGCGGCACATACGCATCCAAAACCTTGACAACATTTTTATCAGGTAGGAAATGGTGTATCAGTGAGTGAGGAAAAGAGAAACCTTTCTGATGTAACCTCAGTATAAACAGATTCAGCTTAGATTTTCTTCATTTTTTCAGTGACATCTTTGGTAAAACACTTGCAACTGTGCTGTCTGTTTTAGATAAGGTGAATTAATGCTTGTTTGGATTTTGCTTTATAGTGGCTTGAATTAAGTATTAATTAAAGTAACTAGTAACAGTGAGACCTTTTTCACCCAAGGGCTGATGAGTCTGCAAACCACAACCATCAGAAGCCGTAAGAAGTGTCCCATCTCTCCGGCACATTGTCTGCCATAGCCAGTGTGACTGGGGGGATCTCAGCTGGACTTGCACAAGGCAGGTTTAGTACTGACACTACAGGGCTCAAGGGAGGCAGAAGTAACTTCAGTGATCCTTGGTGACATCGAAGAGTGTCTGGCCTTCATTATGACAGGGATATATGCTCAAACCAGAAGGTCATAGAGGATTGCCACAGCAATAGTACATAATGTACTATTTTTAACAGATAGGGAACTGAAATACCAAGTTCTTCAAAGATTTTGCAGTTGTTAGTCTAACTATTGACAGTACTGTAAGCACTGTAATTCAGTAGCTTGGGGAAACAACCAGTTTACTTCCTTTCCCCAGTCTGGTTTTGTGATAGTTCCATTTCACTGTTCAGTTCAAAACTGTTCATTTCACCATTTTATTGTTAATTGTCACACTTACCTTATTTCTCATGCTGTTGCTTTCTTGTGGGTTATTCTTTTGTATTCTTGGGCTTTGCAAGGGAAAGTTTAACGGCAAACAGTATTATAGCTGCTGTTCCTTCTGACACCAAGAGCCTGATGGTGTCACCTTGTACTGCAACAAAGATTCAACAGAATCTTTTCAGAGCAGGATACAGGGTAGACTTTTTATGCTGTTCCATGTGCTCGCCTCAAGATACACATGAGCAACAGAGACTTGGGGAGAATTTCTGGCAATTTTTTTTTTTTATCCCACTAAGCATTGCATTGCGCCAGTGTTAGTTAAGATGGAAGGGATTAGTTGATGTTTCATTCCTTAAATCCCTGCCCTAGGGGGGTTGGTAAGAGGAGAGATTTTCACTTCCCATGACTCATCTATTGAGCCAGGGGAAGAATTTAGAAGTCAGTACATACTAACTCTCCTTTGGCAGCTATTTTAAAAAAAAAAAACACCAAAAAACAAAAAAACCCAAAACCTACCACCAAATCAAAACCCCAGGAATGAACTCGTAATAGTGCTTCACATCACTACGTGACAGAGCGCTGAAATATGAAAAGAGAAAGGATTTATTTTATTTAAAAGAAATAAAAAGTCTCAGGGAATGCTATATTAGGAAATGCTTTTGTTAGGAATGCACATGGTTTGAAAATAGTTAATGGAAAAAAATAATCATATTGGTGAGTAATCTGGCTCGAAGCCTCCTGGAGATGTTTGACAACATAACTAAAAGGAGCAAACCTTATTTGTTCAGAATGCACACAGAAAATTTTGAGTTTTAACCATCAGAAGGTTCTTTCAAGATGCAGCTTGATTTATTTCTATCCCTTTAGACGGATATATTTTTCCTCCTCAAATACTGTGACTGGATTACTGCATGGAAAGTTGCTGAATAGAGACTGCTTCAGACCACTGACTGAAGCATAAGAAACTTCTGCTGTCCACAGCATTTCAGTCTGAGCAGCCTCCTCCTTGATCCAATTGACTCACTCAGCTGTCAGTGTATTTCCACACAGTTTGGGAGATTGATTCTGGACTACAAGTAGGTGCAAGTGCTCAGAGGTTGCTGGCTTAAAGTAATCAATCCTGAATTGAGGTACAAATCCGTGGAGATGACAGATGTTCAGTGAGGGGTAACAGGCCTGATGGTGTTTGGAGTTGAGTGACGTCGCTGAAGATGACGGACAAGATGTATACCCTGGCTGGCACTTGGAATCAGCCAAGGAGTGCTTGTGGGACCTAGTGCTGTTGAAGCAAGCTTTTTTGCATTGCTTTGTAGAAGTGTCCTCAGTAGATGGTGTATCAGCCTTTAAAAGAGCTCCTTACACACCTCAGATCTCTATTTCAATTTTCAGCCTCTGTCGATGGTTTTGAATACAGGGTCTCACTGGATTTTCTCCTTGTGGCAGTGATGGGCTACCCCTAGAGGTACATGTGCAACACCTTTGGAATCCATGGCCTAATGCTTTTGATGGAAGAGTTTATTTTTTGGGTGCAAGACTTTCACATTATGATCAGTTGAATAGCTGTAGTAATTCAGTATTCAGTATGTTTTTAAAAATACTTTTTTCATTTATCGAACATAAAGGACTTGCAGGCATAAAGTGCCTTAAGGTTTATCATGATCTTAAGCTTTGCTGAAAAACCTTTTAGAAAAGCTTAGAGCTATCTTTTTAGTATGAATTTTATGAATGTTAGGGAATAGATAGCATAGTTAAAGAATTGTCCTCTAAAGTCAGAGAAGTACATCAGTACTTTTGCAACTAATGTGTGTGACTTGTGTTAGGAATTATTTATTTAGACATTTTTCTCTAATATGTATGCTCACAATTTAATTTTACTAGGTTGCAGAAAACGTAATAAATTGTCCCTTTCCAGGAAAAATAAAAGTCTAATTGCTGTAGAGTTCTCTCTTTTAATGCTCATTAAAATACATAGGCAGGATCCCAATGTGTTGACTAAGCAGTCTTCCCATATCTGTGCTGGGCCTCCCTTTTTCCCTTTATTTTTTTATTTGTTCTTCCCTGGCTTGGCCTGGCCATTTTGATAATCTGCAGCCCCAGTCTGCTGGGTGATTCCATTCCCTTCTGGCTCACTTTTTTTTCTTTTCCTCTTTTGTGTAGTAATGACTCTCCCAGCAGAGGCAGTTAGTGACCCCTCCCTATTTTCAGCCTGCAGGCTTTCACTGACCTGTACCTTTTCTTTGAAATAAAGGACTAGACACATAAAGAAACGGCCAACTGTGAGGCTGGTATGGTATGACTAGTTAACTTCATACCATCCAGTGGGAGCTGTAGCAGTAAGAAGTATCCTAAAAGCAAGAGGCTGAGAATTTGCATCATTTAAACATTGAGAATATGTTGATTATATCTATGCTCATTTGTTTGTTGATGCTGGATCAGTCTCCTGGAATATGCTAAAACAGTTTTATTTGAAGCAGTCTGGGGCTTTTGTTACCTCGTTGCATCTTGCATTTGAAAAATGTTGATGTCTTGAAATGATTCTGAATTTAGTAAGTCCTAAAATGTCCAGCAGAGAATACTCTTCTAATGCTGTAACTTATTAGAGCCTTCTGGAATTATGTTTAATGGCATGCTACAAAGCCCTGGAGGGTATGCTTAGTTACTGCTGTCACAGCAGACTTCTAAAAATATGGTGCTCTGGAGGCTTCTGTTAGAATTAAGCAACCTCATAATTTGGTGTTCATTAGCTGAATTTCATGCTTTTCCTTTTACTAGCTGTTAATATGTAACTAGATTGATGGCAACTGTGAAGTGTAGGTTTTCCTTTCCTGCCCTCTTGATGAGCATAAGCTAAAATTGGCATGATTTAAGAGCAGGTTTGGTTTTGGTTTTTTTTTTTAAATCTGGCTCTGTAGTAACTGTAAAGGTTATAAAGTAGGTTTGAAGGAAGAATCCTACTATATTAAAGAGGATATATTGTTACTGTGCCCCAGTAGCGTATATTATATATTCATTCTAATATAACACAGGAAAAAATACTAGCTTTTTCTAACAGTGTTTTCTGTGAAACTGTGAATTTTTTAGGTAATACCATCACATGGTTTACCTTTCCTTTTTGAAGAGGCTTGCATACTGGCTGCTGGCTCCATTCCTGACATTGCAATTAAATTGCCAATCTGAAATGCAAAGAAATTGGGAATAAACATGGGGCTCTCACTCCAGAAGTCCAATCAAATCTGGCACAGATGCAGCCCTAAGCCCTGCACGTCTCCCCATGCCCCCATGGCAGATGTGAGTGACAGTTCAGCATCAGCAGAAACCCAGCACCCTGAGAAAGTTTAAAGGTTTAGATGTTCTGCACTGTCTGGCAAACCCATAAGTTTCCTCTGCTGTAGGGCCAGGACCTTCTAGCCTGGGTATAGCGCAGAGGCAGTACTACTTTCAAAGCTGGATTTGATGGAGACAGTGAGTTGTAATCTGATTTAATTTGAACTTTGACTTTCACCTTAAAATCTTGTTGTTCAATTAATATAGCATATTTTGTTTTAGAAAATTAGCATGCATGCAGAAATAAAATACTGGCATGTAATTATATGTGTCTCACTTCGTAGCATTTTCCTCTTCTGAAAGGAATGAAATAAAAAAAAAAATTAAAAAAAAACAGAGTATAAAAGCAAAATGTGTGAAGTTAGTTTGAAGCAGGGAGACTTTAGAGGAAAGGTCTTTGTCGTCACAGTCAAACAGCTCATTATTGTTGAATACATGGTAGTTCTGTCAAGGACTATTCTTTGTATCAGGAATTTGAGATGACTTGGTTATCTGCCTGAGCATTACTTAAAAATGATGAAATTGGCATGAAGAGTGAATATGTAACAGTGCTGTCAAAACTCTGAAATTTGATAGATGTATTTCACTGAGGTTTATTATTTTACTGATAATATCTCAGTGTAGAATTTGGGCTTTTTTTAAAATCTGTGGAATAAAGTTTTGATTTGCTTATTGTAGTCTTTAGGCAGGACTTGAGCTCAGGGAATATCAGATGAATGTTGTATTTTAACTTGGGACTGTCTGTGCTTAGTCTCTGAAGGCATTGTCAGTGTATGGCCCAACTGGTTGGGATAGCAATCTTTAAAAGCCCTTTAGGGAAAAATTAGAACTTTTTTTCTTTCTCTCCCTTTCTTTCCAAGGGAAAATATTTTTCAATGTTCTTTCTGTCTTGAACAGACCTGTTAACTGTTGCCTTGGACTTTGTAGGTTTAGCAAATACAGTTATATGCAGTTACAAGCATCCTTCATGTCCAGGTATTAGAATTTTCTATAGTTCTGTCAGTCATGCATATGCCTTTTGGCTCTTTCAGCTTTCCCTATTAGACTGCTTGCATTTGTCAAGCAGGGTTGAAGAATGAGGCGTTTCAGCTTTTTTTTTTTTTTGCCTTTTTTTTTTTTAGGCTGATTGGGCATACTTGGTATTTGTATCTGAGTAGACAGCCATCTGTCCCTCAGGTCATGCCAATTATGCCAACTCTGAAAGGAGCCAGAGAAATTCAGGTCTTTCATTCAGCCTGCACAACTGTTTCTTTCACCTTTTGTCTATTAGGGAGATTGGCCTGGAGTGATTATTTTCAGTTGCATAACTAGTACTTACCAAATGGTGTTGCAAATGAATGAAGCAAAAACAAAAGCTCACAGCAAGACATCTTCTCTAAGTAACTTTAACTTAACTATTATGGCAAATCTAAAAAGATGGAAAATAATTGAATTAAAAGCTACTTTTAATGTGGAGGGGTTTACTGTATAGTAATAATCTTCAAAATATTTGCAGCTAGCAATATAAGGTTTGTACACGGATGGGTGAAGGTTCCAATGGAGGGGGAATTCCTCATTTGTTTCTTCTGGATACCCTGCATTCTGCAGGAAGAAGGACTTATCTCCTACTCAACATGACCTGAGAATAGAGCCATGCCTGATTTACCAAGTGATATTTCAGTCTTGCTCTCATGTGTTAGCATGCTAAATAAGTCAGAATTATAGGCCTAAATTTAATCTTGAAACACAAAATGGATTGTGTTTGTGGGAGGGGCAAGTAAATTAGTATTACCCACATGGATACTCTAGCAAAACATACAAATACTGCTTATGAGTGCAGAAATCTAACTTCAGAATTCTTATTTTTTGAGAATCTTTGTAGTGCTTTGTCAGACAATTGTATGGAGAGTCAGATATTTGTTCAGTTAGTTCCCTGAAAAAACCTTCACTTACTTTGCTTGAGTGTCTGAAACTTTACCACTGACATAAGTTACAATCCAAACCTGAAAAATATCCACTTGTTACCTCTTCAGTACTTCTTTAAGAAGACAGAACTTTCACACTGGCAGAATTAATAGCATGATATTTTGGAACAAGTATTATTCACTTAAAAGAATCAGTGTACCAGCCCTTCATTTTGAATAGCAAATATAATTTGGTTTGGGTCTCCTTTTTCTCCAGAAAATTATATTTATTCGCTACCTTCTCCCAAGTTTTTCAGCTGACTCTTTCAAAGAATGCATTAAAAATGAAGTAGTCTTTTTATGGTAAAATTTGTAGCGTGCATAAAGAGAAGAAAGTTCTTGTATTGAACATTTTGCCAGTATACCTATAATGCAGTATTTAAGAAAAAATATTCTTGTGTGTACAGAAATATGGTGGGCCTAACTCTGTCTCTTCTCTTTTTCTACAGTCTGTTTCCCGTCCATCTTACAGTGTTCTCTTGTTGAAAAAATTCTTGCTGTCTATTCTCCAATTTCTGAGTTAGAAATTCTTATTCTACATTGCTTTAATCTCTACTCTTGTTCTTACCGGTATTTTTTGGACCATTGCAGTCTCCCAGTTGCTTCTCTCATGCTCCTTCTAAGTCCCAGCAAACATGATTCCATACTTCATATTGCTGAAGTGATTTATAGTGACTTGGGGTAAGACACTGCATGATTCTTTTCTCTTCCTTCTACAAATTTTAAAAGAAAAAAAAAAATCTTTTAATTGTGTTTACATGACAAGTGTATGTTTGCTGTCTGTGCTTCAGTAAGAGTACATCGTATCCCTGACTGAAGTCCCAGTGAACTTGGAACCTGCTTCTACTGTAGTTCAGTTCACTGACTGGGTTATATGCAAAACTGGCATTTCATGAGTGGTACGTGGGCATCCTAAGAGCAGAGCAGAAGTAAGAATACTGCAGTTCATGATAGTACTCTCTACTCCGCTGTGAGCATAATTAGCTAACTTAGAAGTTTGCTTCTGTGTATTTCAAGGCCCTGGCAAGTATGTATGTGTGACTGTATATGTAAAAGAAGTAGTTGTATGTTTAGCTTGCTTTGTGTAGTACTTTAGAAAGCAATTCTGCACACTGATGTGCTGCCTTCCCCCCGCCCCCCTTTTAAGTTTTATTGTTTTAGTCAACAGTGATTGCCGAGTGGTCTCTTTTAGTAATGTTCCATGCCTTTCTTTTAACACAACAGGTCTGTTTTCAATATTTTCAGTTTGTTCTTTGGCTGTTAATCTTTGCATTTTTACTCTCTCTATATTATTAGTCTGCTTTCTGGCTTCAAATTTTTTTTATCTTTCTTTAAAATCTAGAGGAATGCTTTGAAGTACTTTCTCTCCATGCCTTCTGTCAATACCCATTTAAATTTTTCAGTGGTGGGTTAGGTTTAATGTAGGAAAGAAATACACTCATCTACTGCAAATGTCACCCTAAAACTCTTGAACTGGTTTTGTTTAAGCTAAAAGCAAACAAGCCCTGTCCTCCGGCCTGAAACAAAGCATAGTGAGCTTCAAACCCAAAGTAAATAAATTTACAAAGTTATAAACAATTAAAAAATTGATGTCTTGAATTCTTTTGTAGTGCCACAGTGAGTGGTGCTCACAATAGCAGTAGTTTTTAATACCATTTTTGGTTGAGTGTTTTGGCAGAAAGAAAACTGAGCATATTGACGTGTGGAAAACAGACTCCACAATCGGTGAGATTGTAAGTAGGTATGTTCATTCAGCGCTGGGCAGCACGGGGGGTAGTCCCACCAAAGTCGTGCGCGCCTGATTTGGCAGTTCACTTTAAATTTATACAGTCAAGTGTTACATATACATAGAGTTTCGCAATACGCCTATACATAGGCATTACCTATCCCTGCTTCATATTAAAATTAGCTCTAGGAAGTAATTTCCATAGTCTCCTCTCAACTGCGCTTGCGCAGTGCCGCCTTATGGTGGTCGTGAAGATGAGGGCTGTATGTCTTCTTCACGGTGAACTCTCAACCTTCTGTCCCTGCGCAGACTCAGTTGTCCCTTGGCATTTGTCCAAATCACAAGGTCCGTCTTGGCTGGTTCTTGGAGCCACTGCTGCTTCTTATCAGGGACTATCTCCTGTCCCAGCCAGCCTCAACAATGCAAGCGTTAAACATCACTTCTCATCCCCTTGGGCCATGTCTACCTCTGTTGAAACTTCTTTAACTTCATTATAAGCTAGATAATTATTAAACAATTCCTATCCACATTCATATATCTACTATATCTGCTAAGGTTTCTTTGGTTCCCTGTCTCAATATGATATTTCTCCTTAAGACCATAATGCCAGTGGGCTAACAGCTGTGAATGCTCTTGGTGGTTAGTGTATGAGACCTTGGTTTGATTCTTGTCCAGTGTACATACTCTAGGGTCTGTGTTTGCATGGCTTACATCAGGTTTGTAGATATTTTAATGTGCTAGGGACACAAGCTACATGTTTGGTGGGATATTGGTGGTTAAAGTGGTTAAGAATGAGGAACCAGAAGGGATACGACCAACAAAAACTTTTGCTGGAGAATAAAAATCTAGTCGTGTAGAGCTAGGACAGTATTGGGCAGGTTTTGAGAAGGAAGAGAACTGAAACCTGCTGCTGTTGTGTGTCAGGGCTAAATGTTCCTCTTCCAAATGTACATCACCAACTTGCCAAAGTGGAACCATAGTAATAATGCATGCAAAGTATATTATAAATTACCTGTGTACATCTAATCTATATCCTTTGATACAAACCAGACCCCAAGGCCTGTGATGGAACTGATGGTTATCATCAGCACATAGCACTAAGCACATGCAAGCTGCTGCACAAATGTATAGCTAAACATTGTGAGACCTTTGCAAAGTAAGAAAGAACATCCCTTTGGGGGACTTTGGATTGAATTAGTGTCCAAGCTAGGCCAGCGGTCAGTTAATTGACCACAGTGGTCTGTAAAATTAAAGGCACTGTTTCCCAGCTCTCCTGTTTTATAGACACTAGTTACTTATGTCATTAATCTGTCTTCTTGCAGGCTCCCACCATGTTTTGCAAACACTGAAAGTGCTCTTGTGGAGATTTTTTTTTTACT
The DNA here is from genome assembly GCF_000737465.1 of Haliaeetus leucocephalus. NCBI lineage: Eukaryota > Metazoa > Chordata > Aves > Accipitriformes > Accipitridae > Haliaeetus > Haliaeetus leucocephalus. The sequence continues at coordinate 5,817,818 of NW_010972576.1, read as the reverse complement.
TTTAGCTTTTAATTATTTAGTCTCTCCTCTTCCTTTGAACAGCTTTCCCCTAGGTGACATTTTTCCAGCTGTCTTGCATCTTGCTTAATCATGTGCTGATTTGGAGCAGTCAGACAGACTGAAGACACAAAACTTTCTAGTACAGTAGAATATCTCTTTCTGTACTCGTTTGCCATACCTGGTCACCTACACTTGTGGCAGAAGGTTGTTCATGTGTCAGACCAGACATCTCTTAAGAAGTGTAGAAGGGAGACAATAAGTAGCTTTTTCTCCAGATCAATCTCACTGCTATTGGCAGGAGTCAGATTTCTCTCAGGGTGGTTATTGTTCCTTGAGAAATTATTTGCCAGTTCACTTGAAAAATGTCCCAAGATTGCTCTAAGGATTGAAATCTTCCATCTCCTGCTGTGGTCCTTTGCAGTCAGGCTTTTCTACAGCTGGTGAGTGGGAAAGTAAGTCACTATATTTGGCCAGATGTGATCCTCTGCTGTCATACATACACAACACTTGCAAATTCTGCTTTTCTTTTTTCTTCTAATGCCCTATAACCTGTCATCTGCCATTTGCTCTTACCTCTCAGTTAAGTATTTTATTGTCTGTGTTCATCCTTCCTCTGACTCCTTTATCCTTGCTGACTGTCTTTCCTTCTTTCATGTACGGTTATTTTCAGCTGTGTTCCCACCTCTGTATCCAAGCCTTTCTGCTTCTCCCATCATCATAGATTCCTTGCACAGATCCTGGCCATCTATTTCTTGCCCTTTGCAGCCTTGTCCGATGTTTGGTTTTTTTCAGTATCTTGCCTCCTTCTGCTATTCCTTTCCTTATCCTCATCTTTTATTTGTTGTCATGGGAATACACACTGTGATTTCTAAATAATACACAAGGAGCTGTGGTTTCATTTTATTTTGTAAATTCTTGATTGTGAAGACAGAATTTAAAAAAAACCCCTAAGAAATTAAGATCTGTGAGAGAAGAAAGCAAAATCTTGAATAAAATTGTCCAAAATCATCACTGCTTTTAGGCAGAGGAAGACCTTCTGATCTTCTGACCTTGTGGCATGGCAGCCTTGCATGTTATGTAGGTCAGAATCGAAGAAATTTCTGTAGTTCTCAGTGTTTGTCATTACTGTCTCTTTGATGATTAAACGCTGTGGAATATAGAGAACCAAGAAAATAATAAGATGCCATACTGGGAAACATGCATCCAAGCTGGAAAACAGCTTTTATGATTCTATTGCAGTTTCCTGAGAGCTCCTTCTGTGCTTCCATTTTAGAGAATGCAGAAACATTCCTAAAGAACTTCATGAATATGAAAAAACAGAAAAGGTGACACCTTTATGACCTGTCTTGCAGAAAGCATTGGCTGCTGCTTTGCACTTGTGGCATATGGGCCTAGATAAGCTCCTTGGCTTCTCTGCTTCCTCTGTGAGTTCTGTTCCAGAAAAATTCTTTGTTCAGAGATACTGAAAGATGCATGCCCTGGTGTTTGTCTTCCCCAGGCTTCATGAACTGCAAACTGCACCTATGTACTTGTCCTCTTCTGAACTGTATACTTCTGTTTAGTACGGCATAATGTGGGGACTAACGCACTTAATATTTTAAGAATTTTGTGGAAAGCCCAGAAAGAGTACTGTTTAAGTATCCACTAAAATTAAGATGTTGGTGTACTTCAAGCCACATACTGAAACCCACACTGCCTCTGTGGTTACTTGCACTGAGAGCCACGAGGAAATAGCTGGACATATTTTTCCCCAAATTATATATGCCTTACCATTAGTGTAATTTCTGTATAAATTGAAGAAAAATGAAAACATTCTTTTTGAAGAGAGACCTTCTTGTCTGTGTGTATGCTCACACATGTATGAACACATACTTATCCAGAAAGAGTAATTAATTTTTAAAAAATGAGCTATAAAAGGAGCCCCTAAACCCAGTGAGCTGCAGTTGGGCTGTGTCCTAATCTATACGGACCACCAGTGCAGAGTTTCTTTTTACCATTATGGCTAATCTCTGAGACTTGGCAGTAAGCTCTGCCTGATATTTATCATGCATTTACATTTAATACATATTTCTGAAAATATGGACTGAACATGAGTTTAAATAGAAATTGAGAAGTGATTATAGCTCCAGAACAGTTCCGTTTGTATTGTATGAATGTGATCTTGGTGTTTCAGCTGCACAAGAATGTAAATGATACAGTTAAATTATCTAGGCTAGGGATTGCAAGAAATGTCTAGGAATGCTTTTCCACTCAGTGGGATCTTCAGTGAGAAAGGGAATGTAGAAGTGGAGGCTTCATGTGAGGGTTTTTGGGGGAGGGCAGAATGAAACTTGGACTCTGACAGCAACCTTCATCATCTTCATGATTAGTCTGATGTGCTAGTTTTCTACCTGACTGGTGCTCAGAACGTCTTGAAGCTAAACCAAAGAGCGAGTACTTCCAAAGCATACTACTGTTTTTTGTTTTTTTTTCTTTTGTGTTGGTTTCAAATGCAGTAACTAGTTTCCAAACTGTATTTTATTAGATTTTTTGCATTCTCATTCATCTCATTTAATATTTCAAGTTACTTTGGCTAATTCTCAGTATTGTGTCCCTGAGGGGCGAGTCATACATTCTGCTGAGCTTAAGAGTTTCCAAAGTGTCTCTGGAAAACTTCCAACTAAACTGGAAGGGCCTGGTTCAAGATGCGTGGCAGGTTAATGGAGAGAAATCTCTCTTTACGAATGATTCCTCCTAGAGTAACAGGAAAATGGAGGGAGTATTCACACCAGCCCTGTGAGATGCAACTTTTGCGAGATTCCTCTGCCTCAGGCCTCAAGGAAGGGAACTCTGAAGTCTAGCAGTGTGAGTGCAGCACAGAAAAAGGGGGCTATGGCTTTACATGCCTTTGACCTATAGAGGCTTCTCTTCGCCAGTATGCAAAAGGATTGGGGCTGTGCCAATGGCATACCAGAATTTGGGAAGACTGGTATCAGCAGCTGAGCAGATGGATCTGCCACAGCTTTTGTCACTGCTTCCATTGAATGAGGAGAGCTGGAACAGGACCAAAGGAAATCATCTAATCCAAAGCCTCCATGTCATGGAGTCCTTTGCATAGAGATGCCAGATTATGGTATAAAATAGGATTTTGGTCCCATGCTGAACATGTATTACATAACAAGATTATGTGCCACAGGAATGAAAATTTCTTAGACTTTAAGTTGCTTTCTGTAATTCTTTTCTGTGGTTCAGAGCCTCAGACTTACATTTGGGTGCTTTTGTATTTATTTTGTGTTTATTTTTATTACACAAGTTATAAATATATATAAATTTATATACTTAAAAGAGTATATCCACCTGTTTATTTAAATATATTTCTATGTATACAGATTGTATAGATATGTTTAATATATGCTACTGAAATAGGTTGATTTTGTTCTTTGTTTCCTTTATCAGTTTGCTGAAAGCAGTCAGAAAAAAGAGGCTTTACAAAAAAGCATTGAGAAATCAAAAATTGGACGTGAAGATACTGTAAGTTGCTTTGCGGGGGGAGGCATTCCTACCAGGAAATAGGGCTACAAGTATGCATAGTTTGTAAATCCTGATGTAGCTGTTGGAAATCCATTAAGAATTCTAAATACTGGAGATGAGAAAAGGACAAAAAAAAAATCAGATATTAGATTATTCCTTAGTTGGTCATGCACTAATGAGTAAAATATTGACAACTGGCTGCTCCAAGGCTGAGAAAATGTGTGACCGCCTGAAGTCTGGTAATCTTCCAGGCTTTTTCAGATTTAAAGATATCTTAAAACTTGAACTACCCAGAGGTACGTACCAAAGTTGCCAGTGGCTGCTGAACTGCCAAATCTAGTAACTGCAAACGTAGGTGCTGGGGGTCTTATTTTTTTTTAATCTTATTTATAATCTATATTTCTAAATTACTGTTCTGAGCAGCCATGTAAGCTTGGCGGTCTTTGCATGCTGAAGCTGTTAACACTGCAAAATAATATTTAGGTATCGTATTTATCACACATATGAAGTAGCATATTAGTCAGAAATACTTCATATGGTATTTTAAGTTGCTGATTTGTTTTGAGATGCTCAGTCTAAAGTGGTTTATATATCCAATAAATAAATGTATAAACAGGGACAGCAGAAGTTTTCAGGTGGAATTGAATTTTGTAGGAAAGTGCCAAATCTTAAAATCCAAAATGTTTTATAGAAATGCTCTGGGTTTGACTGTAATCAGGGAATCCCAGGCAGGTTTCTCACGCAGTTGTGCTTCTCAGGTTTCCAAATGGACTGTTCAAGACTTGGGCTTCTCCACCATGTGGCCTGCCCTAGTTACAAGGAGCTATTGGTCCTGGAAATCCTGTTTTGGCTGATGCTTCTGACATTTTGATTCTGGATTATACATCAGGAAGAACTCCCAAGAAATCTAGATCATGATATTGGTCTCTGAGCAGCTGGGCTTCATAGCCCAGCATCTGGAAGCTTTTGATTTCCAGTCTGCATTTTCAGAATGTGCTGACTCCAGACTCTTGGCAAAAGCACTGGGATTATGGAACTTTAAGATAAAATAAATAAAAAGACCCGAAACCAACAACCCTCCTCCTGCAAAATCAAAATACCTCAGACTGCTGGGCTGCCATGGAGATTCCCATTGGCTAAGAACCTGATGGAATGGCTTGCAAACTCATGCTATCTGGCTTTTTTAGGCTACCCAGTGCCCTAGCATGAGTTCTTTGAATACCAGCCAGTTACAGTGTTTGGCTGTAACTACAGACTGAATTAGAAGTATGTGCTGAGTTGGCTATGGGAGAGCTCATGTTGAGTCAGTGTCTGCAGATCCTTATTGATCAACAGAATGTTTGAGGTTGATATTGTATCCTCTCCCAGCAAAGACTATCATGTCATAAATATCTGAATTTATTTTTGAGACGACTGCTCTTAAATGACTTGGAAAAAAGAAGAAAAATAAATTCAGAGCCTGTTCATACACAGCATCCCGATTTGTGGAAGTGTGAATGGTAGGTTTTTCTGCAATGCTGTCTTTAATTACAAGACTGGCACTCCTAAATATCATTTAACCTTTAAGCCCAACAATTAAGAGAACTGTTTGGAGTTTGTCAAACCATGCTGAGTTCAAAGTTTGTAGAAAATTGTTCTTTTGTTTATCCATTTTCGCCTTATTTTTTTTGACTTCCAGTTTGTAGTTGATATCATTTAGTGTCACTGGGATTTTTGTCTGTGCATAAAATGCTCAACTGGTTCATTGACAGAAAGCAGTAGTGAGAACAGCTTTTTAAATTTACATCTTTTTTAAAACAAACAAACAAACATTCTCTGCAATAATTACTGATTTGTATTTTTGTATTTTTTCATATTTACCAAAATACTTTGAATCCTCAGGCGGAACGTGCAGCTCTAATAGAGGAACTTGCTGTCCTTCAGCAGAAAAAAGAGCAGCTAAAGGCAGAAATAGACAAATACAGAGAATGTGATCCAGACGTCATTGAAGAAATGCGTAAGTTGTATATTGTTCAAAGCGAACTTTTGCACGAAAAGGTCTGCACTTCTTTAGCTTAAAATCTGGTATGCAGAGATAAGCCAAAGAATAGCTGATTTTCTTTTTAAAGCTGTAAGCAATACAATACAGGTACACTGACCATTTCTTTTCATGTTCTGTTGTATTATATAAGGGGGTTTTATTGATATTTACTCTGCCAGCAACTGAGCAGTTAACAAACAATCCTAAAATTGAAATACTCTGATGCATTAGAATTAATCTCAGGACCATTCTTTCTAGAACTATATTAATTCTATAACTTCTAAGTGTGCTGAACCCTAGAATGTGTGTAGGAAGAGTAGTCTTTGGCTCTCATTTACCTTCAATTCCATGCTGGCAAAACAGGTATCTTTCTACTTACTTTGTCTTGTCTATTTAGGACATAAGCATTTCATTAGAGACACTTAATTGTCACTTATACGTAAGTATGGTATTACATTGTTGACTTACTGTTTGTACTGTCTCTGACATGCTGGGTTTTGGTTGGAGTTTCTAATTCTAATGGAATATGAGGAATGATGAGTGACTTTAATACTTAATTACAGAATTGGGTACTGAAAAGTACTTAATATTCTGATCCTTTAGCATGAAAAATGAAAAGCATGCATGAAATTTTATTGAATTTTCTCTACTTCAACTTTCATGTTTTATTTATTAGGCTTTTACATTGCTACCCAAACACCACTGCATATTCAGTTGCTGTAATGCCAAAATGCCATTACAGAGTGATGAGGAACAGGCACAGACCTTTTTGTGAGAAGATATCTAACTGAATCTTTCTCTTTCTTTATTCTTCTAACAAAGTACACAGCTTTAGAAATGTGCTCAGAGAAAGCCAGGAACGTAAACAGTTGATGTGGCCACACACCCCTAAATTGGACAGATATTATTTATTTTGAGGGGCTGTGACATTTTTTTGTCAGCTGCGTTATCTTTCCCCAAGGATGTAATGATATGCCAGGGAATAAGCAAACTCAAGACCTGAGGTTAGTTACTGTGCTGTAAATCCCTTGCTGTGTGCTCTCCTGAGGGCAAATGACAGACACTTCCCAGCTGATTCCAGCTGTAAAAATGAATGAGGTTAGGCAGATTCCAACAGCAGAAGGATTTGTAGTGCCAGGTATTTTAACTGCTGAGGTACCCTTATCATAAGCATTGCATTGAATGATTTGAGGACCCTCTCGCTTGAAGCAGTCTCAGTGAGCACATTCCTAAATACGAGGCACAAGGGGGCAAATCACACCTTGAATGCTAGAGCAAACTGCATTAGCTGGCAACACAGAGACTAATACCCTGAAAAGAGGGAAAGGGAAAGAAATGTCATTGTTAGTTACTTTGGTTATGCCCTTTTTTTTGTTTGTTTGTTGTTGGTTGTTAGAGGGTGTGGAAGCTCCACATGAGCTTCTGCAATAGAGGGATGAGCATTTAAGGGAGTTGGTGAGGTTAGCCTTGTTGGGCTACCTGTAGGATTACCAGGGGAATATGCAGTAGTGTTTGGAAAACAATTTGTCCCTGACTGTTGATTAAAAAGTTTCTCCTTTGTTATATGTTTCATCAGTTGTTGTTGCACTGGCAGCACGCATTGTTGCTGGCAATGTATAAATGAATAAATGGTTATGTCAATTTTGGGGACTTAATGTCTTTGTCAAAGCTGAATGGAATTTTATAGGCATTAATGGAAAGAGAGGGGCAGGGAGGGGGGGAAAGGTTGGGAGGCATTTCTCTCATTCCAGAGTCAAAACAAGATGCAGGAAGTTATGGGGTTTAGTGTAAGAAGGCAAAAAAGATTCTCAAGTAATGGAAGGTGTTCAGCTAGACATGAAAGTTACTGCTGCTGTTTCAAAGAATAACCTTATAATCAGAGCTACTGGTTCACAGATTTTAAAGCATTTTCAAACTGCACGTGGGCGATATGATTTTCCACTAGCTGTACAACTTAAGATAACATAATCCTTGTGATTATTTTCAGTTAGATCACCTGAGCAGATTACTAACTCTAAATTACCTTATTTTAATTTTGCATCAGGAATCAGAGATGGCTGTTATGTTATATAATTGCACTGTTTTTAAGAGTTGGATTGTTCAATATCATATGTTTTGTAATGGCCCGTTGTTACTTTCTACATTTGGGTTTTCCCTCTTCTTCCTTAATGACTTCAACCTGTAAGGAAATCTTTCTGATGCTCAGTATAACATTTCTCTCTATTAATTTCCCATCTCATATCATAGAGCTGCCTTGATTTTTGTTGTAGTATTTTAGGGGTATATCAAATTGTCATCTGATTTCAGTGGCCTCCAAATTTGGTGAATGCTTTGCTATGCCTTTTTAATTGCTCTTTCCCTCAAATGAGTATTGCAGAAACAAACTTACTGTGCAGCGATAAGCCTCATTAAAACACACACACACTAATTCCAGGGTCAAAACAAAGTTTGGATGATTCATAGCAAATATCTGAAGACTCAGCTGAAAGCTTAACATCTGTCTTGCTTCCTGAGTCTTGTCGTGGGAAAGTCATGTTTGACCATGTAACTAAATATACTATAATGTATATTCACAAGGGGACAAATCAGAATACTAAAATACTAACTCTGGTTTTTGCTGAATTCACTGCTTGTCCTTTTAATATCAGTAACAAATGTTTTGCCATATGTTTTGGCTTAATTTCTTTGGCTTTTGTATTAGAGAGCTGAAGTATAGACTCTCAATAACGATTAACTACAGTAAATAGCAGAAGAAACAAGATTTAGGGACTGACCACTAGAGGAAGCTACATAATAGTCTGGTCTTGTGGCTATATTTGGATAATTCCATTTTGCAGGTAGGGTATTGTAAAAATATATCTAGAATTGCAACATATATGGATTTCTTCTGACGACCACTGCAGTTCAGTGGTTGAAGCTTGTCTTTGCCACTTGGAAATGTTGTTTAAGCTGTTTTGTGTGAGTTAGGATTGAGTAATAAATTCTTCCTCAACATTAAGGGCAGTAAAACTGACAACAGTCATCAGAAGTAACAAAAATAATAAATACTGGGATATTATACTTCTCTGTTAAACTTGTAATCCTGCTTCAGCTGCTGCAGGACAGAGCCCTTGTTTCTCAGCTTTGAGGCAGGTTTTTGTAGGCTGGAGGATATTCTCACGGGAAGCAGTCATTGTAGAGAAGTGATTCTCTATTCCTTCATGACATAACATGTAGGTATGCAAAGTTGGATACATGTGATGCTGCTAGGTTCCCTAAAGATTACAGTAGAGGACAAAGGCATGGAAAATGCAAGCTTTCAATTGTTTGTAATTTATCCAGATTTTCATAAGGCCAACAAAAAAAGGTCCATATAACATCAAGATTAACCTGCTGCATAAGTTTAATTCTTTCTCCCCACCAGAGAGAGATGTTAGGGAGCTAATAAAATTTTTCTGACAATTAATTTTATAGAAGGGTTTGTCTGGCAGCCTAAGTGTATAAATGGTATGGATTTTGCTCTGAGTTGTTGGCCAGCTTATAACTGGAAACAGGTAAACATTTTCACTGTAAAGTTCACTGTAAAATAAACATTTCTAGAATTTCAAACTTCTTGCTCTTCCACTGTAATTAGAGGAATGTTGATTTATACTATATTAAAACATTGTTGGGTCTTAGCTATTTTTTTTTCACAGTAGCCATGCTTTGGTTACTTTGTACCTTTGCATAGGACAGTAATCTCAGAAATAGCTACATGCTGACTGAAGTAAGTGACTTCCACCTGGTATGAGTGCTAATATTTATGGAGCTGGTCTTAGATGTTGCCTGTCAGCATTCCTGGTTTATTTAGCATGTTTTTAGAATGTCCAGCTACTGATAATTTTTATGTCTTAGGCTTTTACCTTTAAAACAGTGGTGTGAATGTGTCTAGACAAACTGTATTCCCAAAAATTAGCAAACTGCCAAATGCAACACATGTAATGTAGCAATTTTGGTTTCAACCTTTTTAATTCTGCTCTCTTTGTTTATTTTTATCCTGTAGCAAAAGGCTTAAGTGGTTCAAATGGACAGGATTTCAAGCCACAAATATCCAGATAGTTACCCTTTTGAATCTCCAAAAGTGTGATCTCAGAGGCATCACTACCAGTCCAGTTCAGGGTTAGACTGTTTTCTAAAACTGATACTTACATGGCTGTGTGAAAATAAATTTTGGGAAAACATCCAGACTACCGAATACCATGAAAATATTATGTTCTATGTAGTATGTACTTGAAAGTGGCTTTTTGCATTGTAGATGCTTCAAAATTTTTTAATTCTGTTGTGTCTAAACACTGAAAATTTCAGCTTGACAAACTGTTGTGAAGAATTACATTGGGATATACAGACAGTATGAGAAAGTAGTTCTGGGTTTACCAGTTTCTTCATTCATCTTAATATCTTGAGGCTGAATGCTGAAAAGGTAATGTTGCTTTAGCTGCTGGATTTTATGGGGTGCATAGTTGGGGTCTTGTTTTGGTTTGAGTTCTTTTTTTGTTTGGGATTTTTTTTGTTGATACACCCAGCTACTATGTTCTGTTATATTCAAATCAATCTGAAAATGTGTTATGGATACAAATGTATTTAATGTTACAAAAATTTAGTACTAAGTGCTAGATTCTTTTGGGGGTTTCTTACTAATACTGGGAATAGTCCCTGTTCCCAGAGATGAAACAGTAGTGAAGAAATGAAATGAAGATTAGACTAGACTGGCTAATGGAGAAGCTTTAAAATGAGTTGCGTCAGTTTTATTCAAAATTCGTCAGACCACTGGTGATTTACAAAATGGTTTAATGGGTTTTATTTATATTTTGTGGCAAAGGCTATTGTTCAGAAAACATATCAGAAAGGTTATTCAAACTCAGACCCTTGTCAGTACTTCCGGTTAATGAACTATTAAGTAGCTATTTTTAGAAATATAGTGATTCACTTTGGAAAAGTGAATGTCTACAAATAACTTTAAGCCTGGTCTAGGTGTCGCCAAGATCAATAAGATACAGATCAACTTTATAGAGTGAGTGGGTTTTTTTTTAATCACCTCTAGATCCAGTATGTTCAGTTTGCAATTAAGAAGATGTTTTCTAGCTACTCACTGTGAATATGCACCTGGCATCTGAGAGACAAGCTGTGCTTTTTATGGTTTATGCATCAATGCAACTAACAGAGATCTGCAATTTGAAATTAGTCATTCTGCTGAGTTAAACTAGTGTGTCCACCCACACTTACGTGAGCCTTAGAGGGTTAAACTAAGCTTTCTTTGGAGTGAACCAGACACTTGCTAAAAAAGTACATAGAAAAATAATAGATTTGAAAGCAAGCACTCATTTTTATTTTTTTTTAACTTATACAATTCTTTGAAAGATGAGACTATTTCATGTATTCATCTCCTGAAGATCTGGATGAGGATATGACAGGAAATAGACAATGTATGTGTGCATACACAATTTGTGGGCTATCTGCTACTAATAAAAACAAACCTACAAAGCCCAGCCCCCCCCCTTTTTTTTTCCTTTTTCCCTCCTTCATCATGGAGTACCAGAATGTATATAGATGTGCACCAGTAATGAAAGAACACATTTACTCGACTGATTGCATCAAGCTAAGATACTTTTTTTCTGCTTCCCCTGCTCCCTATACTGTTCTTTGAATGGCTTGTCATTCAGTTGGAAGGTAGGCAAATTTAAATTACCTGTTCAAAAGCTACATTAAAAGACAAAACAAAATGCTTTACCAAAACTAAATATAACTTTACTCCTAATTCTTTCTAAAAGTTATAAGTGTACTTGTATGTAATCATAGTTACACATAGTAACAGTAAACATAAATTTTAACTGTTAAGTTGACAAAGGAACAGGGTACTAATGAGTGGAATTACAAATGTAATACTTGATCTCTAATGCTCCAAGCTCCTTCAGTAATCATAGCAAGTGAGAAGGAATTGCAAGTTTAAGTAGTATTTCTGCTCCTTTCTTTTTATCCCTTCCAGTTTTCTTTTTATCTTGAAAATCAAGGGAGGCTTGTTTGCAGTTCAGTTATTGAAAATGCTGGTCCTTCGATGGAGCAAACACCTGCAAAGCAGAATCTGGCTGTGATTACCGGAGGCCATAATGTGGTGGTTTACAGATCTTCCCTGACAAAAGTAGGTTAAAGAGTTCTCACCTTGGCCTTTCATTCCTGTGCTGCAGTTCACCAGTGATAACAGCAAGTTGTCAGCTTGAGTTAGGAACTGCTGGTGTATATATCCTTGTCTTGTGGTGGACTCTCCCAAGGTCTTTGAAATCTCTCTTTCCACCGGACAGTCTGTCTGATGAAGTCTTTCATCACCTTCTTCAGAAGGCTTTCATACATGTGGTAGTTTGTCATGCATCTCTCAGAATTGTCTGTCTTGCGGTAGTTGCCCTGAAGAGCAACCAAAGATCCTCTGACCAACCCGGAGCACATCAGGTGACAAATTTCCAAAGGGCATCTTCCTGACCTCTGCAACGAGTTGAACTGTGTAGAAAATGGATTTGGAAAGAACTGAATGAGAGAGGAACAGGGGTAGGTAAATGGGTGAGCAGCTTCTGGCACTTGGAAAGGAAGGAGAAGATAACAGCCCCGAAGAATGATGAGTGAAGGACCACCAGGACGGACTGGTGCAGCTTAAGATGCATCTGCACATATATTCCTAAGGTGCAAATATTAAAGTGAAATGTGGGGCTTTTGACTGAAGCTGGGAAGCTGAAGTTCAGAAGGATCATTTGGTTTTCAGCAAAAGGCCCTAATTCTCTGCGTTTCAGAGATTTTCTCTGTCTTTGTGCTTAGCCTAAGGTTTGGACTCCAGCTAAGAGGTTACTCTGCAATGAAAAACTAAATGTTTAGACACATACATACTTGTGTTTTTATACCTCAAACACATTCTAGCAAGACTATTCTTCTTGGAGAGCATCAACTTAGGCCAACTTGCTTTAAAATGGAGCTGCATTTTAGCTGGTTAAGAAAAAAAAAAAAAAGGAACAAATTTTAAAATAGCTTGTCTTTTGTCAGTGGGGTTTTACTTGCATACTCAGAAAAGAGGCAGTTGGAAGGTCAAATCTTTAGCTAACATGTTAATACCCTCCTTAAATAAACTGGCTACTCTGGCAAGTTACATTTTCTTGCAATTAAATGAGACTGCTCACAAGGCTTATTTTTCTTCTTTCTGTTTATTTTGTTTCTTATTTGTTTATATTGGAATGGCAGAAAAAATATGTAGGGTGAGAGGCAAATGGATGAAATATATGGGAATAATTTTATTTTCTGAGCCAGTAAATCTTTATGGCAAAAGCTGTTGAGCTGCTTAAGAATGGTAGACACTTGATAAAATTTGTGATGTGGAAAATAGCTGCTTGTGACTACATTTATGATACTCCCTGATTTAGAAATGAATCAGTAGCAATCCATTTGGCCATGTTTTAAAGCCCTGAAGAGAGCATCAAATGGAAGTAGTCTATAGATCATTTATATATGAAACAAAAAGGCTTCTGTGGAGTGATTACTTTGCTTGTCTCTCCCAGTGTTATACCTGCTAAGTTAGTTGTGTATGGTACCCTTCATTCAGACAGTTTTGATAAAGTTATGGTGATATTCAAAGGAATTTTTTTGTTTTTTTAAATAGTGGTTTGTATCTTTTTATAACTTCCATATGCAAAATGAGGTCAGGAAAGGTATTGTGGATGTTTCATTCGTTGTCTTCAGTGCTAAGTTGCAGGACTGTCAAGTGTAGTTTTCCCTGGCCTTGTTTATAAAAACATGTTGCCAGTCTCATATGTTAGGAAATCTCCCATATGTTGTGGGATGGTAAGTTATGTTTTCACTATGGATTTATCTAGATTAGGACCATATATTATTGGTGTATATTCCTAATATAGATACCTTGTTCTGTGCTATTTAACTGCAGACATTTTGCAGGGCAGAGTGTATGAGTGCAAGACTAATCTTGGCACTGGTGGTGTATTTGAGGGTATTTCCGATGGTTTTTTTTCCCCTCCTCACTTTAACATCTAATGAGCTAGTTTCACTGAAAAGAGCAGGATATCAGAAAAAAGTCTGGAACAAAGAACCAATTTGGAAACACCTGGAAGGACACCAAGACCTTTGTGGATTGGGAGAACTTTGTCTTTGGTGTTTTGACTCAGTTTTGCATGGTACTGTGATAAGGAAAGTAGGGAAATATCCTGATGAAACTGCAGTATTGTGAATCTCAAACTACTTTATAGTTGTACTCAAGGTGTATTCATTAGTAATTCAGTATCAGAAAGGAAGGTAGAATCGATGGTGCTCTGCAATAGGATCTGTCATGTCTGTGCATCTGCTCAGTATTTATATTAATGAGCTGGATAATAGAACAGAAGATACACTTTTGTTAACATTTGCAGATGATGAAGCTAGGAGAGAATGCATGGACGAAGGACAAAGTGAGATTTCAAAATGAACACGACAATTGCAAAGATAGTCAAAAACACCAGACAAAATTCAGTAGTGGCAAGTGCAAGGATGTATATGCATTCAAGGATATTGTGCTATGCAAATGATCTGGAGCAGTTGGTTAAAGGGGGAGGGTTTGAAAAAGATGTCAGGGTTATAGTAGTTTACAGGTTGAATATGAGACATTCTTGTTGTGAAAAGCAAAATCGTCATACTAGGATACAGAAACAGAAGTATAACCAGCAATGATATGTTGGAAATAATCTTTCTACTCAAGTTGGCATTAGTGAGGCTTCAGCTCTAACACTGTGTCAGTGTTGGATTTCCTACTCGAGAGTTATATAGCTAACTAGGGAGAATTCAGAGCAGAGCAAAAAAGACCAGACATTGAGCAACCACATTCTAGGAGTAAAAATTTTACAAAAATAGGGCTTGAAAGAAGGTTGCTTCTGGGTTTCACATATCTGTATCTCCTTCAAAAAAGGAAAGGAATAGCCTGTTGCTCAGGTTCATGGAAAATTCAGCAATAAGTAATAGCCTTAAATTGCAGGGGAAAAAAAAGTTAGATGAAAATCTATTCTAATGGTAGCAATAATCAAACACAGAGCTAGGTTGCCTGGGAAGGTTGTAAAAGCTTTAACACTGGAAACCTTAAAAATAGGCTACAAATACCTCAGAAATGGCATAGGTAAGGTTGGACATGCATTGAGTCATGGGTACAGAGAGCAGAGGACCTATTCTGATGCCTTCCAGGCTCTTCTCTGCAACTTCTGTGACACGTGAGGCATGCAGCAGAGTGACATCCTGAACTAGACAAAAACCATAGTGCTCTGGGATGGGCCTCCTTGCAAAATGCAGTTCAGCAGCAGAGATGTTTGCAAGTTGCTTTAGCTGTGCTGTGGGTATGGAGTTTATTAGTAAGCGAAGTGGGGAGGGAGGAGTTGTCCACTGAAAGAAAAACTAAGTGTTGCTAGGGAGCCCTGAATCAGAAAGTTGGTGTGCTTGTTTCCCCTTTGTAAGCACATTGCTTCCCTCTGTTTCTTTGGATAAGGATAGATGTATTTTAGTTATGCAACTAAGATTTCAGCATGGGCTTTCAGGTAGAATACTTGAAAGGTAAGTGGTCTTTTTCTGTGGGTACATGAATATACTAAACTTAAGTGCAAGAGCATGTATTTTGCATAGAGGAATCTTTTGGTAGCAATTCTGACAAATTCTGTTGGACATTTTTCAAAGGGACACTGTGTACATCCTGATGAAATTTGACAGTGTGACCTTTTCATATGGGACAGAGGGAGCTTTTGCTGATGAGACTTGACACTTTTTTCAAACACACTAACAAAGATTGCAGACCCTTTAAAAGCATATTCCCAGAGATGCGGATCAGCTTATTAGTAGCTTTACTATGCACTGCCGTGTTTTACCATATAGACAAGACTGGCACCATGTTACATATTTGCTCAGGTTTATTTTCAAGCATACACACACGCATACAGAGCTGTTGCAGCAGAAATGCTAATTCATATATCAAAATTTCTTGAGTATTTTTCTATCACTAATGGCTCATATTATGTTGTATGCTTTTCAAAATAGTTGTAGATCAGTAGGTAGGGTTCATAATTGTCAACGCTTTTCTTGTAGTTCTGAAACTTTATCCAGAGTCTAAATGTAAAAAAAGATACTCCTTTTTATTATTTAGTAATATGTCAGTATAAATAGTTCTTTTGAATTTTATCTCATTTTTAATCTCATTTAAATGAGAAATCATATTTATGCATTGACTTGAATTTAGTCATGAATTCTGAAGCATTGTCACCTGTTGATTAATAACATGGGGATAAGTGTTATGTGGGATACTGGAGTATGGGGGAAGAATGATGTGTTATTTTGTATTCAAAGGAGTTGACAGAATTCTGGTGTGCTATCACTCTTCTACACAAGAGCTCTTTGTTTATAAGAGGAAACACCTCTTTGGGAAGCATGGGGGAAGGTAAAGATTGCATGTAGTGTGGAGGTATCTCTGCCTAATACTTGGTTACAAAACATTCTTCTAAAGCTGTTCTTGCTATGTTGTGGGTTAGGCTGTTGACAGTGTTGTAGACTACTTAGTCTCAAGGATACTCAGATACGGACTTTAAAGAAGCCACTTGATCACATCATTGCCATGAATAGTCTCCAATGGCAAACTGCAGTCTCTTGATCGGAGTCTCTGGTGTCAGTCTGTGGATGGACATGCCAGTAGGAGGTACTAGGCAATTACATTTTGTACTCTCTGTGGATGATAGGTGTATAATTTCTATGTTCACCTTCTACCCTGGCCTTTAGAGGCAGGCCCTTTATTTGCATGAGATGTTTTCATTAATGGGCAAGATTTTAGAAACTGCATCACAGGATATTATAATGATGCTTCTTCAAGAGAAACACAAATCTGTCACAGTGTGGTGATAGCAAGGTAAACAATGTTTCTGGAAATTGAGGGCAGCCTGTGAGCAGGAGAATGGATAACTCTGTGGAAAGCAATGGATAATCAGAGTCATTGCAGATTCAAGTTCACATACTGTTCTTACGGTAGTTGCCATTTTTCATATTTAAATTCAGTATAAGTGGATGCAGAATCACTACTGGAATTCAAATGCAATTAATTTACCCTGACCAGTTTCATGAGAGAGACTGAGAATCTTTGGGCTAGTAATCCTCACTGGCCTCTGAGAACAGTTGCAGCTGTTCGCTGCATTTCATGCAGAAGAATTGCGATTCACACTGTAAAATTACTCCCTCGCCCCCATGCTGAAGACTGCAGTTGTATTTTGCAGGTATCTGCTGACAATCCCACAGGTTGATGAGTGACTGTCTCCTTGAAGAGGTGCTAGTTCCCTTTGCAGTCATGCACTTTTCAAGTGAGGAAATCCATACAATTTTCTTGTGGCATTAGTTGTGGTAGGTCAAAACTGGCACCAAACTGTGCTAGTTTTATAAATATAACTAGCTTTTGTTATTCTGTGAGGTTCCTGGACCTGAAAATTTTGTTTACACATAAAAACATTACTTACAATAATCCTTAAAGTTATCCTGAAAATGCCAGAGTAGAAGCTAGGAGAGGAAAGAAAGCTACAGCTCTTTGTTTGTTTCCAAGTCTATAGGTGGTTTGTGAGCTGGTTCTGGTTGTTGAGATTTTTTTAGTATAGCTATTGGAGCTGGACTATGTTACCTTTACAGTCTGATTTTGAATACTATTCAGTGACTGCTTCCTTAGTATTCCTTTGATGATACGTGCAGGACTTAAAAAAGCTTTTAGAAAGAACCTGAAAGTAGGTTTGGAAAATGTTTATGAGGAGATGGTGATGGCTGTTGCTATTGCAATTGTTTTTCACCTGTGGAAGTGTCCAAAGTCTGATAGAAAGACTAACTTAGTCTCCTGGAGTATGTATATTGTGTTGTTGAGGCATGTAGTCATCTTCCCCTCCTGTGGAAATATTTGAGGCTTCAACAGTTTGGAATGCAAATAAGACCTTTAATTCCTACCACCTCCCCTTCCAGGAAAAAGTGAGCGAATCTGGGGGAAGGAGGAAGGAAGAGAGAAAAGAGGAGGCTGTAGTTCTGCAGTACGCTGAGAAGTGACTCAGGAAGCCCTGCAGTCAATCAGAAACAATGTGGCTTTACTGTGCTAAGATTTGAGCCAATATATATTGCCAATTCAGATTTGTTCAGAAACATTGCTGTGCTAATGTTTTGTGCTGCTGGCCTTCACTCCTGACCAGGTGCTGTCCATTTGCTTTAGAAGGCTTCTTACTGCATGTCCTACAGCTGTCCACATGCCCTTTTGTCAGCTCTGTCTCCTGGTCTGCTCCTGAATCCCTGCGGATTACTGTAGAATGTCACTTGCCTGCATTAAAAAGCATGTTTCCAGCCCTCCCTCACATTCTTTTTAGACATTCACTGCTGCTGGACCTTCCTTTCCCTACTTTTGCTTTCCTCTAAGGGGATACAGGGGATTGTCCCTGTGATAAGGACAATCACAGAAGCATAGGACCATGGTTCAGTTGCCAGAATCTGGGCTTTTTTAGTTCCCTGCAGTTCTTCAGAGATACCTGGAGTTGAGGGAAGAAGAGACTTCCATGAAGACTAGTCAAAACTAACTCTTTGACTATTAGCCTTTCACGTTTAGAGCATAGGTGTGTTTTGCTAACATAACAGACTGGTGTTGCAAGCCATGCTCCTCCTGGGCCTTGCGCTGCTGTACACACAGTGGTTGCTTTTGTTCAGTTCAGGAGAGAAAATGCAAACTTCCATTTTCCCGCATAGAAAATGCCAAGTGTGCCTGAAATTGGTCAGCAGATGATACAGGTGGTGTGTGCCTCAGCCAAGTGAATGACTTGTATCCTGCAGTCATGGGAGCAGGAAAGTCTATTGATGCATTGTCACACAAACTGGTGAAATAAATATGTGATGTCCAGAACAAATGGATTATTCTGTTGCTTCCAGACAGCAATTGTATGTATTGTCAGCCTATGTGCAGATGTATAGATATCAAGTAGAGCGTAACTAGGGCCTAATAGTGGTAATTAGAACATCTGGAAGCATCTGGAACATATGTGGCCTCCTGTATTGCTCACCTCTTCTGCACATTTGGCCCTTTCCTTGTCTTGCACAGCTTCTGTACTGGAGCACTGTTTAGTAGCTGCCAAAAATCAAGTTCTGATAGAGCAGCTCTGGTCAGCAGGAGGATCAGCAGGACTCCAGCTGAGCTTGGGACCCCATTGTTGTGGTTTTGGCAATTAGCCAGTTGCCCTCAGTGCTGTCTCTGAGTTTGTCTTTTTTTATAGTTCACGCAGTTTGTGTCCTGATTCTTTTTTGGTGTATATATTATTAAGTTCCCATGCTATTGTCTTCTTTAGATCTTAAACTTTCAGTGCAGTCTAAAACCCAGGAGGCCAATAGCCTGTGGAGCTAGAGAATAGGCAATCAGAAGTAGCATGACTTTGAGCTACATCAGTATGTAAAGTAGGTGAGTCTGGGGGATGTCTGTTTTACTACTTCTCCTTTCCCTCATCCTCCATGCACGTACACATACAGATAATGCAACCCATGAAAGTCCCAACAAGCAGTTATAAAAGGTTTCTAGAAAGTAGTCACAAGGTGCAGATTCCTTCATTTCTGTCAGTTCGTTTGTTGGAGTCAGGGACAGACAAGATCCTGCAGTGGAATCATAGGCAAGAGTTGAGCCTGATCTCAAGGGACTTAAGTCTTGCCTTCAGATAGCTAAATGCTCAGCCCATAGCCATGAGGCAACAGCTGAGGTGATGACATAGTAGTTTCTGGAGATGGATGAGGTGTGTTTCCCCCACCCCAAAATTGAAAAAGAAACGTGAGGGGAAAACCTAACTGAAGGAATTTAGGGTTAAGCAGACTGCAGTGCCGTCCTGCAGCAGTGGCAGTGACAATCTCATGTGATGACAAGAGACAGTGCAAGCTCTCTTGTTTGTGTGAGCTTGCTCAGGCTGGACATGAGGAACACGCGGGTGTCTTGCAACTTGCCAAGCTAGCTGGCATTGCTGTTGATGCAGTATGCCTGATGGTCTAAGCAACTTTCAACACAGCAGAATAAATCCATACCTGCATCTCTAGGGTGCTATCATGTACATGGGCATGTGGGTGAGCTAGTGTAAAAGGGAAATCTCAAGCAGCAAACACTTGCCCCAGCCTCTTGTGAATATATTTCCTGGAGATGTCATGTGCCTGAGGCTTTACAAGTAGCTCCTGTTTCCCCAGCTCTAAGCCCCCTGGCAGCAGAGTGATGTGGGGGATGTGTGTTCCCAGTCTCTGAAGGACTGAGGCAGCCTCTTCTTTGATATTTAGCCAGATGGTTTGAATGTCACCTTCCTCATCCTTAAGTTCTGCCTCCACTTGTGATCCTTCCACATTTCTACCATGACACTTGGCTGCCAGTGTGTATAAGTCCCAGGTGGTGCATGGAAAGAATGACATGGTTAAAATATTTCTAACTTCTACTCTCAGGAGTTTCTTTTGTTTGGGTGTTTTTTTGTTATTTCTCTGCTATTTAAGTCATTAAAGTGCTGCCCACTGTGGGATTTCCCCATTACAGCTTCCTGCTCTTGCTCCCATGATTTCACTTCTAGCCACAACTCGGTTAGAGGGAGCCACTGCCATTCTAACCACCCTGTATCTGTTGGTCACCTCAGCCTTTTCTTTGGCAGAGGTAAGAAGTCACATTTTAAAAACACATGATCACATATATATATTTAAACATGCATAAGCAATATTTGAAGGGTGACAATGCACCATGCCACCACTGTTGGGTTTTTTTTTAATGCACTGTACCTTGTGGTCACTGGGCTTTAAGCACAGGGCTGCGTGCTGAAAGCTGCAGGAACTTAGAGCTGCGGTGCGATGCAGAAGCTCAGGGCTCAGCTGGTTAGCTGCTCCCAGCAAAGCAGAGCTTTCTGTGGACACATAGCAGGTGCTGTGGACTATGTTGGCTCACCTGCCATCAGGATGCTGTCACCTTGCAGCTCTGGATCCATGGAGTTTAATACTACCCTACTTTCCCCTCACTTCATTTCAAACTTCATTACTTGGAGTCAAACAAAGCTTTCCAGTTTTACTCCAGAGTTTCAGAAAAATGCTGAGGGAAGTATCATAGCTAACACATTTAAAATCTTGACCTGTGAAAGCCCTTACACTGCAGACTTGCTTTAAGTAGCATTGGGTAAAGTACTGTTCAAAATGTCATTGGCTGCCAGTATGTTGTCAGTGCTGCCAGTCATGGAACGGAACAAGTGGGGGGTAGCAACAGGCAGTCAGCAAAGGAAATAAGGAGTATCTCAGGCTAGGAATAACTTGAATTTCTGATGCATGCAAGCAAGTAAAAATGCCATCTTCTCACCCACTCCCTTTTTTGCCCATCTTTCTCTTTTGCTTTTCTTCATGCTGTGCCCAAACTTTCTAATTGTAGGCCATTTTTAGAAACTACACTGGTTTTGAAATGGTATTTTACTCTGATTTAAATATTTTTCACATCACTTACTGAAATATTAAGGGTAGAATAATGAGTGCTTACCTTCCTGTGTGCTAGCAGATGATTTTTCAATGTAATTTAATTTTGCCTGAAGTATAATCTTTATAACAATGGATACCTGGTCGTATCTGGAGACAAATTTCATGACGACCATTCAAATGAGTATTATCATGCAAGTACTAACAAGACTAACTGGGAATAACTAAGTTATGTGTAGGTGTGAGAACCATAATGATTCTGATAAATTCCCACATTACAAACCAACCTGCTTGATTTGATTCAGTACTTATTTTAATGGGAGCAAGGTGATTTAAGAGGAACTTTTCTTGATACTGTTTTGCCTCATGGAAACGATATAAAAGCTATTTGTAGTATGGTAATTTACTATTATGTATTTAGATATGGAGCAGTGGTAAGGGAGGGAAGCCAAGTTTAATAACCAGGAACATTATTTTGTCTTCATTTCATTGAGGGGGTTCTCAAAGCTCAGGAGACCTTCCAGAGCTATATGCTAAACTTTTGGATTAATATGATAAACTGCTACCCTTGTCATTTTCCTTATCTATATAGAGTCATGCATACCTATGTGATGGATGACTTATGTACAGAGAGGATTATAATTTATTTTCCATCTCCATTGCCTCTAGTATCTTCAGGCCATGTATCTAGTTCCAGTCTTGGTGCAGACAATTAAGGCCCCAGGCAAACCAAACTAGGATTATTTTATTTTAAAATGCTCTTCAGAAACTCACAGTTGTTCATATGTTATTTTTCATGTTCCTTTGCTCCTGTTTTTCCTTAACTTAGCTTTGTGCTTGTCGGAACCTTTGAAAGCATAAAACAGAAGAAGGGTTTGGAAGCAGTAGAATAACTTGCTTATATTGTGTGCTTCCCTAAAAATGACATCAATAAAAATTTAATCTCTGTGCCTTGAAACTATGGTATGATTTTACTGTGATGTATGCTTTGTTGTTGTTTTCTTCTCTATTTCAGGCCAAACAAACAAAGTAGCCAAGGAGGCAGCCAACAGATGGACTGGTGTGTATGCATTTGTATTGCTTAACACAGCTTCAGACTACAGCAATTTCAGTAAAAGACCTACTCATTGTTAAGAATTTTAAATTTGATTAGGACTTGATGTAGAATAGCCCTCACTTAAAGCACGCAGAAATACAATTGACTTATAAATTATCATGAATCAAAAAAGAATACGTTTTCTCAGTTTAGTTACTGAACGTACTTCATGTCACATAACAGATTTTTCTTCTGGTGCTATCTTGCACACTGTGTTAAAACCTGCAGCTCATTTTCTTGGTTGAGTTAAAATCTCTTAAGATCAGGAAAACTTTAATAGAAAAGAGACTGGAAATGGTGGTGTCCAGGTATTCAGAAAGTTTAATTCTTCTCTTCTGAATTCTTGTCTGTTTCTAAAGAGTAGAATGCTTTGTGGAACCTTATTGCTGCTACCATATGATGGATGCTAATATAAAGTAGGTATTTCTCAAACTAATTCATCAGCTTTGACATGCAGGAAAAATGCTGCACATTTTTGAGGAAGGTTACTGTGATAACATTTGTATGGCAGTTTAACTCAATTTTCTGTTACTGCTTAGCTTTGCTATATTGCTACATATTTCCATTTTGCAGAGCAAGCAATATATATGTCCTTACTTTTTTTTATTTACAATATAATTTGTAATTTTTTGTTTAGAATTCATCTACTACTGATGGACTGCTCACTATCATTGGTTATGCCAAGTGCAGCAGGATATCGTTGTCAAAGTCTTTTGACTATTATTATTTATCTTCATTTGCACTGGGTTGTTTACTGCATATGGAGAAATAAAGTTATGTATTCAAAAATAACTTCTGGGAGTACTGCTGTCAGGGGTTTCTACTGTTGATGACAGGCTGTTGTTCTCAAGGTCTTGAGAGGTGTAAAGGGACTATACCTCAGCCTGTACAAAGTACTTTGCTATTTAATTAGACAATTAGGTTATATGCTGTAGCATATTTTTCTTTTGAAGAAACAGTTTTAAAACTGAATGTCTGATGGTTAAAGAAAAGAAAATATTTCTAACGTATGCAGACACAGACAACCCTTCCTGTCTTAAGGAATGCTGCAATTTATGGGTCTTAGGAATGACATAGTGAGTTTCAATCAATACTGCAGTAAAAATGATGTTAAATTGAAGAGAATGTATATGCTAAAATAATAGTAATGTGTTGCTAAAAGAGAAGTGCTGACTAAAATAAAGCTACTTGAATTTTTTTTTTTTTTTCCAAACAAAATATACATTATCTTAACAAATATATTCAGGACTAGAAAGGACCTTGTAGGTAACTGATTTTTGCAGCTGTATACAGTCACACAGTAGGTGTCTAGCTCAAAAAGGACCTATAAAATACTTATGCATATTCACACTTACCTCGTCACTCTATAGCAGGCTTACACTGTAATTGTAGCTTTCAGTCTTCTCATAGAAGAGGAGCAAGAAAAGATAAAGGTAACCTCCAAAAAAGAAGACATATTTTACTTAGTACTGAGTAAAAGTATGTCATTAACAAAAGCCTCCCATTTTCTGTTCTAAATCTATTTAATAATGATGTTCCCCACTAGGTAGGGAAGTAAATGGAAGCATTTTGTTGTAGCCAAGGCTATAATTCATATTTTCCTAAATATTCAAAACTGAATGTTTTTCATTCTGTTTACAGATAACATCTTTTCAATAAAGTCCTGGGCCAAACGTAAATTTGGATTTGAAGAGAGCAGAATTGACAAAAGTTTTGGAATCCCAGAAGATTTGGATTACATTGACTAGCATTCAGCAGTTGATGGCTGACACAGTTGTACATAGTTTGTTAAATATTCTCAGTTGGCATTTAAATGTGTATCTGAATCCTCTCCAAACAGCTGACCACCCTTTAATTCACAGGTTTTGTTACAGTTAATAAAATTCTAAAAATATTTTTTGTGTTTCCTTTTTTGCCTTGTACTCTCTGGACAGTAAATCTCTCGGTTACTTTTGTAAGACAGACTAAGAATGGACAGGGGTTATGGGGAATAACTATCACAAAGTCCTGAGACTGGTTTTTACTCTTCTTTTGCTTAACTGGGAGTAGTACTAAGAGCTAGAAGCTCCAGGGATTTATGTTTAAACATATTAAAGACACTGGAGTGGAAATAGCAGGGGACAATATGGAATAGAATGAATTCTTCCCTCATCTCACCATTGAAATAGAAAAGAGGCATAATGCATTAATGGAAAACAGTGAGACAGTAAGGATGTGAGTAGAAAGGGTGAGGTCTGATTTCAAGTTGTTCTTTATTGTGTTGCTAGAACTGCTTGTAAGTTTAGTGACAAAATTTTGTTGTTGGAAAATACTAGTTCTTCAGAGCTAAATCTGTTCCAGCAAATGTACCGGATTTGACACTGAGAAAGCTTCTCTGGTTAAGATCATTACTGCATAGGAGAGGAAGCAAAGAGTACCCATCTATCCATTCACACCACAGTGCACCTAGATTTAGGATGCTAATCTGGGATGTGACAGACAGCATTCAATTTGCTGTTCAAAATCGAGCATCTTTGGGTTTATGCACACTTTTTAATTTTTAGGCTAAAAGAGTAGACACCAAAATAAGAACAAATTTCAGAATGTCTCATTTTTATTTGGTGACATTTCAGAAGCACCTCACTTTGTATCAGCTTCTACTTTCTAGCTCTGATCAGTGTGTGGCTACAGAAAGAGAGGTGGAGAGTACAGACTGGTATTGGACCTCCCATAGCTATGGATTGCAAGATGGCATTTCTGCTGTACAGCTCTGGAGGATGTAATCTTTACCTTTAGGAGGCAGGCAGGCCTGCTGCAAGGTAGATGCATGTGCCACCAGAAAGTGTCTGTCTGCCTTTTATGTAACCTCTGATGAGAGCATCACTGAAAAGGTGACATTTAGCTGGAGATATGCTCAGAAGTCTGCCTCCTGTGACCTTTCCAACTAAAAAGTTTCCTACCAGTTCAGTGCGTGTTAAAATCCAAGGATTTCAGGTGTGCCCCTGGCTATTGTCATCTCACGTCTATGAAGACAGCAAAGTTCTTGGGAGGATACCAAGTGGAAGATTTTCCTCTCAGAGGTAGCATAGCAAGCTATCTGCTGCCTAAGGAAAATAGAAGCATTGCCTGGCACACAGCAAAATGTCACTGTGCTTATGGTTGCAATGGAGACATCTCATTTTATGTGTTTGGAAAGATTTTATTCCTACTATATCCAATATTTAACATACAATGTGTTACGAACTGAGTAACAGTTTACCAGCTGCTAACTGGCAAAAGCTTAATGCAGGTAGGTAGTATTGAGCTGAATGGAGTGTTTCTTGCCAGGCCTGGTGTTTGCCCCATGAATGGAGTGCTACACACGAAGCTAAGCGATGCTGCCAAACCAATGTATTGATGCATGCATAGCTTGGGTGGTTGTTCTTACTCTTGGATTTTGTGCTGTGAAACACTAAAGAGTGAGCTTTTTCTGTTCTTCGTAGAATATCTCTCAAGTGATTTTTTTTTTTTTTGCTAAATGTCTTTTTTTCTGTGAATACCTTCTGTACCATCTGACAGGTGTCAGAAGCTACTTGGCACATCTGCATTTTGAGAGCACCTATCTGCCACAGACAAGAGATGACGATGACTCAAGGCTTGTTCGTATGAAGGAGCGTTGAGCACGTAAACTTACTGGTGGTTCTTACATCTTAGAATCACTTTCACGTGGCTGAGCTTCTACTCATCAAGGAGTCTCGGGTAATTTATGGCCTCTGGCAGTTAGCGCACCAAGACTTCCTCTGGTACCTGTGGGGATGAGGGTTTCTTACTGATTTCTACTGCTTTGGTTACTTTCCAAATTCAAGAAGGAAATGAAGATGACCAGCTATGTAAGTTTAGCTGCAATACTGTGGCTTCCTGTCTGTAGGAAGGCACTGTGGACTGGAACAAAACCATTAAATATAATAAATAGCAACTAAATAACTGTACTTGAAGTAGACTTGCTTAGCGATGCTACAGTCAGCCAACATGAGCAGTAGCTTTAAAATGTCAAACACAACCCTTATACTTTGGAAACAAAACTTTAGTTCACGTGCAAGAAATTTCCAGTAATATAATTTTCTGTCAAGTTTTGGTTTTGTTATACAGGTACAGAATAGATCACAAATACACGATCATACTCTATTTTGTACTCCTGTCTTCTACTTCTGGTGTTGGTTAGCAAGCCTGGCGGAAGAATGCCTCTCCTGTAAGGACACAATTTTGGAACAGCCAGAACAGAAATTTCTCTGCTAAAGAGAGGCAGGGAAGAAGAGGCGTGTTATTATCAGAAACTGATGCTTATTCCTCTAGTGAAGTTGATGTATTTTACACTAACTTTCTTGTGATTCTGCATTCTTTTAGTGTAGGTGAATTTCAACAGGAAAAGCAAATCCAGATCCTTTCTGAGACAAAAAGAGATAATTTGTATGTCTTGAGTATTCTAAGATACTTTCAGACTGCTGCATCTGCTCACTTTTAGAAGATTTTTTTCTTAAAAAGATATGCAGCAGACTGCTAAATCCCACAGTATGAAACCATGTATAATTACATGGTTTGAGATGTGTGTTCACTTTAATTTTTAAGAGAAGCTGACTTTTGTTTTCTGCTGAGTTAAAAGTCACTAACAGTTAAAATGATTTTCCTTCCCCTGAGATGTTTTTGACTATTAGCCTAAAAAAAAAAAAAAAAAAAGAGAGAGAGAGAGAGAAAACAATCAATCTGATCTTGTGTCCCGGTTTGTTTCTTCAGAGTTGTCCTGAGAGAGAATCTGGTATATTTCTAAAGAATCTAGCATGAAAACTTTGGGGTTTAAATGCTCACTTCTGTTGTCACTCTTGTGGTTAAGTTACAGCTATATTATATATATGTCTTCATGTCTTCCTCTTTTTTTTTTTTTTTTTTTTTTCCCTTCTGCCCTGTAGATTTTTTGTCCATGTAAGGTAAATGTTTTCAACTCTTATAGCTAAGTCAGGAGGTCAGGCCCTTATTACAATTCAGGTTGATAATTAAAGCAGCTACTAGTGCAAAGTGTGAATATCAAAGGCAGTTGTTTTTAGCAGTCTGCAGCTCTTACAGGAGCACTATCAGGTCCAGCTTTTCAAAATAATCTCATGAGGAGTTTATCACTACAGTACCTGGTTGAGGTGTCGGGTAAACCTTACTCTTTGGGACTGATGTTGATTAGCCACTGTGAATCAAACCTAGACACAGAAGAAAATATTTGTTTGTACCTGACCTGCTTAGAAAACTTACCAGTTTAAAGAAAGTTTGCTGACTGTATCTGCCCTGAAACAACCTATTCTTCCTCAGCTTTTCTTTTAACTAGCCACACATGGACTCTAGGGCTCCTTTTGTGGTACTTGCAGAGCATTAAAATGTTAATCGTCACAAAGGTTTAGGTTTTGATGTAATTCAGCTGCTAACCCTTTCATTAAGGCATCCTCTGAAATGCCATTACTTTCTGGGGGTGTAGTAACCTACGTGTTTTAAAAGGGAAAATCCAGGCTCTGAAGCAAATGGCACAGTGATGCTGTGACTGACTGGCAAAGCTGGAACCGAAACTTACTGGGAGAACGATGGGAAAAGAAACCCAGCCTGTGATGGTGACTAAGAAGTTTGATGCAGGAGCTCCTTACAGAGTCCTCCTGTCACCCAGGCATATTTCCACTAGTCAGATGATCTGGCTGGTGCTTATCTTCACCTTGTTTCTTGTAGAGGTGAGGTTTGTTATGATTATGTTTCCTGTCATTTCTGTCCTCCTTTTCCCTCCCAGTGTTCTTAAATTTTGCCGTGGATTTCAGCCAAATTTAGTGTGAGGGGCTGTGGTGTGAGCTCGCGATTTTTCTGTTATGCTTGGCTGGCTGCCTGATAAATACAGGCTTTTCCTTTCCCACCTGCCAGTGTAGGGACCTGAGAAAGGGCAGAGCCTGCTGGGGGTGGGAGGAGGAAGGACAAATGTCAAAGATGCCTGTGAAAGACCTGGAAGCATTTGGTGCCGCCAGACTCTCACATTAACTCCACCACCAGCAGGCATTGCTGAGACAGAGATGGGACAGCGTGTGCATCATTTCAGTCGGAAGGAACAGGGATCTAGGAAACTGGTCTCTTGGTGGCCAGACTTTGTTACTTCTGCTGCTCATGGAGCTATGATTACTAGTGTGGGCTTTTGTGGCACTGTAAATTTACACAAGGCTTTGCTGAGACAGCGATTAGGTATCTTGCCTGCTCTAGAGAATCAGCACACCCCAGACAGAAGTCCATGGCTGGTGGCTTCAACAGCTGAAGTCCTTGGCTAATCCTCGGTGTCACACAGGTGACTAGATTCTTCTATTTGCAGTTAGCTGCCATCTAGATACAATGCTTGTATAAATATTCCCGTGCTTAAGGGATCTGCCTTCACAGCAGCGATAGCCATTCTCTTCGGTTTCCTTTCCTCCTTGTCCCTTTTGCATTTTCTCTTCCGTCCCTCCACTGTCATTGCCCTTTCAGATCTGCTCACAGAAACTACATAGGCTGAACGAGCAACACACTGCAGTCTGTACAGAGAGTTGTCTGTCTTACTCCTCCTCTTGCTGACACGTCTGTCAGCGCACACACCTTCCAGTGTACAGGCATATAGGAAGGCAAGCATCTATACATTAGACTTGCCTCTATAAACTGCATGTGCAGAAGGTAAGAAGACTAGAGGGCAGAACTATCTGTGAACACCACCACAAGCACCAATGAACTTTTCAGGGTCACCTCAAAAGCTTTATAATGCCCACAAGTAACTGAACAGTTTTTATACTATGGATAATATGGTCATCTGGTCATTATTTCAGAAAAATTTTCCTTTTGGAAAAAAAACTCCTGGTGAAGTATTTATAAAGAACAGCTTTCAACCAAAACCTGCTGGGCGATTTTCTGTTTCCAGTTGTTTGATGAAAACCCAAATTATTCTAAAAAACAAAGAGCCTTTCCACGTGAAAAACTTCATGTTAAAAAAGCATACATCCTTTTGTTTCAAAAAAACCTTACTGGTCTGTTGACAACCAGCTCTAAAGTAAATCCTGTAACCAGTCTGAGGGGCATCATTTTTCAGGTGAGGTGATGAACTTCAACTGTGCTGCCACTGAAGCTCAAAAGGGAAAGCTGGTTAAAAATTATGGCTCCTACAGAAAGCCAGCGGAGGAAGAAGTTGTGTTTGAAGTGAAAAGGGCCCAAGTTACCGCCTGCATACCAAAGCCGTGTCTTACAGGGATCCACCTCTTTCCTTGGCCACCTTTGTTCATGTCACCTGCCTTCAGGCTGTGCCTCTGGCATTCTGGAGATCAGATTTTTATGCTGAGGTGCAAAAATGTTTTTTTCTCACTTCTGCAGTTTACAGTGAGAAAAATTATGATTCCCCTCCCCCCCTTCCCCTTTCTGTTAAGAAAAAAAGGGAGGAGAGGTAAAAAGTCAATCACATCATGTTCTCTTGCACTACCATTAGTAGCCATGCAAAATAATGCTGCTAGCTGATCCTAGCATTCTGGAGGATTTTTGTAGGGTGATAAAAGTCAGATTTTCATATCTTGTTTTCAGTTTCTCAGAAAAATGAATTGGCTATTGAGTCAGATTATGTCTTTTTTTCCCCATTGTGCTATATTTGGTCAAAGATATACTCCCAGTGGCAGAAATGCTTTTTGATTAGTTTTTTGCATGGACATCAATTAATCATCATAATAAACTATACTACTCTGTAAGCTTTCTTTCCTCCTAAAAAGTATTCTAGGGAATATACTTTTCACTATGTTTTTAAAAGTCAGTCAGTTCCTGAGATCAGTGATTAAAAAAACAAAAGTCAAGGCTCTGTAGCAGACCTGTTTGTTATTCCATGGTCATTAATACTGTATCTGTTTGAGAAGGATATGTAAGAAATAACACCAAAGAATGTTATGCCAAGAGCTCCAAAACACCAGACTCAGTATCATCTGGTGAAAGGCAACAAGCTTTATTTTTTCTTTTCCGCTATGCACTAATTTCAATTAGGTATTTATCATTAGCATCCTCACCTATTAAAGAAAAAAAAGGAAAAAAAGCCTGGATTATATGTTCTGGTTTTGGTGTAACTACTGTCAAACGTTCAGTGAGTGAGTAATTTTTTTTTAAACAGCTATTTTGAACAAACCAGCTTCAAATCCATCTTTGGAGTCCATCAACTTTTTCTTGTCCTTTCAAGTAAAGGTGTTATAGATGTACTGGTTTACTGTTTTGTCCTTAGATTGGAGGCAGTAAAAAAGAAAATACTCAAAATAATTCAAAATCAAAACTTCAGTTTAAAAAGTTTTGTTCAAAATTGGTTATCACATCTTTGAAGCTGTCTTTTTCTTTACCTGAAAAAAAAGTCTAGGAGCCGTTACCTTATCATTAACTGTCTAAATCATTAGAAGATTGTACAAACCTAGGAAAACCATGCATGTCTGAACAGGACATATGTCTTCTCTCTTTTGAGTAGGCATGATATAAAATCTGCATTTTGGGGTTGTGTATTTTCATTCTTCTTACTCTTTCTTCAATGCTTTTGTTAGTTACTGAAATGGAGAGAGTTTTCTGTTAAGTGCCCTCTACTGATATGCAAATTTGGCTGTTAACTTGATAGGAACTGAGGAAATGAAAAAAGGGGAATTTAATTTAAAATGTTTGGTTCTTTTTAGGCTTTCGCCTCATCAGTCTTGAGCCAATAGAGTGGGCATTGTCTGACCTCTGTTTTGGACTGACTTCCCAAATTAGAAATCATAAATGAAAAGTATTGGTTCCTGACTTGCTATGCAAATATTTCCTATACCAACCCCCAGCTGCATCATCCAGCTTTTGGTAGGGAGCAGGTATAAAACAATAGTGACAGGTTTTTGTAAAGTATTTTTCCTTTTTATGGTTATTATTATTGGTTAGTATGTCTCTGTCCTGAATTAGGGCCAGAAGGAGGAGGGTTCACTGCTTAAAAAGCACTAGCAAGATCTACACTTAGATCTACATTTGACAGCAGTTCCCCTCTCAGCTCTTCCAGCTAACTTTATTTTTGACACAGTAACCCTAACGAATGCTTATCTTGGCAAGTGAGCAGTGAGTAATTGTACTCTAATGCAAGTGCTTTTGCATCATAAACTAGTACACAATAGTATAAGCAATTATTTACAATTAAATAAAAAAATTCAGAGGACCAAGCTTGTGGGTGTACTATGGAGTTACTGAAAGAAACCATTTGATGTCGAGCTATCTACTTGACAATGTACTTTTTTTTGAGGTAATATATTTCAGAGGCTTTAGTTTCATTCACCACACCAATGCTAACGGAACAGTTCTGTTACCTCTTGTATGAACGACGCAATGACGGTGGGACATATGGCTTCAGCTTTTACTAAAATGAAAGAAGTTTTGCCAAGAAGCCAGCAGAGGAAGAACTTTCTGAGCAGAATCTGTCTACTTGAAAAGAAACATTTCTGCAGTAAAGTCTTTACACCTTGCTCGATTTCCGAGTACTTTAAAAAGCATCCAGATCTGATTAAGTTAATTTATTTTCTCATCCACTTCTGCGCTCACATCCTGCAAAAGCCTGGGGTTTGCCTCTCGTCTTTGCTCCACCTGACAGGTGTCATCTTATCTGGGGTGTTAGCCGTTACAGGCTGGCCCCGGGAGTTTCGGCTGAGAGGTTCTCCTTCCAGCACTGCGGGTAGCTGTGAGCGGAGATACTGCTCCTCGGTTACTTGTGTGCAGAGGACAGCCTCATATCTGTCTGGAAACCTGAAAAGCTCTTGATAGCCTTGTGTGAAAAATATTGTCGCAGTGCTAGTAGAACATTATTCCCTTTATTTTAGAGCTCATGTCCACATATTCTTTTTAAGTCTGAAATACAGGTAACACATGCGTCCAGCCGCCTGTCCTTCAGCCTTCAAAGTTTTAGGAGAAGCAATAAAAATACAATGTAAATACAAAACAGAGCAAAGACTGAAGATGAGGGGAAGAAAAATACTTCATGACTTTTACTCTGAAGTCAACACTTTAAGATTGTGTGTCAAGAGACACCCTGGAAATGTCTTTTCTTATCTCTACCTCATGCCTGAATCTCAGATCAATGTAAACCAGACTTTTTTTCTTCACAGACGGTGACTATTATCACTTGCAGCCTCACATGGCTACTCCCAAGATGGGAAACCTTGGGGCAATATATACAAGTAGTTTTTGCTTGCATTTCCATTTAACTGGAATGAAAATTTTAGGTGCCAGTGACTTCACGCTCTCAATAACCATTATTATAGTGGCTTTTTATTCCCCGCTGCAGAGGGATGCTCTCTCATTGAGAATACCTCTGGCTGTGCAAGGTAGTATCTCCTCCTCCTCCTCCTTTAGGACTAGAGCTACCCTGGCAGAAATTAAGTCCTTCACTGTAAAGAGCAGCTTCACGAGGTGATGGGCCCTTCCTGAAGGTCACAGGTTTTTCGAGATCAAAGGGCTGGGATAATGGGAAAACCCTTCTGTGCTCTGCTTCTGCTTCAGCTGGAGTGAATCACAGATGAGCATTTGGGGGCTATGTGCTTGTTTCAATGTATGCTAAATTTTACAGGTAAGGCTAGTTGCTTTTTTCAGCAGCTTCCCCACAGCTGGTGAGGAAAGTATTTGCCACCAAGGTGTGCAGTTAGCATCACGGTAGCCCTTGGGGTAGCAGGTATTTCTCAGTTTCCCTTGTCCGTGTGGCAGCTGCAGGAAGAAGCAATATGTGTGAGTGTAAAGGCACCGTGGCGAGCAGGAGTGCCGCCCTCCTCGCTTTGGTCAGTCATGCATGCCCTTGCGTTTGAAAATTGTGAATTTTCAGTCTACTGGGGGAAAAAAAACCCCTCCTTTGTAGTAAAACTGAATGACACAAAAGAAAATGATGGGTTAATTGAATTAACTTGAGGAGAGGTGCTCACCAGTCTCTGGCTTTCGCTTGCTGAGAGATGCAGTGCCAGTCAGTGTAGCTAAAGCCATGTCCTAGGAGAAACTTTCTTTCGAGTCCCCTGTCCACAGCTTCGAAGGTCATAAAGGCACAGCGATACGAAGCTGTGACAGCTCCATTTACCATGGCCATTTCACACCACTTAAAAATTTGTTATTTTAGTTCTTTGGGCCATCTGGCTGGGTTATCAATCCAGTTAGGGGAATGGGATTCTACTGGTTCACCATCCTTTAAAATAAGCTCTGTACCATAAATGCTTTCTTGTTATTCTCAAAATCAGTTTCCATGGTAACCCTGTTACTGCAACAATCTTTGTCGATGAAAAGGAGGAAAATAATTTCCTTTTTAGGAATCCTCTGCTCAGCCTAGTAAAATTCGCTTTTTACTTGAACCCTACTCACCTTTAGGGAATCAGGGTTCTTGTGCCCATTCACCTCCACCAAGCATGCCCTGGATTTCACCCCCACAATTTCCCTCTCCCACTCCTTTCTGCCTTCTGAGTTGAAATCAGTAACTTTTGCTTCAGGGGTAAAAATATGGGAGGTTTGTGCTGCAGAACTCCTTGGCATGTGGCTTCCCTCTTACCTTTTGGCTAAAGCTTCTTGAATTGCACCCGATTTTTATCAAAACAGAGTAACTTTGCTGGAGCGCTCTCCGCAGCGAGGCTGGGAGGTAGTGCAATGCAAGATGATGCAGGATATTGTGCCTCTGGCCTTTCCTTCATTGCTGATGTCTTCTTACTTCTCAGCCCCAGGATGTGTTTCAGCCGGAGCATT
Organism: Haliaeetus leucocephalus; assembly: GCF_000737465.1. NCBI lineage: Eukaryota > Metazoa > Chordata > Aves > Accipitriformes > Accipitridae > Haliaeetus > Haliaeetus leucocephalus. The sequence goes on along the minus strand of NW_010972576.1, from coordinate 5,783,988 downwards.
TGATGCCAAGGCAGAGCCTGGTAATCTGCTGTATGCTGTGGAGCTTCTCTCGAGAAAAACTTGTGATTGCTCAGAGATTAGTCATGCAAAGAGTCTCTGCGAACAAGCCTTGAATGCTACATGTTTTGTAATGTCTTGCTGCAGAAACAGCTGTCGTGTGTCAAAATGAGATGTGAGATGCAGCTTTAGCCCGCTGTCAAGAAAAGTAGCTCTCTCTGCAACACCAGAAGGCTTCAAGACTGAAGAGGTTTTGTTGAAAAATGTGCTTCCATCAAATGCAACTTAAAAGTGCAGTTGTATTGCAGCCTAGCCTATAGAAAGGACCAGCCTGAGCTTATCTTTTCATGAGCATCATAAAGAGTATTGTTAATTTTTTTTCTTTAAATGAATTATTTTTTACTTATACTTCCATTTTACCTGCAAACTAAGGAAAAGATCTTACTCCACAGTGCAATTTCTCCTACCGAAGATTTTCTGGCGTGCTTTAAGCACGATACAGTCTCTTTTCCTCCTGGCCCCTCAGCAGGTTATTGAGTGTTTTTCAGCATCTGTCTTGACATCCCTGGGGGTTTGGAGTACAGCTCTGCTGAATGCCGTGTAAGGCACTTCTGAATCCATGTCTCTTCAGAGCTTTTCAGGAGACCAAGTTCTACTGAAATCACTGGGAGCCTAAAAATCTGAGTTAGTCTCAGGTCTCTTTCCTAGGGTAGCTAGATGAATTCAAGTGGATAAGGGAGATTTTCTGAGTTTTTTTCTCACTTAAGCTTTCTGTTGTCAAAGCAGCAGGATTGTAAATCATCCTTTATTGCAGGAGCAATTGAGCCTGCTTCTGAATACAGCAGGAAAATGCAAAGTAGATGAAAGTCATTTTGCTTACTACTGTTTTCAAAGCCCAAAATACCTTGGATAGGATCTGGGATCTCAACAGAGACTGGCAGTAAAGCAGATTTTATTTTTTTTTCTTTTTTTCTGAATAACTGGTTTTGGAATTGAGAGAATTCTCGTGTCCTTTTTCAGTTTGAGAATCAGTCTCATCAGCTTTCAATGCTTTTGAAGGGTGGATGCTTTATCTTCAACGACTTAAAACAGAAATTGAAACAAACCAACTTTCGAGTTTAGTCCATTATGCTTTCTTCCTCTTCTTTTCTTGTTTGGAATGGGAGGGTTTCCAGGAGAGTTAGAGGTGAGTTTGCACTCTTTTTCCTTGAGGAAGTTGCATCAAGCATCCTCTCTTTTCTTTTCACACGCTGGTCATATTGCTAGGGCTATGAATCATGTGGAATATATGATTCTGGTATTTTCATTGCTGATTACTTGCACAAAAAATTGACCTTTTAGAAATATCAGCCTGTCCTCCTTGCTATTGTATGTCATATTAGAATATAAATATATAAACAATTTTAGAACATTTTCTCCTATGACTTCTTTGACTTTTCAGTTTCATCTATTTTCTGTTGGTAAGAGGTTTACTTAATGAATGTATTTAATTGGTTTTGATCATCCATAATTGTATGGCCACAGATAAATCCAAGTAGGGAGGCACCAATTCAGAAGTTTGCATTGAGTAGTGATCTACTTCTTTATATGCTCAGTTAAGAGAAAATAAAATATTATGCCAACAGAAAATATAATTCCTTCAAACGGTATTTCTAGCTTAGAGTGGTAACATGCTTTTACATCCGTATGATTTACTGTCCCTCTCTGTCTGTCTAGTCCTCTAGTTCATGCTGTTCACACATGGCAATTACCAAATCACAAATGTATTTTCAGGCTGAAACTTTCACCCTTTTTTGATCTAGGAAAAGCAGTTGCATGCCTCTTCTCAGCATTTCAGGGAATCATGATGGTGGTTAAACTGCCTCTTGAGTTTCCTATACTAACAGTTTCTAGCACATCTATAAAAGAATATTATTAGCATCCGTTCTATGTAATGATTCAAAGTGTTTAACCTAATTGTAAACAAGAAAAAAAAGTCAGTTTGTAAGTTTGGGTTTTTTTTATTGTACTGATGAATGCACACATATGTGCAAGACAGTAAGCCTGCTCCTGGACCCGAAGACTTTGGAGACTGAGAACAAGGTCTCGGGGTTACCCCACGTGCATGAAGATGGGTTTGCAGTGCCTTGACCTGAGAGCATGGGGTTGATGAACCATCACCCCTTTATAGCAGGGAGAGCAGAAAGGGAAGACATGGGCAGATGTTGGCCTTTGGGCTTCTCCTCAGGTCAGGTAAGGGGCTTTGGGCAGCTGAATGGTGGTGCAGGCTGCTGGAGCAGTACTGGATAACGCTTGTGGGGAGTCAAACCTACCCCACGGGATCTTATCCTGATTTTTTTCTTCCAGGACTTAGATGAAACTGCTAAACTGAGCCACGGCAGTGGTGGGCAAGGAAAAGACAGGTGGGTATTCACCATTACACAGCTCTAACGAGCCCGCACCTTATTTCTGGCCGTTTTTCTCTTCGAACTTGCTGCCCAACTTTAATAACTGAATGGATCTCAAAGTTGGAACAAAACCGAGAGCGACGGGGCCCTGAACGTTCCCCAGAGCATTGGCACTCTGGGTGCCCATCCGTGGCCACGCGCACGCCAGCCGGCTCCCAGGCGGCCCGAGGGCAGGGCAGGGCAGGAGGGCAGGCGCGGTACCCACCGGCAGGGACTCGAGCCCCCCCGGGGCCTGTGACGGGAATGTGTGCTGTCCATCAGTGGGACAGGCATGCACGCAGCTGCAGGAGGCTGTCGCATTACCAGGCAGCCTCCCTACGACCATCTCTTGCCTACCTCCTCAAAAAATTAAAACACTCAAAAATAGCTTAGCTGCAGGGATGCAGTAGGAATTTCCTTAGTTAAAAATGAACTGGCACTTCTGTGACTTGCAGGGACCATATCCCCAACTGGGGTTAAACAGGGCATGTGTTGTTGCCTGCCTTTTTACAGCTGGGAATAAGCTAGTACCTTGTTAACAGTACCTAGCAAGTGGGAGAAGAAAAGTGGCATTAAACTCAGCTCTGGCAAGGAGAAAAATCAAATGGAAAATATGCATTTTTAATATGCCACTGGGTAAGTATATAAGAGCAGAACAACATTTGTTGTAACCTGATATCCCTCAGGAATGAGGGAAAAGCTGACTGCTTGCTCCACTGAGCCAAAAAATAAGAAAACATGTAAGTGCAAGTGTGTAGTCAGCAGCATAAGGAATAACGCTTCAGAAAGCTGAGGGCAAAGCTGGAGCATTGAATGTTAAAAGGCTAACAGTTTTACATAGAAACACAACCTATTATTTGTAACCTATTTCTATGATCGTCTTCCATATCCTAAAGAAAGTCCTGATCCTTCTACATTTACCCAGCCACCAGATGGCTGTTTTGGCAGAATCTAAGGAAATATTGCATGTTAGCCATCTTCTGTTTTCTTGCTGGAAACGAAACAGATTTTGGATGTAAACACGTAATTCCTTGGAATAACCAAAATGTATTTCCTAGGATGGATGCGTTGTTTTCAGAGGTCTATGTGTTTAATGTTTTATCAAGTGCTTCAGAGCAATACTGCAGTTGCATTTCATTTGAGAATTGCCCAGCGTATATGATAGGTTTGGAAAAGCAACACTGCATGGCCTTCAGGCACCTGGCAGAGTACATTTTCACCATGACATGTGGAGAATTAGGCACCCGGCTTCTGTGGCTGATGGGATCCGCGTGGCTCCTCATGCAGACTGTGCCGGAGCTGTACCCGTCCAGCTGTGAGTGCTGTGCCACTGGGAATAGCTGGTGAGCGAAGGGCCACGGCCCCTGGGATGTCAGTACAGCAAATGAATGCATGCACATCCCTGGGGAAAGGTGCAGTGAGGTAAAGCCCTGCGCATCAAAAATGCGCTCCCCTAAGGAAGTGAAAGTACCTGCAATTATTTGGAAGGAGGCTGTACAAGTGACAGTGTCATTTTCAGAAGGCAATGAGAGCAATTACAGTTGCAGGGAATTGCAGATGTTCTATGAAAAGAAACAAACAAGCCTAAAATTTCTTTCTGGGAAATAAAAAAAATCTTCAAAATGTCCAAATAATCTGATTGTTCTGCAACACTTTTCTAGGTAGCATTTGAAAGTGCATTAGCAAGCCGTAAGTATCGAGGCTGATCCCTGGCTACAGGAATAAGAGAAAAAAAGAGGTGCTCTTTTGGCTTCCCAGAGCCTCCCTGCTCTCCGCTGCGCTCTGGGGTCTGCCACAATAAGGGTTTCTGTAGGGACTCCTCCAGAAATCAAACATTTCAAGTGAGGGGGGTGATGTGGCTTCTGACCAGTCACCTCCCCACCTTTCCTCGGCTGAGCCGTCTGCGGGGTACCACTCGCTTGTCGGTCAGCGGTGTGGGGGTTCACGTATATTTTGTGCCCTTTGAGGAATGCTTGTTTGTAGCTGGGCACCCATGCCTGTCACCCCTGAAGGAAGCTTCCCATATTCCCCCACATGACTTTTGACTTCAGTGGTGGTGGTACTGGGGCCCTGGAGAGGACTTCCATACTCTGTATCTGCAGGACTGTCACGAGATACTCAACTCTTGCTTAGGATTTTACTGCTCTTTGCATTATAGGCATCCAGAAAGGACTGTTGTTGATGATGTGGGTTGAGCTCAGGTCCCATCATCCTTCCCATTTTCATGTCAGACAAGTTGTACCGGTCTATCTTAGCCTGCCACCCATAACGCTGCTCCCCGCGCAGCCCAGGTACAAGGCAGTGCCTCTCCTCATCCCCCATTAAAACCAGCCCTGACATCAGTAAAATCAAATGCCGATGCTTTGGGGTGGTCAGGGTAGCTTTGTAATAGCGGTCCTTGTCCTCAGGGACAGATTTATTTTCTCCCTCGTAATACTCTGGCTTTTCTTTCACTAAAGGATTAGCCCCTCACTTAATTTACTGAAAGAGCAAGGCGCTGGGGAAGGGCACTCGGTGAGAAACTCGTGGCTTCAGCCGTGCCAGCTGTCTGGAGATGGCGAGCCAAGAAGACGAGTCATGCTCAGAGGTGATGCCGCCTCATCGCAGCTCCCGCACAGCAGGCAGTGAGCTCTGCCCCGGCTGGAGAGCCTGAACTGCGTGTGCATCATGATGCCCTGGCACCGAGCTGGGCAGCGGCCAGGCCCCTTGGCTTCCTTGGAGGTGTAAAAAAAGAGATAGCCTTAAGGCTGTGGCATGAAAAATCCATGGTACTTCACAAACCGTGTGCATTATGTTGTTTTGCTAGGTTACCTAAATTCCCCCCCCCCCCCCCGCGTTTACGATGGGGGGAAAACTCCCACTCGCTGTGGAGAAGGGGGGGGAGGAAAATTTTGCACGGAAACATCTTTTTCTCAAATGGGTTATTCGATCAAGTAACTGCAACTTGCAGGTTTCCAATTGCTCCCCTAACTACCCTCTGGCCTGTATCACGTAAGAAATAAACACATTCAACTTCTTTTTCTTAGAGGAGAACATCTGTAACCTATTAACCTCGGATACTGGGCTGCGAAGCTGGCTTTGGAGCCAGGCCTGAAGCATGGCTCAGGCAAATCCGTCATTCACTTCTCTGGGAGTTTGGCATTGCTGTTCTCTAGTTTTATCAGCATGTTTATTTTTGTTATAGTAGCACTTCAGGATTTCAAAAAAGAGCTACAGCAATATTTTACTGTGTTTAAGTAAGCTTTTAATGGTAGCGTTTCCAATTTGGATCTATTTTGAAATGTTTCTTATTTTTGTGCTGTGTTTTTTCAATGTTGTCAGTGCATCTTCCTCCTTCAAATGCATCTGCACACAGGTGGAACTGCTGCATCCTTGACAGCTAAGCTTTTTTCTGACATACTGCAGTACTAAACTGATTCTGGTTGCTTTTTACACCTTTAACAGGCTTTAACCCTTTTGACTAAAATTTCCCATGCCCGTTATCTGCCTCCAACTGGTTTATTTTCCTTATTTTTGGTTGCAGTGAAAAACAGCTCCGCTGGACTGAGGTTAAGTAAAACTACATTTTACCCCTATTAAAATCTTCTACAGCTATTGGAGTTGAAAATTAAACCGCACAGTAACTCTGCTGTGGCTCACGCAATCTCCTTTTCCGCTCCATCAAGCTTTGCCTGCAGCTGCGCTCCAATGAAATACCATGGTCTTACGAACAAGGTGCAGCCCACGAGACACGACGATGCAGCTCTCCAAGCTCTGCCTTGGCACCGGGGTGCGCCCAGCTTTTATTGGCAGTATTTGTCATGCTATGAAAGCCTATTTTGCTGTTTTATTTCTAAACCCACTCAGGCCCGATGGCTTTTCACAAAGCTGGTATTTATTACACCTGTTCGCTACAGACCGTCCTTTCGATCTGCTTATGGGCATCACATAGCTGACTTGATCCGTAAGGTGCTGTTCTACATGGATCATTCCTATTTTTGCATGGGTCTCCCTCTCCTCATCGTTCCTGCTGGTGGCCAAGGTGGCCAAGAGGCTGCTGCCCACAGCCGAGCACCGGGGATTTCACCGGGGAAGTCCTGCGAGGCGGGAGCGGGGACTTTGTGCCACCGCAGCCCGAGGATGCGGGTGACCTTCACCGCCCGAGCGAGGTGGCGTGGGCAGGGTGGACGCTTATTTTTGGGACTCAAGGGGATGTTTTCCTCTCGCCTTGAGATGTTACTGGCGCAGTTAATCACTGTGGTTATACAAATGACTTGCCCTTGCCTAGAAATGGTGACAAGCGGGGCTGTATGCTGAAAAATGAGTGCCTTTCTTGAAAGCACAGCTTTACTGATGCCTGTTTTGCAGCTATTTCCCTCAGCTCATAGATAGCGTAGTTCTGCGTTAAATGCTGCCTTTTGCTCCATCCAGGGATGTGCACACCGCTTGCTCCAGCACGGTGCTGCAGGACGGAGGAGTCGCAGAAGCTGGACGTCTCCTCATGGCACGGCTGCCGCGTCGCCGCTTGGTTTTATTGTGCACGCTCCAGGCATTGTTTTCTTTTATTCGTAACAGCTTAGAAATGCACATAGCAATGGCTTAGAAATCATTCCAGAATGAGAGAATAAATATGCATGGGTACAAATCTCAAGGGCAGGAAAAAATTAAGGATGCTTTTCTTCTCCTCAGTACAGGCATGACCTTCAGCGATAGAAACTCAACGCGCGCCCCAGATTTTCTGCTCCCCCCCTCTTTCATGCCTAGGTACCACAGGGCTCTCAGAGCCGCGTGTCATGTTTTCTACATGATGCCATCACTTCAAACCGTGCAGTGAACTCATGGGTTTAGGGAGTCCAGTGTCATTGTCTCTGAAGCTTTCAAAGCTTCGCTTTAGTTTTAAATGCCTCTTTAAGCACAGACAATGCTGCAACAGGCTTGCTGAAACTAAATGAAGCTTATAAAGCTTTGAACGCTATTGTAACATGGTGGGTCCCGCAGGAGACTGCAAAATCCTGCTGTGTGCAAGGATCCACCATGCTTTCAAGTGGATGCACTGTATGTGCTAAAAAACGTAGGCAGAGCAGGGCAAGGAAAGGACAGAGCATGTCAGCATATTTTTTGAATTACCTAGCATTTGATTAATACCACAACAGTAATGTTGCTTTCTCAAATAACAATAATTTACTATCCTTTCTTTTTCCTTGGTACGCACAGAAGTTTGGGACAGATATAGATGAATATATACTGTTTTCTTATTTGAGATTCCAGAGCCAGTGGGTCTTTTTGAATAGATCTCCTATGCATAAAAAGTGGGGTTTTTTCCTCCATCTTTCATAAGCTGCACTGTTAAAATAACTTAAGATTGTCCTACATTCATCAAATCTTCTATGTGATCATATAGACACTTGTTTCACTGTGCAGATTTTTCTGATGAAAAACGCGTGAGAGGGGGAGAAATGGAAAAAGTAGGACAGGTAAGCACCCTATTTTTCTGGCTCTGTTTAATCACAGCCTAGAAAGTCAAAGAGAGCTGGCAAAAATTCTGCTTAGAAACAAGAGCGCAATGTTTGTCATCCGTGGTAATGAGCACGGTGTCATTAACAGCTTATTGGGGCAGTGCCGCGCTGCCTGTTCGCTTTCCCGTCCTCAAAGAGGCGATGGGCTGCTGACCCAGATCAGGCGCGTAAGAGGAGAGTGATTCCTTCCCGACAAGCCCCAACAGTGACAAGTGGTCATTAATTGTAAAAATTCTGCCAGCGTGAGGTTTTAGAAACAATTTGTACTTCTTTAATTACACTGCCTGGGCAGGCTTTGTCCCAGGCACTCTTATCAGGCTGAATTAGTCTTTAAAAGAATTAGGCTCAGCCCAGCACTCACTGGCTTCGCTAAAAATCTTTGCTGGGAATGGGGGGGGTGCACGACAGTAATTGTCACCAGGAGGAAAAGAGAATCTCTTGTTCCCGTATGGTTTTATTATTCTAATGATGTGGAGGCACCCTGACAGAGATCGCAGCCCCACTCCGCTGGGAGTTACACAAACACTGAGATGGTAGGAGAGTCTCTGCTGCCAGAAAGCTGGCTGGCTACGCAAGCTAGCTGGGCAAACACCGGGGAGAAAAGGGAGGGCTGCTTATCGTCAGCTGTCACACAGGGAACCAAGCACAGAAATTTATGGCTGTGCCCTGCCAGGTCCTCTTTCTCTACTGTTTTGTTTTTTTTTTTTTTTGTCCTCCCTGTGCACTCACCCGTGAGCTGGTCTTTGGGGAGCACGTAGCCCTACGGCAGAGGTCGGTGGGACTCGGCTTTCCTTGGGTGGGACTGAGCCCCCAGTGATTTCTCTGGTCACCCAGCAGCGGGTGTTTGGGGAACTGCCGCCCCTTTGATGAAGAATGAGCTAGCTGGGTGAGGAGATGACCCAAGTGAAGGCGTTATCCCCCCCTCAATCTCTCTTTGGGATTTGTAGCCTTATCGGCGGGGGACTGGCCATTGCTGCACCTGCCGATAGGGCTGGCCCCGGGCGTACGGGGTGGGTGTGGGGATGCACAGCCGTCGGGCCGATAAAGCGGAGCCCAGTGAGGGAGGGAAGCTGCCGGGGAGGGCGAAGAGAGGCTCTGGGCTCCACCGGAGACTGCCGCAGACCCCAGGACGGGCATAGTTCAGCCCACGTTGACGGGGCTTATCACTGCCGATTTCCCAGCTGGGGATGGCAAGGTGAAGATAATACTCCAGAGGGGGCTGACCACTTCTCTGGGCCTTTTTTTTTAAAAAAAATATATCACCTTTGGTGCACACCATCTCTCAAACTGTACCTAATGGAAACCCCTAAACAGATGACTAGCCCACTTACGCTGAGCATTAACCACATATGGTGCAATATGTGGCTGCAAATGAAATGATTGCGTACTTTGACTAGAAAGGCTTCTGCTGGGCTCAGTTCCCCCAGAAATTAATTTTGCCTAGTGTTTCCACAGTGTCACATCTTTTTTGAAAGGCAAGTAGCTATTCCCATGCTGCAAGTAATAGGGATTTGTAATGGCATTTAGGGCTGGATTAGCTGCTGTGTGCTTTACAATTTGCAGAAGTTTACAGCAGTATCTCCAGACTGCTGTAGGTAAAACAAAGCTCCTTTTCCTTGTACTTCAAGGGCAAGGGAAACAGCAAAAGTAAGTATTTCAGCAGCACATCCTAGTACTGAAAAACAAGTTAAAGATCTTAAAATATGCCAATGCAGGAATTTGTTTCACATGAATAGTAAGTATGTGTATAGCCTCAAAAAAATCTTCCCTAGCTGGAAAACAGCATCGTCAACAGGTCTGCGAGCTTTCGAAGAGCACTGACACATTTGCAGGTAGCTGGGGGAGCTGCATGGGCCGGTCCATGCCAGGTTCACGCGGTGGGACCATCTCCTCCTGGTGCATCACCCAACAAGTTCCTCATCCAAATGTTTTAGCCATTGTTTGCTTTTCCAGGTTGAGCGGGGTGAATCAATTGGCTCTGGATTAGCCACTAATTTCTGGGGAACAGAAGAATACCATGGTGGTCTGTTGAAGAGGGCCAGCAGGGACATGCTGGCAGCCTCTGACTTCCCCTGCTGCCTCCTGCGCACTGAGCTCCTTCTCACCAATGCGTCGGCAGCGAGGATAGAGTAGTGAGGCTGCTCTAAATAAAATCAAGCTGCGGCGGCGAGAAGGCGGCAAATGTAGGTCGGATGCAGTTGGGAAGCTGGTGGCGGCGGCACTGATGTGCGCATAACCAGATGGGGAGGGATGTGGTGTTAGGGATGCCCAGGCTGCCTAAAGGTGATGCAAGCAGAGAGCGGGGTTGTGTGTCCCAGGCCGTCTGGCTGCAGGCAGCGCTGCGGTGAGGAGGAGCAGCGCAGCCCCCACATGCTGTGGGGGGAGGCGAACCCTCCCTGGGGGAGCGTGGGGCTGGCACCCGCCGAGTGTCGACGGGAGAAGATGGGGTGGCAAAAACCAGTGGGGCAATGGGTGCTGCGGGACACAGGGGTCTCGAGTCCCCTCCTGCGCAACCAAGGGTGATAAAGGCCGACGTTTTAGCCTGAAGGAACCCAAATATCCATTCTCTTATGATTGCAGAAGTCACTTCAAGCCTTACCTAGGAGGAAAAGCTTCCCCCTCTGCTTCCCATTCTGCTCTGCCCACCCAGCGTCGTCCCTGCCCTGTCTTCCCCTGCGCCCTCAATGGTGGGTGGCAGCTCTCCAGGCTTTCCTGGGGCTGGCTCAGGAGCATCTCCATGTATTTAGCGGCAGGTACATTTCATTTCATCTCATGCATGAAGAACAGTCCCAGGCATATTTTGCTGGTGAAGGGATGCACAGAGGCACAAGAACAGGAACGTAATTAGGTTGCCTGCTCCCATGTGATATCTGTTACGCAACACGTAGCTTCCCATCTGATCGCAACATCTGCATCGTGGCCCTGATTTCCTCCCAGTCCTGCCCGTTGCATCTGAAAAAGCCTCCAGAAAGCAAGGTGTTCAGCTGTGCTGTCGAGTTGGGGTGGCTCTACCACGACTGCAGAAAGCCTCATGCCCCCCCCCCCCCCGCCTTCCAAACCTGCAAACATGCCCCTTGCTTTTCACAGGAGAAGCGTCTCCCACATGAGCCCAGTCCCAGCCTGGACTGCATCTCAGGCCACCTCTCTCGCCTAACATTTTAAAACCTCTTTAGCTAAACCAGTCTCAAGACTGTCTAGGAGAGGTTTTTCTCTAAGCCCCTACCTACTGCCAGCCAGACCCCTTTCTGCAGACATTGAAAATGCAGTCGACTTCTAGACTGACAGGCAAAATCATCAGCTTGTGCTGACATTGGTTTTTAAAAACTTGGCAAGAAAAAGCTAATAGTTTAAAATAACATCAGTCTATGGCTCTAAACGGTATTCCAGCGGGGACCAGTTGCAAAAGTGGTGGGAATAGTTCGCTACTGAATGCACGGTATGTTCACGGTGCCATGCAGCCCCTGGGTGGGGTTGTTATAGAGAGTTTATGTCATTATAACCCTCTTTCTCTCTAAAGCAGCTATTCAAGCACCTGTCCAAGCGTGGCTGCACGTTGGCCGGCCGAGAAACATCCAACCATTCCCATTTTAAAAGCTGCCGTTTCTCCGCAAGCCCTGGGGTGTGCTGGGGCACAGGCAGAGGGGTGCCATGGGGTGCGCCCCTACAACCGGGGCAGCCATCCCTCTGCCTGCATGTGGGGAAGTGCGTGCAACGCCATTAAAGGCGCCGAGGGATGGGGTGGAAACCAAAAGACCTGTCTGACAGGCAGAGAGCAGGAAAAAGGGGGGAGAAGAGAAGGAGAGAGGATGTGGGCAGGAGACAAGACTGCATAGCCATACCTCGGCTGTTGCGCAATATTGGCGAACGCCGAAGCCTTCTCCTTTAGGAAGGGGGTCAGCACTGCTTTTGCTGCCAGCAGAGACGCGCTCCCCGCACACAGACCCCCCCCTCACCTCCAGTCGGACCTGGACGGCCTCTGGGAGGGAAAAGTTTTTACAACCGCTAAGGGGAGAGGGCATCACGTAGCTGTCCTGCTGCCGGCAGGGACCGAGGTCTCCAACGGCCTCGTGTGTTGTCTCAGTTCAGGGCTGAAAATGGGTTTTGTCATTTGTTTGGCTTTATTTACGAGCCTTTGGTAAGTAAGCACCATGTTGCCATTGTTTATGTGAGTTACTGTGTGTGATCAGTAAGGAGAGAACCAGACGAAATTTGGGGGTTGTGCAAACCTCATTAGTGGAGTATTTGCTTTCTTTTTTTTCCTCAAGGTTTGCAGAACTACTTTAACGACTGTTTTTTCCTGTAATTTAAGCATTTGAGGGTTTATTTTTTGAGCAAAAAGGAGAAGTGTTTTAAAATACAATTAGAAGGGCGTGTGAGATGCATGTTAAAACCGTGTGACGAGCAGAGCTATTGTCGGGCTCTGTTCTACACTCCTGTTTTATAAACGCCATAATTACCGGAGAGACCCATCAGGCACCAGACCAGTCACTTAAAACCGAAACGGATCAGAACAGTGGCAGCAATCCTCCGACATACAGTGCTGCTAAGCAGTCAAAGAATACTGAGGCAAACAAACCCCGCTGCCCGTTTTATTTTCCAAACCATACACCCGCCGTTCGCTTTGGCAGCATCTTCCCTAGGAACATCTGCACTAAGGTCACCAGACGGGGGCTGTTTCCCCCCCCCCCCCCCCCGCCCC
>NW_010972576.1:5770989-5771361 GCF_000737465.1 Haliaeetus leucocephalus | reverse complement strand
CGCCCTGCTCTCACTCTTCCTCTCTGTGCTCTCCCCTCCCCTTTCACGCTGCATCCTGGCTTTATTCCCTCGCTCTTTTAATGCTTTTCTTTTTTGCTAAAAATAACGGGGGAGCCCCGAGCCCGGTGACATCCCGCACGGGCGCAAGGGAGGAAGAGGACCCCCCGCTCCCCCCGCGCCAACGGCGCAAACGCGGTAATAAACCCGATTTTGCATCATTTTTCCCCAACGCCCCCCCCGTTCCCCTCTTGTTTTTTTTTTTTTGGGGGGGGGGAGGGTCGGGCACCCCCGGGCGCGCTGGGTGCGGACGCGCTCCCCGCCGGGCCGCGCGCCATGTGCTCGGCGCTGCAGGCGGCGGGCGGGGGCGTGGCG
>NW_010972576.1:5767850-5770286 GCF_000737465.1 Haliaeetus leucocephalus | reverse complement strand
CAGCGCCTTGCTGCTACCGGGGCTGCGACCAGCAATGGGATTTTTCGGCTTTGGTGTCCCCCCGTTTTCTCTTTACTTTTTTTTTTTTATGAATGTATTTGTGCACGGTAAATGCTGGATGTGCATATAATGAATATGCATATGTTTATATCTCAGACTTGCTCAGGTGAAGCCATTTTTTCCCCTCAAATGACACATCATTTATGATGTCGTTCCTCTCATCCTAGCGCATTTTTGTTTTGTTTAGCTGCTTTTGTTGCATGCTAACAAGATTTGTTTAATTCTGCATTGGCAAGAGGAGCCAATACGGTAAAATGCGTGGCCGGGCTGGTAAGCGAGGAGGGGTGCTGGAAGCAGTGGTCTGGAGTTTATGGTATTTGAGGCAGTCATTTAACTTGCACTGACGGACTCTGCCATATGTTGAGCTGGGCCTTCCTAGACTTCAAGGCCCCAGGCTCATAAATGGGAAGAAGCAGTCCTTAGGGACATCGTCTTATGTGAGAGGGAAGAGAGAGTAATTTATTTCTCTTAAGCCATTATATCATTCTCTGTTTAGCACTCAGCCGTTGATACCCATTAACATAGGGAAAAATAGCAGAAGTGTTATTTCTTTCCTCAGCTAGCCAACAATTGACGCTGCTTACCAGGGCCTAGCATTTTGTATCATGGCGCTACGAAAGTATTATCTGTTGTATAAACAGATAGTTTAAAAAAAAAAAATATATTTTGCTGCTCAGAATTTGCCTGATACGGATGTGATAGTAGCTAAGGGAAGGTGCAGAGTCTCTGCCTAGGGATGTTTAAGGAACTCAGCCTTTTGCTTATACATTCTTTACCTTGAAGACCTTAAGATGCATTAGATGTAGAAGAGTGTAATGCAGTCGTTTATTGTCGCTTCTCATAGCGAAGCTGCAATTGAGCGATGATGACGTGATGTTTACTTCCTGAGGAGATTAGGTCCTCTTGGAAAACACTTTGTTCTTGAGCATCCTCATAAAAATAAGTTGTAGCGCGGCTGAAGAAAAACCAGGCACGAATGGCGTCGTTGAACGTATGGTCCTGCCAAGTCCTTGCAGCAGTGAAAGGCAAAGCTGAGGCTGCTGCTCCTCTGTCATTTCTGTAGATGCTGTGTTAGGTATGCAGGAAAGAAAACAGCTCTTCTGGTTTCAGTTGTGACAGAGAGAGAAGTGAAAATCACAGTAGGCTCGCTGAAATAAAAGGCAGACGTTAAAAGCCAGATGAGCCAGTCTCTGAGAACTAGTGGTGCAGCGGCTGTTTTGCATGGCTTTCCCCTCCAAGCTTGGGGACAGCAGCAGCATCTGACACGTCGGTGTGACTGCTCAAGCTGAAGCAGAAGGGCCTGGGTTCCTCAAACAGGTTTTAAGACCAAAGCTTGGTTCTAGGCCCAACCCTGATGCCCAGATTTCTGTTCGGTTGCGGGCTTGGGCTTTACCCAGCACCTCTTGGGCCTGTAGCCAAATTTGAAGCCAGCTTTTCCAGTTGTTGGGGGGAGGAGGAAAGAAGACCTCCCTATCTGTCCCTGTGAATGTGGTGAGAGACCCTTCCAACACCGCTTCCGTGGAGTGGTGGCACTGCTCTGTGATGGCTGGTTGTAGCTCTTCTCTGAGCGCCCGAGGAGTAAAAGGTTGCCCACCCTGCCGTGATCCCCTGTGGCGTCTGTGAGGTCCTGAAGGCAATTCGGCATTGTCGCCCTGCTGGGCGACCATTCTGGGCTGGTGAGGGGCATCGGTGGAGACGCCGGCATTGGCTCCAGAGATTTGGAAAACTGCTTCATCTGTTAACATCTGACTGCCCTTTCTTTGTTAGGGGGATGCTTAAACTTGTAAGAGGTTTATTGCTTGTCCGTCTCCACGCTCCACTAAAAAAAATGGTCTGACTTACCGCTACGAGGAGGTTGTCCATGTTCTCTTCCTTGCAAGAACAGACTTCCTCACTTGAACCTTCACAGGGGGTTTTTGCCTGTTGTTCGTGTACCATGGCAGTGGTGATGCGAGGGTGAGGGTCTAGTAAGAGGAAGAACTTTCTTGCTTTTGAGTGGATAATAAACATTGTTTGGTAGGGAATATCCAAGGGTTGCTTCATTCACGTGTTTAAGGATAGGTCTCAGGGAAGACTTTGGGAATGGGAAGTGTCCTGGTGCCTTGATCTGGTTCTTCCTGTTCCCTTTTGAAGGAGCGCAGGTGGGAGTGCAGCACAGGAAAGCAAGGACTTTGCATGCAGAAGTGAAAAGTCCAGGGAAGGAACCATGCATGCTCCTCTCCCAGAGCACCTCCCTCCCGTCTGCGTGTCACAGGCTCTGAGCAGAGATATGGTTTAGGTTGCCCTGTCTGCCCAACCCTTTTGCCCGTTTCTGGCGGGTTACCAATGCTCTGTCTGATGGATGTTTTTCCCTTTCTGTTGTGGCTTTTTTCTGTT
>NW_010972576.1:5654855-5767717 GCF_000737465.1 Haliaeetus leucocephalus | reverse complement strand
TGCCTGTAATCTTTTGATTTTGGCTTCCTCTGAAGCTTGCAGAGCCGTTTAGGGATGGCTCACCTACTGCTCCTGCTCCGCAGCCGAGCCTGAAGGGTACCCAGAGCATTGCAGTCGGTGAAGGTGTGCGTGGGCTTGTGCACTGGAGCTGAGGAGGAGCTGGCTATATCTAGCGTGCTTTCAGTCTTCCACCCGTCTGCAGCTTCCTCCAGCATTTTAATGTTTCTTCCTGGGTTCTGTTTTTGCTTTGAGACAAGCTGGGTTTCCCGGTTGGATGTGGTATCCGTATTTCCTTGTGCCCAGTTCCTCTCTTCTTGTTGAAGGTGATGTGAAGTGTGGGGTAGCTGCAGAGCTCCTGCCTTGCTCTCCTTATCCTCCTTGCCCTTGACATCCTTTTTACAGCAAATGTCCCTTGGGTGAGTGACTGGATTTTTGTTTTTGTTTTTCTTCCCATCATTTGTCCTCAATGTGGAAAAATGTAAAGTCTTGCCTGCCCTGATGTTTGGGAGATGCGTGGAAAACCAGTGGGATTTTCACGTGGAAAATCTCAAGTGGGAGAGGCTTGATTAGAGCAGTTGTAGTTTTTATTCAGACTCCTTGTAATTTTGTGGTTTTGCTTGTTTGTTTGTAACTTGTTTATAATTACTTAACTAAAATGCTTGGGAGAAAAGCTCCTTTGTGTAGGACTCGACAGCCAAGCCCTTCACCATTAAAGGCTGAAAAAACTCCAAATATAAACAGCCATGTTGGAGCACTTCAGTGCAAAGCTGAAAGCCGGTTAGTCACGTTCTTTTTTTTTCTTCTTTTTTTTTTTCTTCCCCTGAAGAGGAGAGGAAAGAGCCCAAGAAAAAGCATAGTAAGGGTATCAGGCCTGCTGTCTCCATGGCCACAAGTGTATGAAAGGAGAAGCACAAATGCCATTTGTAGTTCATGGTGGGCACCACTCAAAATAGGTATTGGAGAGTCGTAGTCATGTGTTTCTGTCTGTCAGAAACCACTTTGGTGATTACTGTAAGCATCTGAAGGCAGGGGCAGGCACATTGGGTACCTGCAGAGCAGGGCATTCAGTGCTCTCCACCCCTTCAGTTGCGAGGGAGGAACTACTTTAAAATGAAATAATGAAGGTTAAGTTGTGGGTCTTGTTATCATGATTGAAAATGACAGTCATCAAAGACAACGTACACCAAACTTTTTCTTGGTGTCAGTGCCATGTCTGTCTGATGTGATGGGTTTTCTACTGTTCCTGTGTGTTGCATGTAGGAGATTAGTGAGATGTTTCATTAGAGGAACACCTCGTGTATGTTTCAGTTTGCTTGCAGATACTTAGGAGATTACAGTGAATGGTTATTTCAGATTACTTGGTGATAATGTTTCAGGTGCTTGAATTTTGGAGGAAGATACCGTGATATTTACTGTATCATAGTCTGTTACAGAGACTGGGCAAATACAGAGCTGCTGCCTCGGTTTTCACTTTAAAGGTTCTGCTCAGTTCTGAAAGATTATTTTATTAATTTTTCTTTTCCCATGTAGTAGCGACTCGGCTTCAGTTCCTGTTCTTCAGTGCAGCTCAGGGGCTAATAAGGTTAATTGTTCTGCCGGTTTCGAAAGCTGATGAAGACCTTGATCTTATGTATCTGAGATGCACGGCAGTGCAGTGTGTCATTAACAGAGGCGCATCCCATCAGCTGTGCACAAATTGAATGTACAGAGTCACCTACTTCAAAGCAGGGTTTGTCTGAAGGCACACAATTTGTGTGAAAGCCTGAGACAGACTTGGGGTGGGAATTGTGTTCCTCTTTGGGCTGTTAAAAGGCTCCTCCAGCCTCCCAGCTGAGCTTCTGGATGGTGCTGATAGGACTTGGGGCTGGTTGGCCATGCAGATTATGCAGAAGCTGTCAGCCCAGGCTCTTAAGACTTGTGTGACAGGAGAGGGGCACTTTCAGGGGCTTTCTAGCACGAGATAAACACCTGCCCATATTGTCTGGAGGAAGGGGATTTTTTTTTTTTTTCCTGTCATGGATAGGCTGCTGGGACCTGCATTTTGGCTTCAGGAGTCGTTCCCTTCCTTCCATCCCCCTGTAGTACTTGTCTGGTGATATGGGAGTTTGAGAAAGCCTGCCTTTTTTTTTTTTTTTTTTTTTAATCCTCAGTGTGAGTATACATGTAGCCTGTGCCATACAGAGGAGAGAACATAGGAAAAAGCTGGACATGGGGCTCTGTGTGTGTGCTCAGAGTCAAGGGTGATTTTAAAAATTTTTTTCTTTCTTGTACAATTGAGATTTTATGGTGTGGCTGCACTATAGCTTGGGAAGGTGGTTTTTTTTCATCGTTGCTTGAGAAAAAGTGAAGAGGAGAAGTGGTTAAGATAGCTAGTGTTAAGGGTGAGCACTGTGTAATGACAGAGTCTCTGATGCCTGGCAGATGTTAAGCCATTTAAAGGAGGAGTTAAGCCATTTAAAATGAGGATAGCTTGCCAGCCTGTTGTGGCAGAGAAGCTGTTTCTGGAGGAGGTGGATGAGGAATCCTCTAATTCTGCTTGGTATCATACTGAGGTCCCCGAAGTACAAAAGGAGCTTGGAGAAGCTGGAAATCAGATGATGGGTTTGTATTGTGCCATACTGGTAGAGTCTAAAAGCAAGGCTTAGCTCAATCATTAGAGGAGATGGCCAGGTCTTTGTGAGGGCCAGGTGCTAGGACCCCTGGGTAGGTAGGTCTGTGCTGAAGAGCTGTGCTCCAGATTCTGGACGATTATCACAGTGTCTCCAACCTCCCTTTGAGGGCAGGCATACAGAAAGACTGTCAAGTCCTCAAATTAACTTGTACTTCCCTGTCAGTCTTGTTACAGATTTGGTTATGCTATGGTAGAAGGCTGTGCCACTTCTGTTGGATGAGTTGCTTGTGGCAAAAGATTGAAGTTTATATGCATCTGGTAGCTTTCGGCAAGATCTGTAATATTAGCCATAAGGTCATTATTTTAGCCATAATAATGTTAATAATAATATTACCCATATGTACTGCCTTAGTTGTCATTTTTTCCCCCTTCACGAGGGGGGAACTAGAAAATAGGAGCTAGAGTCAAAGTGGGTGCCTTGGGCCCTGTTCCGTGATGCACTTATATGGGAAACGTGTAGGAGGGGTGGTGGAAGGTGCACTCTTTTAATTTAAAAAATGTGGGTTGTTTTTTGGTTTGGGTTTTTTTTTTTTTCTACCTTTTCATTGCTAAGGTCTGTAGCTTGTGTCTTGTGCAACCATCACCTGCAGAAGCAGTAGCTGGGAAAACTTACCAGCTGTTCCTGGCAGGGTAACTGTGACCTCTTCCCGAAAAATGTTAATCTCCCTAAAGCTGTCCCTGGTTTCATCAGTGCAGGTTGGGTGGCTGTAACATGCTCCATTTTGAGTTGTACCTAAAGCTTTCTTGGAGATCTCGGCTGGTTCAGAGCAGCTACCTGCTTGTTTTAAATGGATTTCCTGCAGGGAGCTCATTGAACCAACGCTTGAGTTCATTTCTGTAGACAGCTCAAAGTGGTTAGTTGTGAACTGCAAGCTGGCACAGTTTGTTAAGTGCATGTCTCAAAAATTACCTTAGTCCAAGCAACCGAGCTAAGCTGTTGTGTTTAAAGCTTCTACTCTCTCTGATTTCTGTACGTGCTGCTGATCACTGATAAGATCTGGGCTTGGGATCTCGCCATCCCTGTTGGAACGTGGTACCTTGCCTTTGCTGTTGGCGCTACCACGTGGTCTGAATTCCAAGGCATTCTGCATCCGATTTTCTCAGGTACTGGCTAATGAAGTTTACTGACGGGGGCAGATGGTTTTAGATTGAAATTGTATGTGCGCGCAGAATTTTGTATAGATGCATTTATATAAATAGAAAAATGAGTCTGTTTAATCAATATTTGGAAAAAAAAAATAACGGAGTAGCCATGTTAAGTCACCATTTATCTTGGCAAAATGAGCAGAAACCCCAAATGGGATGGCCAGCATCCACCTTACTTGAATCATAAAGGAATTGCTGTAGGAATTTTAGATTTCTGAGTTTGTTTTGCAAGCAAGTCATGTGAGAGTCCACCTTCGGAGGAGTTAAAAATGGTACATATGTTCAGTGCGCCCTGTCACAATTCTGAGATTCTTACGTAGTATTTTCTCTGTTTGTCAGGCTGATTCAGAGGAAGTTGTGGAAGAGCATCCACAAGAGCAAAGGTAAGTGAAACTAAAATGAAAACAAGAGTGTTGAAGCTTGTTTTGGTTTTTGCTTTAGGAAGTACTGAAGTGTAATTGGGCAGACTACTAAAAATTATTTTTTCTGCTGCATATTAAATAGATTTTCATTATTTGTGGCTTACAGTTTTCTCAACTAATGTTAATATTAATTTGTTAGCAAAACCAGAAAATAGCATGCGGCATATGCAAGACTGAAATGCCCTCTTGCATCTGTTTCTCCTTATTCTATCTCTAAGCTGCATTTGCTTTTCATTGCTTTTACCCTAAAAGTTTTTTGCTTTATTGTATATTTTGTAATTAATTTCTTTAAACAAGAGGACAATTTTCTGTTCCAAAATCTGCAAACATAAGTAGTCTTGGAGTGTGAATGTGTACCAAGGCAAGGAGGGTGGTAAAGAAGACTTAAAGCCAAAGGCTTATTAGTGTGTTGGTGTGGAACAATAAATATCCTGTCTGATTTCTTGAAATCAGATAAATAATAAAGCTCTTAAGATCTGTAGTTTCAACTCTGCTGTTTCTGTTGATATCAGGCCTCCTCTGTTTTGAAGGGTTGGGTAAATAGCATCACAGATTATTTTTTAAATACACATTTTGTTTCCTCTGAGAGTCCAGATTAAAATGCTTGGACATCTACCAGTGAAACACTTCCTTCCTTTGGTATGTGTTAATGTGGGTACAGCTTTGGGTGGCACGCCAGCCAGAAAGATCACAAGACTTAAAATAAACACGTGCTCCGATGGTTGCAGTTAGCCAGAAGTGCTTTTCTCATTTATCTCCCATCTTTGCCCTTAGCTTGGGTTTGAGACCGAATAGATCTGATAAAACACAAGCCTTTCTGGGAGCTGGCAGAAGGGGTAAGCCTGGGGCAGGGAATGGGATGGTTGTGATGGGTCTGTCCTGCACTGCAACGCTTCTCCACACGCCTTTTCCCCCTCTTTGCTCCATTGGGAGCCTTCTCGTCCAAACCCAGGATCACATTAGGGCTTTGTGCCTCATCTCCGTGGGAATGGCAAAGATGATATAGAAACAGGATGGGAGGATTACTGCTGCCTCTGACAGCTGGTGCTGATGGTTTGCGCTTGCCTACATCCCCCAATTCCTACCTGCGTAGGGCATTTTTTTTTTTTCCCTTCGTGAAAAGAGGGTAGACTATTGAAAGCTGGCATTTTCCCTGCACAAATACAGAACTTCTTGATTTTCAGCTGGGGACTACAAAATTTTCACTGTGTGCCTAAGCGTGCTCTCTTTATTGAGAGGTAGTCAGAAGACAGCAGTCTCAAGTGCTGTGCTTAAGGTGGTTTCTGAGATTTTTGTTAGTAGGCAGAGAGATTTAGTTTAGGGGGGAAAAAAAAAATCTCTGCCTGCCTATTTATCTCTGGAGGTGGATGGAGTAACTGGCTACTATGGCAATAATAAAAATATTACTGAAAGAGAAATAGTTCTTGAGACTCAGATAGGAAATAGGAAAAAGTTGTTTGACTGGTTTTGAGGTTTTGGTGTTTTGTTTTTTTTTTTTGGTCATTCAGGTGCTTAAAGATTTTTCTAGTAATTACTCATTTCCAAAAATGAACTTGTTTTCTGAAAGTTAAGTTTATAAGGTTCATTTGCATGGATGGAAACATCCTTCTATTGTCATAATGAAATGCTTCAGGAAACTTCCCTAAACAGACAGTGGTTTGTGTGCATCTTTTAAACTGTTGGTTTGCTGCTGTATGTAAACACCGATCTGTGTGTGCTCTGTATGCTGAAGGAATGTTGCAGTGTAAACTTTATGAAGAAGACCTAGCAAAGGTACGTAAGAAAGACTAGAATTTATTAGTTTCTTTCCAGATTAACTTTCATTCCCTTGGCTTCTATTACTATATGGTGAAATTGTGGGGATTTCCTTTTCCTGTAGCAGCAAAACCTGAGAACTTGTAGCATCTCCATCTCATTGTCTGCCAGCATGCCCTAGGGAAATCAGCTAAAGCTACTGAAATTTGATGTGAAGCCCCTAGAAGCAAAGCACCTTAAAGTAGCAGTACGAACAGAAGTTAATGGATATAGAGAATTCAAGATTTTCCCCAGAGCTGAAGAAAGTAGAGAGAGTTCAGCATCTTGGGGCATAAAGGAGAAAGTCTCTTCCCAAAACGTTGTTTTATTCAGTTTTTAATTCTAGGTTAATGGGCTCTCTTGGGAGCTTGCTAACCTACTTTAAAAAAAAAAAAGTATTTAACAGTCTGTTAACTGACTTCCTGTGCATGTGCATCACAGGATCTTCCATGTCGGGTGGGATTCTTGGTTTGCTGCTGTTTTTGTGGCAAGGTCACAAGGGGGATGGATGTAGTCTCATTATTTCTGCCTTAAGCTGAGCTTTATCAAGTTCAGAAGTTTGCAGGGAGGTGAAAAGACATTGTCAAAATAGCAGTTTTTGCAAAGAGCTATTTTGGAGGTGAATGAGAAGTAGTTGATTTGGAGGTCCCTGGGTTTGCAGCTGCCCTGAGTGAGAAGAAGGTAATTAGCAAGTCCTTAAATTTCCAGCCTACGATTCCTGCCTTTCTGATTGTTTGGATGCTGTACCACAGGTTGCTTTCCACTGTTTTGTGTCTCTGAATCAGACTCTGAAATAATAAGTGCTGGGCAGTAGATGCTTGAGTTGCTGGATGGACTGCTTCAGGCCACAGTCTTTGACAGAACTAAAGCCACATGTATTTGGACTAGCTTATTAAAAAAGGTTCAAGTTTCCTTAAAAGACTGGTTCTTACATTTGAAAGGCAGCAGTAAAAAGATGCCTTCCAGAACAACTTTGGTTCAGGAAGTTTTGTTAGAAGAAAGTCAAATGATAGGTGTTGACAGAAAGGTGGGGGTTTTTTTGTTGTTGTTTTGGGGTTTTTTTGTTTGTTTAGGTTTTTTTTTCATGCTGGTGACTGTTCAGTTGCCACAGCTGGTAGTACCAAATTTTGAAGACTTAAGTGCTTGCTTTTTTATTTCGCTTTTGCTAAAGCAGCAAAATGAGTCAAATGCAGAGGTCTGGCACAGATTAAGGGGCAATAGTGTTAGGTCATGTGCACAAATTATGCTATCAAAATTTTTAGCTTTCTACTTCAAGGAGGTAGACATTGGACTACCAAGAAAAAAAATAAATTTTCACATGTATGATATTCTTAATCCTTGGTTTTGAGGACCTCTGGAGAAAGGCCTTTGAGGGTCCAGTTTCCCAGCTCACACATTGAAGAACATTTGCACTGGAATAGACTGCTGTGCTCAAGATGTGGAGCATGTACTTTTAATATGTGATGTACATTAATAGTCCACATACTAAAAGGAAAGCCGTACGATACTAGAAGTGTGGTATGTAATTATCAAGTAAGAGGACATTTTCTAGCCTTTACCTGTGACAGGGCATATTTTGCTTTGAGTAGATGGGTATCAACTGCTAGGAAAATTTAAGTGTGATGCAGTTAGCTCAGTCGAGCATTTCTGTTGAACCTTTGCCTTTGATCACTGGGAGAGCATTTGACCCTGTGGACTGGAGCTGCTTGGGGCAAGTAGATGGTATCAGCTCCCAGTGGGTTCCTGCTAGGGTGATAGTGCAGCCCTGGGAGTGACAGCTAGTGCCCAGCACTTTGACCTCTCCTGATTGCCAAGTGGGATTACTCCTAATCCTGTGACTTTTGCTGTGTCTGTGAAATAGTGCTCCAGATGTGGAAGAGAAATTGGAAGGTAAAGGTAGCAAGGGAGTTGCTTTGTTGTCTCGCAGGCAACTAGTAAGCAGTTAAGGTGCACAGACTGCAAAATTACTTGGGTGTCTGGTGGATACTTAAGAGATGTTGTTATAAGGTTTGCTTCAGGAAAAATCCAGACTGGCTGGGGAGAATGAGCCCACTTCACGTTGTGAGGCCGTATGTGGCAATTTCTCACTGGCCACAACTTCATCTCATCTCCAGTCAAGAGACACAGATTGGGTCTGGTGCTGTGGATGGACAGTTAAGTCACTTCAGAGGTGACTTAAAGCCTGTGGTCTTAGTGCTGTAATTTCTGATAGTCCAGTGCTTGGAAAGTAATGGCATGGGACTGGTGGTACGCCTGTGTACCGGATCTCTAGCTTGGGTGGTGGCTAAGGCAGGAAAAGAAAGACTGAAAAATAGGTTAGGATCAACCAGATTTTTTTTCCTTCTGCTTTTTCTCACTGAAAATAATAAAATTGACTTTGTGCTAGAACAAATGTCTGAATATTTAAAAAAAAAATTGTTTTATGTTGTCTTCCCTTTTTGAACATCTTTAAAGCCAAACTGAGTATCCGTTGAGAAAGTGTTTCAAAATGAAAAGCTGAAAAATACTTTTGAGAGTGTCAGTGAATGCTTAAACTGTTTGAAAAGAACCATCCTAAACCAATATTTTCAAGCTAAGCTTGTATTGAGTACCACTAATCATTTAGATTGTCATTAAACTTACCCCCTAAAAGTATTTGAAAAATTATATGAAGACTTTTCCTAGGATATATGCTTGGTCCTAACTTGTAATAACAGAAGTTGCTTTTATTAAGTTTTTAATAGTTTTAAAAATTTTTTTTGCAAAAGAAGCAGAAATCTGTGTGTATTAGAAAAGAAAAAAGTGCATTTCTTGGGAAAAGGCTTTTTAGTCACCATTAATGCACTTGCATAAAGTAACACATTTCTATAGTATGGACAGAATGGGTGATTTTACTGGGTTGCATCAAAAACTGCTTCAACATTGGTTCACTTGTTTTTAATTGATAAATTACTGGTGTTGTATTCTACTTACAATTTCACCAGATCACCAAGGGACTACTGATTTTTAAGTTTTACTGGATGCCTAAAGAAATGAAATTTACTTTTATATAATCCTTAGAAGTAAAGCAGTGGAAATGAGATGCACGCACCTGCCTGTTACGCTTCGGGGAAAATCCCTAAGGAGTTCCCTGTAGGGAGCACAGAGGATAATGTGAAGCTAGAATAAAGAAAGCTTACTGAAGAAAATTGCTAGAAGGTCAATAAAGCTGAGGGATCTTTTGTAGATGAAGAAACATTGTTTTGGAAGGAACTATCATTGTTACTCTTCATCTCCTTTCTTACACTTCTGGCAGGCACAGCCAGGGTGGCAGGCCGAACTCTTGCTGCTTTTAATCTTTTATCTCTGTTTTATGTGTTGTAATTCATTCACTGATGAACTTTGCCTTAACTGAACTTTGTATTAAATGCTGTTAGGGACAGCTGTGCCCTTGTGTGCATTGCTTCTTCCAAAATATTGGTCCTTCTGCAGAATTGTGTTGCTTGTCTGCTGATACAGGGAGTAGTAAACCGTTCTGCTTTCATTTTTTTTCCTGGGACATTGCATGCCAGTGCTGTGTGCTAGCAAATGAGTCAGCTATCCATTTATTTATTTGTTTCTTAGTTGCTTGCAGACATTTCTGAAATGAGAGCAGTGGCCTAGGCCAGCTGTACTGTGTTTCACACCAGACTGAGGAGCTATGGCTTTTTAGGATCTGGAGTTAATGGCAAACAAGACAGTTCTGCTGCATTTTGCAAAGAGCTGTCAAACTTCTGTCCTTGGTGTATGTCCTAATTGACCTTAACTGAAATATTTTAAAGGTGATGCGTGGCCACATTTAATTACTCTTCGATATGGTGTTGCAATCCCACTCACGGTCAAAATCTTGTCTGCTTGCGTTGAGAAAACTGTGCTGGTATGTGTGTATTTCTCTTGCTGTTGTGAGCCCCATGGTCAGATTGGTGACTGTTTGATCTGTATGTTGGCTTGTATGCTGACCTAAAATGGACTTTCTCATCTATGGGTGACAATTTGACTTTGAAAAATGAAGACCATCTTGGTGTGGTAATTGAGAATTGGCACTTGTGCTTTCATATGGCTCACGCTGCCTTGAAAAGCCACACAGGCTGTCTTATGCCAGTTTCTATACTGTTAAAAATAGTAGGCAGTGACAGTATCCTCCCAGCTGGGGCTGTGAGGTTATTGTTTGCGCAGGGATTAGTGTATGTGAAGAAGCTGTATTTGTGGATATGTGCTACTGGAGTAAACTTTCTCACATGCAATGACCTCTTCTAAATGGACAAGTAAACTGTGCTTTGCATTTTGGTGTCCTGTATCTAGCTTTCTTCTGTTAATAATTTCTTCACTTTCTTTTCCCACTTTCTGAGCTTTCTGTCTCTTCCGTAGATCTCTTGCGTACCTTCTTATGGCATCTCTTCTTTCTTTCTAGTTTCTATCTGGGCCATGCCTGAAACGGTTGTAGTTTCTGTACCGCAAGAGGAAGAGACTGTCTTGCCCCCTCTGTTTCCCCGGTGCTGTCCCCTGCCTTGTGCAGCCCTACAAGTTGTATCGGAAAACTCCTCTGGATGAAAAGCACTGCTTTGTTTTATTTTTGCCAGGTTAACATTTACCTGTGATCATTATCTGATGGGTTTCCCTGTTGCTTTCCGTGGCAGTGTCAGCTGCAAACATGCACAAAAAGTGCTCCTCAGTCCCTTCCTCCCGCTGTGCTGGATGGGTGCCGGACCTGGCACTGGAGCCGCGTGTGGCAACGTGGCTGGCTTGCGGGACAGCATCTCCGTGCTCTTCCCAAGCTGCTCCACGGAGGCCTGCCCCTGTGTTGGTGCGGCTCTGGTCCAGACCTCATGGCGTCTTCCTGCTCCTTCCTTGGACCTTCTGTCCCCAGTCGTCTTTCTTCTGGCCTGCTGTCGGGGTGGGTGGTTGCATGGTGATACTCATGCCAAGGCTGACTCTCTGCTCCCTTATCTACTGCAGTGCAGGAGGAGCTGGGGAGGAACCCAGCCAAATCTGCTGCTCTGCTCGCTGTTGGTGAGATAAACAAGCAGGTTAGTCCCCAAAAGTGTGGGGCTAAGAGGGAGAACCTCTTATATGTTGGGAGTAGTGCCTTACCAAATTAGCGGCTGTTGGGTAGGAAGAGGGGGTAAAGCGTTTGCATCGGTGTGATGGATAGCCTTGGAGGCCATGGATGGGTTTTGGGTGGATGGTGTGGCGAATCACGCAGCCTGCCACTGCATGGAAGGTTGAAGACAAGTGCACACATGCATACATCATTTGTTGTGCACAGTTTTAATTTTTTTCGGGCTCTTGGTAAACGCCTGTAGCCTATGCTTTGGGACAGAGTCCACCCAGAATGCACGATCTTTAGAGTTAGGACAATCTTGATCTGAGCAGGTGGGACAAGGGCATATGGTGTCTTATTTCCCATTCTGTGTTTGTTTCAGTACTGGCTGCAAAGCTGTGCAGGAGCAGAGACAGATCTCGTTGTGGCACAGGCTGTTGGTATAGTCATTCAGCAAACACATGCAGAAGGTCAGCTCTTAATGCCAAGCAGCTGTGTGCTGCAAGTGAGTGCTCTGCAAGTCTGCTCTGGAACATGGCATTTTTCTTGTTAAACTTAACCTGCCTTGTTTTGAAAATGGGTATGTTAGGACACATTTTGTATGTTTAGAGAAGAGGAAAAAAAAAAGAAAGAAAAGCAAACAGCTGCTGTGGCATGTTGTCCTTGTCCTAATCATTGTAAACTTAGTGTCTGTCCCCTTAGCTCATACATGCTGCTTCTATAATGCAAGTAGTTCAGAATAGGAACTCTCTTCTTATGTTTCTACTTTTACATTTTAATACACTAATAACGAATTTCAGATGTGTGTTAGTCTCAGGCTAATCCTTCTGATTTGTGGGCAGTGGGCCACAAGAGATTTAGCTTTATATCTGTCTATATGTTTATTATTAATAAATTATCATTACTTCCCTAATAGCTACTTCTTAGTTGCCCTTAAGAGGGCTTAATTTTCAGTAATTTTAATTTTACCATTATGCAGTTAAACGACAGACATCTGGAATGATAGACCAATGCCAGCAATCTGAAAATTGACACCCTATAAGCATTTAGCTTCATAGTTTTTCTGCTGTTGCAGATTGGCAAATTGTGACAAAATAGAAAAAAACAAAACAACAGCTTGCTCACTTTCAGGAATTTGCAGACAGTCCACTTCTGAATCATCAACCCCAGCATGCTGGTTTGATTTTTGTAAGCTGAGAATAAAGTTACCTGAAATCTATCTGATGCGGTGTAATAAAGTGTTACAGGCAATGGTGTTACCTGCCTCTCACCTTTGTTAGAGACTCAAAGGTAACACAAACCTAGCTTATAATGCCTCACGTATTTTTATTTGACTAGGAAATGTGCTCTGGGAAGGCTGCGCTCATGCCCTGGCAGTGGCTCTGCGTGCATGACTCGTAGGCAAGTAGGTAAAGGAGCCTTTTCAGTAATTTTGGTGTTTGCCATAGTAACATAAGTAAAAACATGGACATAGCTCATCTGTACCACTTTCAGCTCAGTCTTGGTTATGAATTCAAGCCTAAGTTTTAAAAAAACATCTTAGTTACATTGTCTTAAACATATTTTTAATCCACTTTCTTCAGTAGCTGCTTTGGGAAGAGACTTTTTCTTTGTGGTGGTTATTGCAGAATGACCAACGCCCCTCTTCATCAGGACAAAATAGTCCTGTCCACTTCAGGGAGAGGAAAAGTATGTCAAATATTACACTTGCACATGGCGACAGTGTGTGTCAACTCTTTTGCAGAGTTCTGAGTACTTACTGCAAATATTTGCTTTATATTTGTAGAAGAGTTTGCTTTAATCAAATAAGCAAATCATGTAGGAGAAACACATGGTCAGTATGAATAATTTAGGTTTCTGTTTGCCCTCTTAGGGGTCCACTAGTCTATGTTACGTCCAGGCTGCCACCTGAGATAAGGAAGATAGAGAGCAAAGCTGGCTGTGTTAATAGTCACGTTATCTTCCTCTCCACCTCCTGCTCGCAAAGTGGTGTACAAATAAAGCTGCAGTTTGTGTGTCTTGGTAACTTTTAGAAAGTGCAATGGAAATACTAGGCAAAGACAACTCAGGATATTTTTTTGTGTATGTGTACAAAACAGACCTTGCTTTCTGTAGAACAAATGGACTTTATGTTAAACACAGGAATTCCTCAATCAAAAACAATCACCGTGAAGAAGGTTTTTTGCTCAGAATTAT
Organism: Haliaeetus leucocephalus; assembly: GCF_000737465.1. Taxonomy (NCBI): domain Eukaryota; kingdom Metazoa; phylum Chordata; class Aves; order Accipitriformes; family Accipitridae; genus Haliaeetus; species Haliaeetus leucocephalus. The sequence continues at coordinate 5,754,450 of NW_010972576.1, read as the reverse complement.
GAGGAAAAGGAGAGAGAAGGGAAAATGTTTTCCAAGAGGAGGGTAAGAAGTAGCCGTCTGTTCTTGTTTTTGGTGAAGTTCTTGTCTTCTGATAGCCTCTTTGTCTGCTTCAAGATACTGTTGCACTACCAAGTGAGCTGTAGCCAGTGGTTTACCATCTCACCCACCTGGATATCAGAACACAGATGTCAAAATTAAGAAGTCTGAAATGCAAAATAATGCTTTCTGTTACTGCCTGATAAAAGCCAACTTCTACTTCAGAACTTCATGAAGACACATGAAGAAGCTGTAAGGGCTTGGAAGTAAAAAGGAGAAAATTAAGACGGTGTATCATGTTCAGTGCTCTTGAAAGCATGGGCTGTGTTGACTGGTTCATAGTTTTGTTGTATTTCAGTTAGAAGTTTGGCTTTCTGAGCAAGGAAGGGTTTTGTTGAAATGTTTGTTCATAACAGCATGCTCCTTAAGGAAACATGAGAAATGCTGAAAATAACTCACTGTTTTTTAAGCCTAGAAACGGTTCTTTCGGATGATGGGATGGTGACACTTGCAATAATATAGCTGAACTAGCATTATAAAAGACCTCAGTACCATTGCAGTCCTAAGATTTGAAACTGGTCTGGCCTTTGGAGATGCTTGTATATCAATAGGATGATAATTTGACACACTTCAAAATGCCTGGAAAGACTTTCAGAAACCTGACTGATATATATGAAGAAGAAAATGCAACCTTAAGTAAAAATTGTTGTGACATACATTCTCACTATTTCTTTTGCATATATAAATCATTATATATTGCTTTCTAATTTTTTTAATTGCTCTTCATTGTTTTAATGTTTCCGTCTGGGACCTGGTTATTTTCTTTGAGTGACTGAAGCATAATTCACATTTGAAACATACCGGAAGCATAACTGTTACATATCTCTGCACCTCTGTCTCAAAAAGTTAACTTTTAATTAAATAAGCAGTCTCAGCTTTACAAAGGAGATATAGACAACCAGTTTGTAATCTGCTTATCTTAGTTTCTGCTACTATCTGCCTTGTTGGTAGCACATATGTATTTATCTCCTGAGTGGGAATTTCCCAGCTTTTTAAAATCATGTGTGAGTGAATGCCGATACCTGATCTAGCGGAAAGTTAATCTTGTTTTACTGTTCTTCGTTCCTCTCTGTGCCCCCTGAATGCTGCCATGTTCTTAGAGCCCTGTTTCCCGTCCTCATTTACTGGAGGGCTTCTTCTGGTCACCCGTGTGGTGGGTATGTGTTTGCTTGAAAAGCTTTTGCGGGTCCTAAGAGAGGGTCCCAAATGGGATTGTCATACAGACTCTCAGACTTCCCAAAGCTCTAGAAGACCAGCTTTGAGTCACTGCAAGTGCTGCCATCAACTCCTGCACACTTCTTCCAGAGCTGACACTGCTTGGCAAGCAGTGGATCCAAATGTTAATGTTTTTTAAGTTTGTTGGTGCACTGAGGTCTTGACCTTTCCTGTGAAGCTGCTTCAGTTATTTCTGTGATTCCTGGTTATCAAAATTAAGCCAAAAAAAAAAAAAAAAGCCACCTGGCCTCCTGCTTCCTGCTGGTGGTCTTTCCCCTGTGAGCACTTACAAAGAGTTCCTCCGTGGGCAGCACGTGGGTTTGGTGGGATCAGGCAACTCTTTGCAGTCCTTCAGCTGTAGGTATTTGTTTCTTATCAGTGAGAACAGAAATGGGTTCAGCAGTCATGTATCAAACTGAAATCGGGGCATATGAATACATGTGTATGTGCTTGAATGCCATCTCCTGGCATTTAGGACACCGGTCCACGCTTGTCGGAGCAGTGTGTTGTGCTGCCGTTGGGAATACACTTGGAACAAAGAGGGACTTTGGAGACTTCTTTGACTCTGAGCCAGCAGTCTCAGTCTGATGTGTTTAGCACTGGAGAGAGAAAAAACAGATGCATGCTTGCTTTTGTAGTATTTGTGAGGAGGATCCTTTGTATGGTTTCCAAGGTCTTGAGGTTCCTGTATATTGTGCTGCCTTTTAACTCCATCGCTGTAGTGCCCTCAGATGAGAGGTGCAGTTTCCGCAAGCAATTGAAAATGCAGGTGTGCCGTTTTTTAAGGCTCTCAGACCTCCTTGCTGCTCTGTGTCAGAGTGCCAGAGCAAAGTGCACAGTGTTCTCAAGGGTTTTCTTGGTGGGAATATGTAAAAGCTGTTAATTACTCATCTGTTACAGGCTGGGTGTTTTATAAACAGGTAGGGTCTATGGGTATGTTTCACTGTTTGAAACCCATCTTCCTGCACATTGTAGCGTGAGCAGTTGTTGTTGCACAACAGAGCTGAATCCTAAGAAAGTTGTCAGGTAAAAAGCAAGACTGGTTAAATTTTACTGAATTACCTGACAATGCAGTAGTTTTATTTTCTTTGAGGATAAATTGCAGTGATTCATTAAAAAAAAGTTGGTTACGTTTGATAGAAAATAAAAGCTGTAATTTTAAAGTAATTACACTTTCGTGACTGCTGCTACTGAGACACTGCTTAGAGTATGAAAATGTACATCACATGAAATTTCAGAGTTGTAGATAATAGATGTTGTCCTGAAAGATTTGGTTGCCTTTGTAGAAGTTAATGCAGAAATTGCTGTGTGAAGTTGTTTGCTTGCTGCTTGAAAAGTAGCAACAATCTAACAAGGATTATTAGAAGCATCTGAAATTGAAATATAAAAGGTTTATGTTTTTGCCTTAGGACTCTACTAAAGTTATTGGCAAGTACCTGTCATCACCCACAGGGCTGGACACCCACAGTTTGGGTGCAGTCTGGGCATCGGGCACCAGCTCCTGGCTGAAGTAATGCTGTAGCAGGTCAGCTCCTGCACCACGCACTAGCCGCAAATCCTGAGCGTTTTGGAGTAGTGGTGCTATCAGTATTACCAAGTACTGCCTAGTGCCACGGTTACACTGGTGTCTTGATATTAAACCTCTGGGTGGAGAGGCAGTGGGGTTTTGCTGCGGGATGTGGGAGGAGGAGGGGGGGTAGTTTTCTTTCCACTCATTAAGTGCCCACAAACTACACTGCAAGGTTGCACTGAGTGCTGTTTTTTCCCCTTTTCATCCCGTCCGGGCTCATCAGACCCTTGTCCCAGCACAGCTCTCTCCAGAGAGGCTGCTGCAAACCTCATGGATGCAGAAGCCTGGTCCCACTCTCATGGGGATCCAGAGCCTGAGGGGCCGTGCATCTGAGAAGGAGGTGGCAGCAAGGTAGCGGTTAAGTGGGAAAACCAGCAGTGTTACTGAGGCCATGAGACTATTTTGCAGTATTGTTGCCCCGTAATTACGTGCAGTATCCCATATGCTTACAGTGCCATCATGGCATCTGTGCATTGCCCATCTATTGCTTGAAAGCAGGTCAATGTAGAGGGTATGGCAGTGGTCAGATTGCACCAATCATGATGAAAAATGTGTTTCAAAGCAAGAGCAGAGCTCTAAGGGCAGCAGCCGGGCAAGGTTCACCTGCCCTGTGACCTGGAGCTGCCTCTTGGTGACAGGCAAGATCTGTCCCCGCCACCAGTATGTGGTCTTGTCTGTGGGGAAGCTCCTTCCCTGGGCACCTGGGTGGTGGTGCAGGAGTAATTTTGGGGCAAAGCTTTAGATGTTGGGAGGCTGGTCACCTCCAGCTCCTTCTGCAGTGAGAGTGAAAGAGGTTTTGCCAGAGGATGGTCAAGGAGTTTAATTTAGCTGCTTTGAATCACCCTCAGGAGCAGGCTGCTTTTCCCAGTCCTTCCGAGGGAGGGGGAATGACAGGTTTCCTAATTTCAGAGCCCAGGGTGAGGGAGCGCTTGCATCCCCCCAAGCTCTTCTGCCTCTGCTGCTTCCCCTGTGGCGTGCAGCTTCCCCTTGTTGCAGAGGGCAAGGCGGCAGGTGAAGTTGCAGTAACTTGTTCAAACCCCCAGCATTTATGACTTGCACAATGAGCCTTGCCTGCCCTCTCTGCTCAGGTTTTCATGCAAGTTCAGGGACTTGAGATGCCCGGCCTCCGTCTCTGTTGTTCTGGGCCAGAGGCTGCGGCTGGAAGTCCACACCTTGGGTACTGCAGGACTTCATCCTGCAGAAGCAAAGGGCACCCCTGCAACCACTAGACCTTTCTCAGGGAGCTGCTGCTTATGGCTCCTGTCCGCTTCGGTGCACAGGGTGCCCCTCTTCAGCCAGCTGCCTCTTAATGAAGCTCAGAGCAGCGCGTTGGTTAAAGCAAAACCCTACCGAAACCGGACGCTGCCATCCATGCATGGTTGCCTGGCTGGGGAGAGAGAGGCTGGGCAGCTGGCGAGTCGCACGTGATGCTGGTGAGACATCTTGCCTAACGCGGCACTGGAAACCGCTCAGATGCGATACTGAACCTGTCTGGGCTAGAATTTGGCAGCGGGGTGTCCTGGTCTTGGCTGGGATAGAGTTACTTTTCTTTCTAGTAGCTGGTGTAGTGTTATGTTTTGGGTTCAGTATGAGAACAATGTTGATAACACACTGATGTCTTCAGCTGTTGCTAAGTGGTGTTTAGACTAAGTCAAGGATTTTCTGGCTTCTCTTCCCCAGCCAGCAAGAAGGCTGGCTGGAGGGGCACAAGAAGTTGGGAGGGGACACAGCCAGCGCAGCTGACCTAAACTGGCCAAAGGTGTCATGCCCAGTATATGAACTGGGGGGAGTTGGTTGAGGGGGGGAGGGGGCAGATTGCTGCTCGGGAACTAACTTGGCATTGGTCAGCGAGTGGTGAGCAATTGCATTGTGCATCACTTGCTTTGTGTATTCCAATTCTTTTATTATTACTATTGTAATTTCATTATCGTTATCATTATTATTTTCTTCCTTTCTGTCCCATTAAACTGTCTTTATCTCAACCATGAGTTTTACTTCCGTTTGATTCTCTCCCCCATCCCACTGCGGGGATGGAGGGGGAGTGAGTGAGCGGCTGCGTGGTGCTTAGTTGCTGGCTGGGGTTAAACCACGACATGGGGGAAGGATGGGGTGTAATTGCCAGAAAGGCGGGGGGAGGTGGGAAGTATGGTAACAAGAGAAAAAATGACTAAAGACTGTGAAGAGAGGAAAAAAAAAAAAGTGTCCCTGATAAAAAAGTGAATAAAGATACTGGTAGGAAGGGAAAAATGAACGCTTGCTTATTGTAAGTGATAGGCAAAACTGATAAGGGACGACAGCAGATTGCAATCTAAGGATGAAAGGAAAGATACACAATAGCAAAAGGGAAGTGAAATGAGAGAAAGGATGGAGTGACTGATTCATAACTGCTTACACCTTGTGTAACCACCACCTCCTTTTATGTAAAATGATTTTAAGGGTCCGTGCAAAACAGAATCAAGTCTCTCCACTCTGGCTGGCAGAAGTGTGCCACAGTCCTGCTGCACTCTCATTTAATGTCAGCTATGACACAGGGTACAAAGCAGTCAGCAAGTCAGACCTCCCTAGTGACACTGTAGGTCACCTCTTACATTTTACCTACATACTTATTTTTTGTGCTGAATTACATTGTCCTATTGACTGAAATTGTGGATTGGCATTTTAAAATTAAGGTCTCTGCAATAAACACATCAATAAACATACAAACAGTAAAGACCTGAACACAGAGATGATTAATATGTTAACCATATGTAAGCATAGATTGTGTAATTACTTTTTTTTAAAAATGAGACTGGAACAACAAGGAGCACTGTGCTGCCCTCAGGAAGTGAGCAGCCATGTAATATTGTAGAAAAAGTTTTGTGGTTCATTATCGTTTTGTGGATTTAATGTGCCTGCTTAATTTTTGTGCCTGCCTGCTAGTGCTGTGTGCCATGTGCATCGCTGGTTTGTGTCTAAATCTTGATTCCTGGCAACTGGAGGAGGGTAGGGAGTTGAAGGGCCTGTACTTGACCGACTCCTTGACCCGTGCTTTATGTGCTTTGTTGCTATTAACTGCCTTTCTTCAATAGCTATTGTCTGATTTCTGTCTTGGTGTGTTGTGTCTTTTATTCGAGTCCTTTGCCACAAGGCTGCTGCCTACAACCCATGAGGTGCCTGCTGCCTGCTTAGGTATTTTCTGTGGCCTGTTGCTGACCCAGTTTCTGCAGCATTTAAACTGCCCTTTTGAAAAGGGGGCATTTCTGGCCTTTTTGAGCGTTCCCAGTGTTGCGGGGATAATGTGGCTGATCCTGCAGATGTGGGTAGTCACTTTAAAACAAACACACCCCTGCCCTGGTCCCCATGCTTTCAGTTTTGCTTGGATTTTTTTTTTTCCCGTTGTAAATAAAAACAATTATTAATGCTTTCTGGTCACTGAAGTGGTGGGCTGCGTTTTGGTGGATGGTTTGTTCTTGGAATAATTACTGAAATGTTTGCTGTGCAGGGCAGGGAGGGCAGTGCCGAGCCGTAAAGACCAAGGACTTCCAAATTTTAAGATGGGGACCTTTGCTTTTTTTCCCCAAACTGAGGAAGCTCGTTTGGGACTTGGAGAACTGCAAGGTGCCCCATGTCTGTTGTGCCTTTGTTGCGAGGTCTGGCTTGGAGGTTAGGTTGTGCTGGGTGTGAGTGCTGGATTGGGACGATGACACTTGGTTTGAATGCTCGCACCTTTTTTATTTTCCTTCTATCTGCTGAGACTTGACGAGCTGTGGAAAGGTAAGATGAGGTGTTGAGAACATGACCTTGTGGTAGCTGCAAATCCATGTGTTACCTACTGCTCGCAGTGATTCGGGGCAGCACCTCACACTTCCTTATTCCCTCTGCCTTTTGCCATACTCCTGCCAAAAGCCACGTCTTCCATTTTGAAACAATTGGAGATCTGCAGAACTTAGTGCAGGTCCCATCCGGTTCCCATGCGGGACTGTGACATTTATTTGCTTGTCTTGCAGAGGAAGGAGCGGTGAGAAACGTATGGCCAAGCTCAGTTAAATGCACCTTTGGGCTGCAGAGAGATCTTTGCCCTGTCCAAAGGAGCTTTTCCTCTCATGGGCAGCTTGAGAAACTCTGTGTCAAATAGGTTAACATGTGGAATGTGCAGAAGCGAAGTGCATCCTTTATTGAAGTGGAAGCACACCTCTGGTTTGAGGCTTGTTAAGAAACTAAAAATTTTTACAGGTGAAAATTTCGAGTTGGTGAACTCTGATTAGCTTCTCAGCTTTGAAATAAAGGAGGAAATGCAAGAATCTAGGGGAGATGGAGTCTTAATATAGTACTTGATTGCAAGGACTTTTTTTTAACTGAGACAAAATAATCAAAAGCTGACTTCCTGCTATTTTGTTCAGCTCATTTTTCTCCTCTTCCTTCCTCCACCAGCTATCCTGCTGAAGGAAGCAAATGTTAAGTCATTGGCTCAAGGTGCTCCTTGCTGGAAATCAGAGCTCTAGAGGTTAACGTGCCAGCTGTAACATACCTGAGGTTTTTTTGGTGGTAGACATTTTGTTAATAAACCTGTGAAACAGGGTGTGTTTCATATGGTTCTGCTTTGTTTAGTAGCAGAAGGTTGCAGCATTTTGTATGTCAGAAGAAATTGGCTCAGAGCATATACTGTGCATTGGCTTCAACAGATCCCAGATGTTTTGTAAGGACCTGGTAATTTCTGCAATAAGAGTTGTAACTACTAATCCTGGTAATGCCAAAATTTTTGAATTTTTGCCAGTTTGAATTTTCTGGTATAAAAATTTTTTCATAGTTATGTTTTCTTTAACAACGTAATCTAATGAAGTATAAATACATGGTAGTACTTAAGAGTGGGTCACAAATACACTGTGAGAGTGCTCCCTTTTATTAATAGCACTAAATCATGGAGCTGTCTTTTCATTTTGCATACCATGGTCCAGAGTGCTGAGTGACACAAGACAGGCGAGTGCAGCAAGCTGCCCTTTTCAAAAGGGGCAGCTGGGGGAATTCGGCAGACTGTCTGCGTGGTGTCCTGCCACCATGGGGCTTTACTGGCTTTAGGTGAGAAGTGGAAATGATCCAATGCTGTGCAGGATTCCCCCATTCTTTTTCTGCCTGCAGGAGTAGAACCAGAGTTTTGTATGGGGAAAAGAAAAGCTTTTACTTTAAGATTAATATGACTTGACTGTTGAAGTGTATAGATGAAGATAAAAATGCACAGTGCAATCAGTTAATGAAATATGAATGAACAGTAAGTAGTCTGCAATTTTTTTGGTCACTGTTGTAATTTTAAAAGGTTCTTCATAATGGAAAAGTTCTGTATTTTTCTGGAGAAAATACATGTCCTGTCTAATAAATAATACTACACATTACATCTGTAAAGTGGCATAAATCTAGTAGGTTACTGCACCAGAACAAAAAGCTTTGTCAAGTGACACCAAAATATTCGGAGGGGGACTAAAGAGGATATAATACATCCCCACTGGGAGGAGTGGAAAATGAGAACAAGAGAGTGATGCTCATGTGAGATGGAGGTGTTGATTTTTTTTTTTTGGTGTTGCTATTTCAAGTTGGTTTTTTTTGGTGTTGCTATTTGGTTACCAACTTATCTTTAACTTCTCCTCCTTAAGATTTGGTGGTGGCCCCTGGGGTGTGGGAGAGCAGCTTTGTTCTCCTGCTCTACAGGGGAGGACTGTGTAACCGCAGCTTCACCCTGCAGCACGGTGCTTAAAGTACCTTTAAGAAAAGTGTAGCCTTGCTCCTTCTCTTTATATTTCTTCTTCACATCGTATTTTTGCATTCATATATTACAGCTTGTGAAGATGCTGTTCGATGACATGAAAAATTAGGTATCCTTAAAATGCGAGTATATGTAGTTTAAATTTTGGGTAGTTTGCACATGCTTCAGAAAGTCTTGTATGAAGTTTCATCTGTTAGAGGAGAGAATTAAGTTTTTAATAAGCCTGGCAATCAATAGCAGCAATAGTTTTTCTCCTTGTAAAACTGAAACACAGCACTGAGAAAGCTGGTCTTGGTGTGTTTCTCAAGCAAATGCTTGGTAAAATGATTTTGAAAGAGGTGTGCGTATTTAAGTTTTCGAGAGACTTCCACAGTGTCTTACGAGTTTGTAAAATAATTTACTGCCTAATGCATCTAAACTACATATTGTACTGTTTGCTTTTCCACATTTGTAGCAACCTGATAAAGTACTGTCTAAATATAACTTGTGCAGTTTTCCATATTGAACCCATTTTGGTTGTCTATCTTCACACGCTGGCTTAAACGAGGAATGGTATTGGATGCTCACAGGTAAATTACCATGCTTAAAGGTTGATGCTCAAAGATTACGCTTTGTTTTTAAAGATTTGGGCAGAAATTCACAAAAGAGAAGAAATGCAAAGTCCGGGCTGATGTTTTCCACTACTGTGTTAAACTTGGATTTTGCAGCTTTGAGACGTGAACTTACTGACTTTTCCATGGCTTCTTTTCATGGCAGGTGGTATCAGGTGCATTGTCCAGACCAAAGGGAATAAATTAAAAGCAGAAATTACTACTTTTTAAAGGCCTAGGTCTGGATTTTCTTGTATTTGCTTAGCTTCCTTGTATGTTCTTTTCTCTGTTTCTGTGGGGAAAAAAGGGGAGGGGATTTTTAGTACTTAATGTGTTCAGTGTAAAGGTTTCCTATGGGCTCTTAAGATCTGCCAAGCAAATCTGTGCCTTAGCTGTCCTACAGGCCTGTATTCTTTCATTATAAAAAGAAACAAAAAGGCTTGGATTAATGCAGAAATAGCAAAAGGCTGCTCCCGCAGGAAGATTATCACTCTTAATTGCTGTAGGAAGATTATCACTCTTATTTATTAAGCAGGTCAAGCTTATCAGCGACCACAGAGCTCTTTCATGCATTTTGCTGAACTGTTCTAACTTGAAGTGCTTTCTGTCAAGATGGAAGTTTTTGGCTGTGGCTGTAAGTAGAAAAAGGAAATGGTTGGGTGCAATGATATTTGACAAGAATGTAACTTCCTATTACTGTGAGCTTTGCAGCCCCACTGTGTTTCCTGTCAATGCCTCCCCCCTTCTCTCAAGGCAGGAGCCAGATTCCCCAAGCCGGAGAAATACTGCATTGCTCCAGCATGTGAAAGTGAAACACTTGAAGGAGGGTTGCTGCTGAATTGACAGAAATTGGCCCTTTGCTTTTCAGGTTGGGGAGGTTTTTTGAGTAAAGTTGTGTGTGCTTGATGAGAAAAAAATTTATTTTAACAGGTAAAAACAGAATTGCAATTGATACACTAAAAAGGTGAAGTCTGTTCACTTGGATCCCTTCCTTCTACACTGCTAATTGTCCTATAGACACTCTGCAGGAATAGAAAACAAGTTCATTGTTATTTATAAGGGAATTAATTTAGTTGAGGCAGGTGTGATAAAATCGGTATTTGTTTCTTCTGGAATATCTCTTCCTTTATTAGATTCCTAATTATGTTAGTGCAGGACTAGGCTTAAAAACAGCCCTTGCCACTAAAATCTTCTGCCATGGTTTCACCGTTGCAAGGACAGAATGAAATACTTCACTGCCTAGTAAGTAAAAATAAGTGTGCTCTCCTTTGGTATGAGGCAGGTGGGTTTGTGGTCTGTCTTCTGCCTTTCTTAAGATTCTCTTATCCTACCTCTTTCATGGGGCCATGCTGTGAAATTTGACTGCTTTCAGTAAAATGCTTTGAAAACTGTGGGTAGGGAACGGTCATTTAAATTTCATGGTGTTTCAACACAAGGCTTGCAGTTAGTGCTTTGCTTTTAGCTGGAGAAGGCAGCGTGCTGACACTGTGGAAGCCTTTTTTGTGGGTACTTCTCTGTGCGCTCTTTCTCTAGGGTTCATGTTTTCAAAGTCTGAAAAAGGCTATGAGCAGCACATCTCCACTTGAAAATGTTTCATTTTCAGTTTAGAGACGCTGGGCAGGAGCTGGGATAAATGGCATGATCTTTCAGAGGTGTAGAGTCTTATAGCTCCTCTTGAAGTGATTTTGAGCTGAGAGTTGAGCAGCGTTCTTTCAAAAAGCAGTCATTTATTTACATGTATAAAGTAGGCCAGGGTGCTTTCAGGTTTGACTGCCTTTCTTAGTGCTTGTTAATTAAGATAGGCAAAAGTTAACATCTCAGAAATTTGTGATCTTAGTGTCAGTTTTTGAAGAACAGACCTGGGTTATGCAGGCAGTTTAAAGGGTTTTGGTGCTTGAGTTTTTTTGGTGGGTTTGGTAACTCCAGGGTAAGCAAATTACTCGAAAAAAGTCAATTTGGCTAAAAAGCTTTGAGGTTTAAAAAGAAAAAAAAAATAGCATGAGCTGCTTTGTGTGCCTTTGGGATTTGTGTTTTTATTTCGCATACTCAGGGGCTAGAAGCTTTCTTTAAGAAGACATGAAATGCAGTATTTTCTCATAACCCCAGAAGTCCAGGACCTGGTAATTCAAGATAAAATGTCAAGAATGCCAAGGCTTCTGATGGAGCCAAAAGTGTGCGTTTGTATTAAACAAGTGACTCTTAATTTGTTTTGGGAAGAACTAAAAAAAAAAAGAGTAAAACTTTATTGTTTCTGCGATTTTAACTGTTTAACAGAAGGTTGCTGACTTCTTAGAAAAAAAAAAAGTTAAATTTTAAAGAAGCTTAAAAAAAAGGCAAAATAAAGGTTTTATTTCAGACCAGTTATTGTCTTAAGTACTTAGAGATCACCTTATGAAATATTGCAAAATGAACAGGCAATGGTTAACTTATATGAAGCAAAAAGGAAAATGAAGGTGGATGTTCTGCTTGCTGGGATATTTGGGATTTGCTGGCAGTGGTAGAGATGCTTCACAGGGAAATGTTTGGTGTGCATTTTGAACTAGTGGGCCCTGTACACTCATCCAAAACAAATAACTTAGATACTTCTCAGCCTAACTGAAACAAGACTCCTTTTTTTTTATTTTTTTTTTTTTTTGTGTGTGTCCACAAGTAGTTGCAGGTTCAGCTTAGGCCACATGGGTGCCTGATTTGCCTGCCCAATTCACTGATAACCCACTTACTGTTCTCCCAGGTCTGTGCTTGGGAGGTTCTAGGGGTTTATATACCTTTTGATTTTTAAAATTTCTGTTTTCTTTTTTCTTTTTTTTTTCTGCTCAAGCAGACTGTCCAAGATGCCTAAAAAATACAGGACCGTCTCTACAGTGTTGGTTGTTGCTTGATATCTGGGTGGCTAAAGGATTTTGAAAGAAGAGGTTTCAGAAAACAATTTCAAATTAACTCAAGTCATTGTGAATTCATTTCTTAATTTAGTACAGATTTCAGTTATTTCAGAAGTTGAGGACTGATTTATGGGAGGGAATAATTCTGTTCTGCTGTTCAACATGCTTTATTGTACTGCTGCTGCTAAAATACAAACCACAGGCACATCTGGAGAAGAAAGACTTCTCTTTTCACCAGGGTGCTCACTACAGCACTTCGTGCTTCACTGCTCATCACCTCCGCTAGATTTCTTTGCGAATCTTATTCTGATTTTTATCATGGTCTGCATTTAACTTCTTTGGATGTTTTTCAAGGAGACTGTTTGGGTGTGAGGGTAGGGAGAAAAGCCAATTTTTTTTATCTGTGTCCTTCCATTTACATCCTGTTGAGGAATGCAACTTCACAATACTGTGAGTTTGATCATTGCAATTTTGTTGCAGTTTTGTAATAAATAAAACAAGCACTGCTGGCTTAGGTTAACTATTCTATGAAGGGTTTGTATGAACGTTACTGCAGAATTTTGTAGGAAGAGGGAGCACAAGCAGCGAGAGGAGAGAAGGTTACCCAGAAAGACAACTAATGGTAGTGGAAACACCAGGACTAGAGGAGAGGAGCTGAGAAGGCTGCTCACAGTTGCTGAAGGAGAGCGATGCACAAGGGGCCGAATGGAAGTAACAGAGAGTGGTTTGTGTGTTACATGTGGAGCTAGGCTTACATACCTCTTGTCTTGGTACTGTTTAAAATAAATTCAGTATCAGCCCATTGAAACTTCAGTGAGCAGGTCTTGGCTGCTTTGCCAACTTCAGAAGTTAAAAAAGAGGAAAAAAAAAAAAAAAGATAGCTAGACCTGTCTGCCCCCTTAAATCATGACTTTGGCCATAAATCGTGGGTTTTGTTTTCAGAGAGATTGTCTCGTCCATTTCACTGGTTTATTTTGGTTTAGCTCCCCTTACCTATTTTCCTGTAGCCAAAACAGGCAAAAAAGCAGGCATGCATGCACACATATTATTTGATGGGCAGCACTGTTTTGGCCTTTCCTGCTTTCCACAGTCTAGGATTCGGTCCCTGATGTACGTAGCATAGTTCAGAGAAAGACAACCACTCTTCCAGAAGCAGCACAGCTCCCTGGTAAAGCATGTAAGTGAATTCCTAGGGATGGGTTGCCAATCCCCAAGCATTCAGCAGCAGTGAGTCAGTCCTCCCCCTCTTCCCTAAACAATGCGGTGCTAAAAATACCAGAGTCTTTTGCCTTCTAGGTTTCCAGTGTTTAAAATCCACATTTTTGTTCTTTTACCTCCTGGATGTTTTTTTTTCTTAAAAAAAAAAAAACAAAAACCCACAAAAAAACCCCCACAGACTGGTTCATTTGTTATCACCTGAGTCTTACGTAGGTATGGGGCTTCAGGAAAAGTCCCGAGGTGGTGAGCATGGCAGGGCTGAGGCCATGGGGAGCCACGCTTCTCCAGGTGCTGCACATATAGCTTGCCTGTGAGTTGTGTTGTTGCAAGGTAAACTTATTTTCTGATTTCTGATTACTCTTTCTGCTTCTAGGAAAAAAATAAGTTTGGTTACAAAAAAATCATAGTTTAATGATGTTCCTGTTTGTGTTTTTGGCAGATTTGCCTTGGTGGTAAACAAAAGTTTTAATTTTGTGTTTCCAAACAATTTTATCACCTCTTTTAAAGCTAGTGTCTGTCTTCCAGGAGCTGCAGTTCAACCTTCATAACTCCTGCTTGGTGCTTTTACTGCCTTTAGTAAATGGGAGGTTGAGAGAAGAGAGGGGCTAGGTGATGTGACAAACCAAAGCTTTGTATCAGCTCTGCAGAAGACTTTGGTTCAGCTGCTGCTGGGTTCTGTTTTTATTTCTATGTTAATTTCCTCTTAATTAACAATTTTCATTTGTCAGAATAATTTCTTTGCATCAGCTGTAATCAGAACTATTAAAAGTATTTGGGTTTGGTTGTCTCTGTATGTGTCAATCTCATTTTCTTAGTCTGCTTTTTGTTTATCAGGTGTAGTCTAGAGGAATGAATCTAAAATTAGTCAGTAAATGAGGGGTTTTAATTTCATTTCTCTGTTTCAGTTTACATATAAAAGTTGAGCTTTCCTGTACAATACATACATGCTTTCATATCTCAAAACCTCATCCTGTGGGTTCATTAATATTCCTGCACTGAACGTATGAAGTGCCAAAACGCCAAACCTAAGTCAGACTTTGCTTTTATCAATATACTGAAAATAAAACAGTACTGCCTAAGCAGATTCACTCAAAAAGGTCGTCTTGTACATTGAAGAATCCCATCCTTTTTGCCTGCTGCTTCCAAGAAAACCCTGCAACCATAAAGAAAAAGATCCAACAATAAAACGCTTTCCCCAGCTTGCTTTTTCTTCATCTGCTGTGAACAAAGGGCACAAAAAGGAAGGATGAGGAAGGGGCACCAAGTAGCAGTTACGATTATTCTCAACTGCAGACATTGCTATCTGAATCATCAGATAACATGCATCCTAAGATAATCTAAAGTAATCAATTAAAGAAATAAAGATACAAGCAGGAGTTGAAGGAGCTGATAGAAGAAAAAGGGACACTGGGATAAACTTCCTTTCAGGAAATGTACCTTTGCTTCTGCTCAGATGCAGCTTATTCTGCAGATTGCTGAGTGTTTTATATGTATAATTAGATTAACTCAGTTTTGAAGTTTTATTAAAAAAGCACAACAATACCAAAAAACCCCAGCACAAAACCCAGCAACTTATTCAGAGTGGATTTGGTCTTTTGTTTGGATTTTTAGGAGAGGTACTTATCTTGTGATTTTAGCCAGTGAAGTATGAATAAATCTGTTAAGACAGATCTTTTTCTGTTGGACTTTGGGGGAAATAAAAGGGTCTTTGCTTATTTGGATCAAATGCTTGTGTGTAATATATATTGCATATAAATATTAGGTTTGGGGCCTGTGAATAAACACATAAAATCATGCTGACCTGGTGGTTTACCTGTTTTTACTAATTACATCAAAGAGTAACAGAACTGAAAGAAGTGAGGGCAAAACAATTTCAACTATGTATTTAACAGTGCTCTCAGCATCCCTGTATTAGCATCCCTTTTTGGTAGTCCCACATCAACAGGACACCAAAATGTTCTTTCCTGGAGCAGGAGTGAAAGGCTGGAACTTCTCCATGGTCTCTGATGCCCTTTTCCCTACAGATTTAGCACCTCTGGGTCTCCTCAGTGGAGGGAAGATGATGGCTTCAGATTTTACAGCTCATGTTTCTTTTAAAAACCAATAATAAAACCCCAAACCTGCTGCCCTGGAGTGACAGATTTCTCTGCTTGCGCAGGTGGTCAGGGGTTCCTGCATTCCTCCATCCTGCTCTTCTCCCCTGGTATCACCCCTCTTCCTCACCCTGCCTTCCCCTCCAGCCACTTTTTGCCTGCTCCGCATCCGCCTTTCTCCCTGTTTTCTCCCCGGCGAGCATCCCTGATGCTGGGAGTCATGTGCATGCTCAGGATTTGTCCCTCTCTGTTGGATGCTTTCTGTGGATCGGGGTGATGAGCTGGAGCTGCGGGTCTCTCAGGCTCAGCCTCTCCTTCCCTCCAGAGCCTGCCCCCCATCTTACTCCTGCCCTGGGTGCTCTGGGTGACCATGCGGAGCCCTCCCTCACCTCCCTAGTGTTTCAGCTGGTCCTATCCTTTTTTCCAGGAGATGGATGGTTCAGGGTGTCAGCAGTTTAAATATATGGTGAAGACAGAGAGGAGGAAGGGCGTTGAATTGCTGGGCTGGCAAGTGCTAATGGGGCCAGTTAAAGTAGATTTTTGATACAAAGACAATTACTACTAAGTGTTCAAAGTAGTTGCCAGGAATTGCCTTCCCCTCTTCTATTTCTTTCTCCTGTTTCCCTCCTGTTCTGTTCACTTGTGCTTAAAAATGTCCCCTGAAATGTTGGAATTGACCTGCCGTATCAAAATTTATCATTCAGAAGTCTGCGTTCAACTGGCCAGCCTGAAAAAAGAGAGAGATGCCATTGAGTGTGGAGTCTGACTTTGTTAGACAGTGTGCTTAATGTGATGTTAGCTGATTTTAAAAGCAATTAAAGAGCAGTTGGAAACTAGGCTTTTTGTTGCAAAGAGGACTGTTTCTCCACATTTGTTGTTTCAAGACATCCATTCTTAGGCTGATGTTTGTGTGTCTGTCCCAGGCTTGTAATGTTCTCATGAAATGACCCGTGTACTTTTTTGGACATGTTGCCTGCAGCCAAAAGAGAAATTTTTGGCATAATTTGAGGTGAATCTATTAGTGAGATGAGGTTCTTTGAATTATTTATTTATTTTTTTAAATGTAAATGCTTTGTTTTAAAAACTGACTTCAACTTTTAAATGTCTTAGTAAATTGCCTTTGACATTTATTTCCATGTCACATCGCCTGCAGAGATCTGAATGTGTTCAATTGTGTTTGGAGTGTGGGGATGCAGAAGGGTGTTCTGCCAGCTTCCAGCTGGCTTTAAGAGAATTGCGGTAACACATTGGAGAAGTACGCTTTTAATGTAGATGTACTTGTTCCTTTCTCTCTATAGTGGTGGGCTTTAAAATTCATCCTGGTTGTTGGTTGTTCAGGTGTGGTGGACAGAATGATCCCCTGCCCATTCCTGCTATTCCAACCTGTCATTTTCTCCCTTGGGGGGAAAAAAGAACCCCAAACAGCGGTGGACTTCTGTCTACTAGTCCTGCTGTTGAATAAACTCAGCTCTCAAGTTATGTTTTGGCACTGCTTTGGGGCCGCTGATAAGCAGTGCAGACGCCCTGGAGCTGGCCAGCAGGCAGGGTTATGAGTGCAATGCTGTAGGAATGTGGCTGTTCTGCTTTCGGGGCCAGGCTGGGGCTTGGAGCAATTTGGCAGCTTTTGTGGGGTGCAGAGCAGAAGCTGGATGTCTTGTAACCATGGTCTCGTTCTTGGGGCTGCTGGGTAGCGGTGTGCAGGGTTGCTCTGAAATTGCCTCCCTGCCCAGGAGTCAGATCAGAGCCTGCAGGGTGCGTTAGCTTCAGCCATCCCAGGTCTAGGCTGCCTTCTCCAGAAGGAATGGGATGGCAGCCCTGGGATCCTGCTGCTGCTGCTTTCACAGGGCTTTTCCCTTTTTCTGACTAGTAGAGGGTTGACTGTGATTGTTGCCTGAATAGAAATACAGTGCATTCTTAGGAGCCAGTGCTACAGCACGGCCTTGTTCACCCAAACCAAAATGAAATGCAGTCTGCTACATCCACAGCTAGGTTTGCACCCAGTTGGCGCATTGGGTACCTATTGTAGAGAGTGAGGGTTGAGAGGAAAAGAGCTGATTCTGCTAGAGCTCCACAGAAGGAAGATTAGTAAGTCGTGGAGAGCCACTGCCAATTATGCGAATTGGCACAGAGGAGCACTCGGCTTCTTACCCTTCTTAGCAAAGGTTTTTCTGGTGGGAAAAGGTATTTCAAGCAGTACCTGTAAGATGCTAGAAACTTAAGCTGTGATGGGGTTTGGGGTGATACTGTAGTACATAAACTGCTGGCTTAACTTTTGTTTTGCTATATATGTGTGTGCATATAAAAAAAGGATCTGAGGACCCTTAAGAAATGTGCCTTCCCCCAAATGTCTGGGGCTTATACTGTAGTAGTAATTTTAATTTGTATGTGTTTACAACAACAGTACTCAGACTTTCCTTCTGGGTATGTCTCTGAGGCTGACTTTTGGAAGGGGAAGAAGGTGCTAGTTGCCGCGGTGTTTCTAGGAAAGGAGTAAGAGTTGGCTGGGGTAGACACAAGGTGGTTGGAAGGAGACTGTCATTCAGCCAGACTTTGTAGTTCTGCATCATCTGTTTTTTCGTTATTTTCTAGCAGCTCCCTAGAAGCGCTGCCTGGATATATTGCCTTCCTCCTGCTACAGCAGCAAGGGAGTTTGCTCCCTTGTATGAGAAATGTTTTCATAAAAGTTGTGGGTTTTCATAATAATAAACCTGATTTTTCTGACTGGTAATAAATTATGACGTCTCTATTGGTTTGGAATATAATAACAGAGTTATGTAGGTACTTTAATATATTAAAGGTGTAATGTTACAGAACTACACTTTTAAATTGGGGACCAATTAACTGTACTACCACACATTATGCAAAGCAGCTGGTTAACTAATGAGACCACAGTCTGTCCCTCCCTTCTCAGACTCATCCTTGCTAGGATGCTTATTAGCATCATCCAGTAAAGGTGAAACTGGTTCTGGCTATGCAACATGCAGACTGCTTCTGGGGAAGTTTTTAACAGCATAGCACTGGCTGCATAGATGTAATGAACAAGTGCTGGGCTTGTTTTTTACTGCTGTGGTTGTTGGGACTTGTGGAGGACAAGTTTTAATTGAGAAAGTGGTGAAGATACCCTGGGATTTCTATGTTACAGGGCATCGACTCATGTTGAAATAAGCTAAAAACGTGCTAGAACTGATGGGAACTTTATTGAGAATTTTCCTAGGGCAAAGGAAAGATGATGATGTGTGTGTTTCACATTATTTCTTACTCTCTTTTGCATGTAAGAAATGAGTTGGCTTTTGCATTAAAGCCGCAGCTAGGCAAGCACTTCTTTTGATGTCGGCTTTTGCCCAAGCTATTTACTCCTCTACCTCTGTATCTGTCAGGTGTGCTTGTACCAGTGCTTGTGTGAATGTCAGGTTGACAAGACTGGGGATCTGCTCCATGCTGACGTAATTTTCATTCCCCAGGACTCTTTTAAGTTGTTTTCCCTCTGTAGTTCACTGTGCAGCCCCATAAAAAGGTATATCAGCATGACTGAGGGGATATGTGCAAGGAAGGGAGGTTGTTCAAGCCAGAATTACCTCTAAAATGGGATACTTCTCAAACTGCACTTTTATTGGCATGAGCTTTCCAGCATGTGCTGTTGTATGGAAACCTTCTTAAAAGGTCAGTCTTATGGCAGCAAGAGGAATGTATGAAAAGATTTGGAAATAGAGTTGTTTAGAATACAGAGAGTCAGAGCCTGTAATGTATCTTCCTTCCCTGCAGTGTGTAGCATCATGCCCACTAAATATTAATTGTGGCTTCTTTTCCCTTTTTTTCAGCTTCTCAGCAAAGATGCCTCCAAATGGGAAGGCCTTACATTTTCACCCGTCAGTTCTGCATTTTGGAATGCAGTGAGTATCTTATGTTATTGTTTTTTTGATTAATAATGAAGCGGGGAGGAACAACTATACTGGGCTACATTTGTGTAAAGAGCATTAGCTGAGATCATGCCATCCTCTGATAAAAAGAGAAATAGTAAATAATTGCCACAGAGTTGGAACTGTGTTTCTTGCCTGGCAGTACTTTGTAAATGAAAATCAACATAGTTCTAGGAAGGAGGAAAAGGGAATAGGGAACCATAACACATTCTGGGTACGTTTCAGGTGATTCTGCATGGATGTCAAGTCAGTTCTTCATGCTGGTGGTTCATTTCTTGAAAAATTGCCTTTCTAGTAGAGGGGGAGCTTGTTGCTTCCTTTAACTTCTGAAAATAAAATCCAGAAAGTCCCAGGCAAAACATACTGTTAGAATGCTTGAGATTTTTATTTTTTTTAGTTCTTCTCTAAGAAAACTTTAAAAATTATGCTTAAATGATAATCAGCCTTTGGTCCATCAGTAACCAAAAAGAAACATGATCCCCTTTTAAGTTAAAGCAATGTTTCAGAGCATGCACAGAATGAATGTATAAGCTGCTGGGTTTTAGGAGGTATTAGCTAAAGCAAAAGCCTTAAGAGACTTGTTGCTTTAGCTGACAAAGCAAGTCTTTGGTTATTTAAACTTTTTTATTCAAAACTTTGTGCCTCGTAAGGGTTGGGTTTTTTCTTAAACTCCTGGTGACTCAAACGAGTTTTGGCTAAGTGCACCTCTTACATCCCGATGTTACTGATCTGCCTTTGTATACTAAAGGATAAAGTTTTTTTGGCATGTTTCCAAAGAATGGTTACAACTGGGAAATTGTTGCATATCAACATGTTTTAGAGTGATTTGTGTCTGTTGCTTTCTTGTACATTGCCTGTGCTTATAAAGTGAATAATTTCTTTCTCTTCCCCCCCCCCCCCGCCCCTTTAGGTTACTGGGGTTACCCAGAGCTAAAATGCTGCATGCCTACAACCCTAGTAGAGATAGAGAAGTTGTAGTGAATTCAGTGTTTACAGCTACTAGACAGTTTCATGTGTCTCCTGCTTATAGCCGGGTAAGTGTTGATGTACTTTTGGAAACTATGTAATGGCCAAGTGCCAAGCCTTCCTGCTTCCTTTGGCCTAAGCTTTTCATTCTGTGTTTTCTCTTCGTGCTTTTTTGTAGGACCTCCAACTTTTTTTCTGTTTTGCTAGCATTTTTTCTGCTTGCTTCTGCTTAGACTGGTGAGGGAGAAGACATCCAAAACCTACAGTAGGAAATGTGTTTTACAGTAACAGAGAAAGAGAAGAATTTTTCAGTGTTAAAGAGGCTGTTTAAATCACATTCTGCTTTATGCAGCATTATGCAGTAATCCACAGGCATGTGGGTGTTTTACAGCCTTGAATTTTTAGTCTTTTGAATGGTCTTGCATATTCCTCAAAAAAAACTGCAGTGAAATGTTTTATGCATTTTGTATTGCAATTATGAGCATAATTGCCTCATGATCTAAGACCATTATTTTAACTTGGAATTTTTTTAACAACGTATAACAATATAACACATGTTAAGAATGAATTGCTGTGATCTCAGTTTGATGAAGCCCAGATTTTATCCTCTGCTGATGTGCAAAGGGTTTTTATTATGCTTTCTTCTCACTTGTGTTTTTACTATGGCTGAATGGGTAAGACACTGTGCAGATATAAACATCATTGTTCTTTCAGTTAGACCTATTTGGTTACTAATTGTGTTGCCCAAGTTCAGCTTTGACTCATTTGACTATATATCACAGTGGGGATTGATTCAGTTTGTAATAGGTATGTATATGTAGGGGGGAAGTGTTTTTGCGCATGCAGAGGCTGTCGGTGCTGCTTGATTAACTCGCGTGCCAAAAGGAGTCTTGACTGACGAGGCCTGAGCTAGCCAAGAAATTCCATCCATAATGTGGCGAGTTGCTGCATGGTCTCAGTTCTTCTCCATAGTAAGAGTCAAGAGCTGTGGACAGATGGAAGTTCTCAGGGCTGAGGTTCTGCTTAGTGGGATCTACAGACAGGGGTGTACATGTGGATGAGTCTGTTGGGCCGTGCAACTGAATGGTGGGTGTTGTGATCGCTGGCTCTGAGCAAGCAAGCTTCTTTGTGGTCTCTGCAGGTGATTCCAGCGATGGGAAAAATTTCTTTCAGAGTACTCTTCCTGCCAACAGAAGAAGGCAGTATTGAAAGCTCATTATTTATAAATACCTCATCTCATGGAGTACTTTCATATCAGGTAACTACTCTTATTTTTAGTTTGGATTGAGTTTTGGATTTACTTGTGTTTTAAAAAGTGATTTCCATACATTTTGAACTTAGAGACTTCCCAAGTTCGTTGAATTCCTGATACAAATCAGGTGGGGTAGTGTTTACAATTCATCCCTTTTACCAGATCTTGCTAGTCTCATGATCCCATATACATGTATATGGTTAAAATTACTACCGTTAGTGGGTCTACTTGCGGTAGTAAAACTAAGTGTGTTTGTATACTAAGTGTACTTACAAGACCATGGTCCTGTCACTATTAGTTGGTTTCATATAATACTGCAGTCTAGACTGCACTGTGCTGGAATGCATTTGTCATGAAAAACCTATTTAGGAAATATTTTAGGTGGTTTTCAGCTGCTCTGCAGGATTTTATGTAAACACATTGGGGATGTAGCACAGGGTGGGAGGTTTAGGCTCTTAAAACAGGAAAGTCGAAGTAATGGTTGTGCATTAAAGCTGTCTATTGCCTGATTAACTAGTGAATTCAAACAAGTCTTAAGCTTTTTTAATTTTTATAAGGGACATTATATACTGCAAATTCTTTGCTTTTATTAATTTGTTAAAGAAAAATCTAACTCTGAATTCAGTGATTTAAAAACAATGCCAGCTTTAATCAACCATCCAGCTATTCTGTTCCCATACTTTGATATTGTGCTGGAAAACAAAGCTCCTTAAATTGAAGCATAGGTAAGTCCAATTGAAATACATGGGTTTTAATACCAATGTTGCATTTATCTAGTATTTATTAGAGGTGTTGTTGCATTTGGCAGGAACTTTTCATCAAGTATGAGGGAAGAGTGCATTATAGAGTGACTGACCTTTTCTTTTTGACATCTCTCCTCTCCTTGCACTCACTCCTGACCCCTTGATTTATTGCCCGGTCAGCTCAGCCAGGGCCTTTTATCAACAAGTTGTGGGGAAGCAGTTGCCAGTGCCACCAAAAAATTAGTTTGTCTCCTGTTGGACTGCTGCTAAAATCAGTAACGGGCTGGTTTTCACGGACAGTTCCACCAGCCACCTGAAACAGAGGAAGTAGCTGCTCATGATTTCAGCTTGCATTAAGTTTAAGAGTTTCAAAATTGGGCATAACTCGAGTGGTTGATGCACAGTTACAGTGCTCTTGAGAGCCCAAAAGCCTTGAAACATGTTTGATGTTTCTAATGCATTTATGCAAGAGTATGTACAGAAGATTCACTCAAATGGAGAAGAGGTACCATTATAGTAAAATGCATTTTGTAAATGCCTCCATAAAAAAACCCAGGCATATTCCCTTTGATCTGCTATTTTGTATCTCTAGTCAGAGATCTTCAGTGAACATAGAATGCATTGTATAATCCTCTTAATTAAAAACATGTGGTTTTTTCTATTAAAAAAAAAATATCTTTGCATACAAGATGCAAACCCCAAGGCATTTTTCTTAACCTCAGTGATTTTTTTTTTCCCCTGTTATCTTGCATCTCATTGTCATAAACTAATCTTGGTGGAATGGAATATGAATGCAGTAAAAACATTCAACTTGCAAATCTTATAGTGCTCTGAAAACTGCAGACTTTAAAAAAGAAAATTATCAAAAATTATTTTACTCAATTTTTAAGGCAAAACCATTTAATTCAATATGCAGCTGGACTAGTAACAAAGTTTTTCCAGAAATTACTGCACTGCCAAATGGTGATATGTGTATTGTAATTGCCTGAAGAATAATAAGAGAGCTTAGATACTTTCTTTTTGGGATCACCTATGGCCTGCTAGTAAGTGCTTTGTTTTGTTTCTGTAATAGTGCCTGAATGAGCAAAGATGCTATAGTACCATTTATGTGTATAGTTACTTTCCACGTTGGAACTTTATATCTATAAATTGTCTTTTAAAAGGATATAATTTGAAAAACCAATCTGTTTCTTGGGAAGATTGTTATTATTAGCAAAATAGTTTTGTATGTTACTGTGATAACTGAAATACTAGGTGTTGATGTAATGACCTTTTTTTTTTCAACACCAGGTTTTTGGAACAGGAACTCTGACGTCTTCTCCAGAAGAACCTAGAGTGCAGCTATCAAATACCTACTTACTGCTTCCACACATTCAAAACATCCAGGCATCACACACACTGGTATAGTATACTTTTCAAATGGAGACGAAACATAAAACTTAGACATAAAAGGGTTTTGTCATCAGGTTGTTGGGATGCAAGGAACATTAACAAAAAGTCCAAGTACCAGTGACTGCAGGAGAGACATTGCAAGATACAGGGCTGCTGTGATAGCTGGTCTTCTGGTTTTATGAGACAGTCTTCGGCATTTAAACTATTTCCACTTGTTCTCGTTCATGCTCCTGTAGTGTGCTGTCCTCTCAGTTGTGCCAACAAAACTATTTGTGAGGCCCTCCCCTGAACTAAACTGGAGAATTGATCTGTCCTAAAAAAAATAAACTTTGTACTATAAAGATGGGGGAGGCTGTTTTGGTTTGTTCTGGTTTTTACTTCAGACCCCATTCCCCATGCCAGTTCACAGCAGGGCTGCACCAACAGTTTGCCACAGTTAAAAAGCATGGCATGCTGCATGGATGAGAACAAGAGCTGGGAGTCAGGCTGGAGTATCCCCTCCTGCCAGGCTGTACCAGTGCTGAAGATACCAGCTTCACTTACCTCTGCTTGACTAAAGCAGGGAGCTGTGGAGAATACACCAAGGTGGATTTAGAGGCATAACTATTTCAATTGAAAGAAGCTTTAATGATTTCTGTCGTCTGGTTACAGTTGGAGGTATTTTCGTAGTCTTCCAGGCCATATAGAACCTTTCAAATGAATAACTAACCAGAAAAACCGATCTTTCAAATTTCCTTTTGTATTGTACAGAGACTTAGTTTTTTCAAAAACATATTTAGAATATCTTAGCACATAACAGAATTGAATCTTTTATCTAAATGTAAGCTGTATTGATTGCCTTCGTGATGTCTTCTGTTCTACCTGAGAAAAATTCTCAGCTCAGATCGTATTTTTCAGTCTGCTACGTATATGTTAGGTCAATCTTACCTCTGCCCGAGCATAATGCACAATTTCCTTCTCTTCCTTTCTTTTCCTCTGTACCAGTCTCTTTCTGTAATCACACAAGTGTGCTTGCTTGTGGGCGTACACAGACAGACTCTTGCAAAGGAACCAAAATCCTCACGGTTTGTAATTTGGGGTGCTAGGGTTAGAATGGAGAACAGTTTTTTTGGATGCTGTTCATGACATGTCTCTTTGCATCTTTATGTGTAGCTCAATGGGTTGTTGTCAGGTACTGTCTGAAGTTTGGATCCATGCTCTGCTGCTTCACAGTTCTGTCTGAATTCCTGAGTAGAGAAGTTTTGGGGGGAGCATTTGACATTTTCCTTACTGTCTAGTGAGGAACATTTTCCTGTGCTTTATTTCTCTAAGTACGAGCTTGAGGTCATGTTTGGCAGTGCAGCAGGTACCACCTGGCACCAGTCTTGTTGCAGGACATGAGTTGTGAGAGAGTGTTGACTCAATTCTCTTCGCTGTGGGTGTAATTTTCCTGTGCCGCGCTATAATTGAGGAATTACTCTTCAGTTCGATGAATGTTACTGATTTGGACAGAAATGCTGCAGCAGTGGGACAGGCTCCTCAGCTGCTGAAGGTGGTAGACAAGTTCTAAATACTGAAGAGGACCTTATGGCTTGAGTTTGGGTTCCTTTTAGAAAAATATTGCTCTATGGATAGCTGTCCTCTCCAGAAACGCCTTCTTCAATTCACTCTACTAATATTCTGATCCAGATCCCATAAAAATTGGTATGATTCTGTTTTGTCCAGTTTATATTTTAGGCTCAGAAGCTGTGGAAGGAAGATAGGTCTATGAGGTTTGAGTGAGTGACTACATATGTGCAAACTTAAGAATATGTAATTATTAAACATACAGTGGAGATTTGTAGTGAAAATGCATTTAAAACAAACCAGTCATACTCACTTAACTGTCCACCTTTGCTTTCCCTTGTTTATTTTTAACTGAAGTAAATACCAGTGTAAGTTCAGGATAGCGTAAGCCTCATTTACACATCCCTTGTCATCTTGGGATGAATCGAGTTGTAACCTTGGGCAACAATGTCTGGTTTGCTATGCTAAAGGTATCCTTACCTCTAAAGTCTACTGATACTGCTTGGAAACCTGGGAGAAGGCTCACTGAGTGCTGCATGGTGTGTGCCTATTTTTTGTCTCTATTGTCTCCTGTTTTAAAAGTGGTTGTGTTTAAGCTGTTTGGTAATATTGATGTCCTTAATCATCAAGGCCAGAAAGGTAACGTCATTTAGTCCCATCATGTGCTTGGTAAAATGTGTTCTCAGAACTGCTGGAGGCATTGTTACCATAACCCGGAATAGTTGTTCTTACTCCTTTGATGGTTGGAAACCTACACCTGACTTTCAATCTGAATTGCTTTGTGGCCGGTTTATATTTGTTTGTTAAGACATGCATTTAGTTTATATAACTCCTCCTGCTTCTGATGCTTATACCCAGAAGCATTTGCAAGTGGCATCACATCTTTCAGCTTTTGCTTTGCCAAGCTGAATGGTCCGTGCTCTGTAGTATCTTATCTTCTTCAGTGATGGGCTGTCCATTTCTTAACCAGATTGACAACCCCTTTCTGCAGCTTCTCCAATTTGTAAAATTTCTTTGGAAGGTGAATGGCCAGAACTGTACATATGGATATGGATGAAATTTTGCCTCTACGGAGTATTTATGTTGGAAATATGATGGGAATTACAGACGAAAGTTTCCCTCTACAGTAATATTTCCATTAGAAATACAATATGCAACAGGTTTGTGTTTGCATTTTTTGTGGAAAATGAACTTCAGTTGATTTTGTGAGTTGTTTTTATACTTTAATAGGCAAAGGTACGCAGGCCTTTCTTTTTTCTCCATTATTCCCCCAGGGTTTTTTAGCAGAAATTCTTGTGATTAATGAAGAGAAGAAGAAAGACAAAGTTACCTTTTCTACTGTTGAATTTCACCCTCTTTCTGTTACTCTTTTCAAAATTTCAGCTTTTGAAGGGTTCAGGATCGGCATGCTCTGGCTGTGGTCCTGGATCCCAGGATTTCTGGGCTCCTGGCTCACTCGTCAGGAGGAAAGAAGAGCTGTGTCCAACACTGTGAATTCATAGTACGTCTACGTGGCCATTCAGCAGTGGCTAGTTACCGCTAAGCCGTAACAGATGGTGGAGCCCATATAGGTCATCTTTGTTTATCCAGCTTCTGGATGTAGTCTTTGCTCCAATTGCCTGGTTTTTGGCATTATTTAGTATTTGGATGGCACTAACAGGGCAGCTACGTCACTGCCTTGTTGTGTTCAAAATGCTGTGCAAGCACACTAGAAATGTCAATGGTGGAGTGACCTGCAGGGCGAAATATCTTATCATAGGAGACATAGGCATCACTTTGCTGACTTCGCAGAGGAGTTTGATGTTTATGAGCCAACAACATGGGAAATACTGCAAGTACTGTCAGGAACCCAAGACTCCTTAAGCTGTGTTTTGTGCTGGTGGACAGAGTATCAGAGAAGCAAATGTGTGCGAGTGTGGTGCTTGGGTGTGGAGGAGGAAGGTAATACGGCAGTAGAGTTTTCTTGGTGTGCCAGCCTGTAACTGCCTGCAAAAAAATGAAGGAACTCTGCTGAATCATTATTACAGGGACAGCTTATTAACACCATTCAGAGTGGCAGTATCTCTCTAGGGCCAGGGACTGTCTAGGACAGAAACTTTGAAGTATCAGCCTGCAGGAAGAAGGGGAAGCTTGTTCAGTGTTTGTTCTTTTTTAATTACACTGTAGCCAAACTCCAGGAAGTGGTTTAAACTCTAAAGTCCTGATAATGATGCAAGAATATCTCTGAAAATCTTGTATAGAGCCATGTCCGATTGACAGGGCACCTAGGGCAGAATAAGGAATTCTTCCCCTGAAAGTGACCTTGGGTCTGTGGCTGCTTGGTGGCTCTTGAGCTGGCTTGTGCCAGCTGTCCTGTTGATGCTCTGTCTCTCTTTTGATGGATGAATTATTTCCTAAGTAATTACCTACAGTACTGTCCCCCAGCGAGAATCGTAGACATTCACCAGGAGAGTAGGGCTCCTTGCAGATCAGATGGTTCAGGTTTTTAGGGTTTTTTTGAAAGAGGCCTCTGTTTCTTTAAAATTTAATTGCAGGAACTTGCCAAAACTGCTAAGAATTTCATTCGTGGGGCTTCTATCAGACTTCTCTGTTCAGTTCATATAGGATTTGTGGGTGCTGAGTGTGTGTGTACGTACAAGTATGTATGCATGCGTACCTAATACAAAACAGAGGCACCAGGTAATGAAGTGGCAGCGGCTGTACTGCTTCGCAGTGCTTTTTCTAGCTTTTCCCCTTGTGCCATGCCTCTCATTTTCAGTTCGCCTCTGGTGCAAACATACGCTGCATAACTCAGCTCTCTGCTCTGATTCATAGGCAGTGATTTTTACAGTGTAAATGGAATGCTTGCACTGCTGGGAGATGTGGACATGGTCCTGGGTTTGTCTTCTTGGAAACTGCTTCTGACAATGTTTTCTTCTGAGATGCTTTTATCTTCTCTTTATAGTTAACGCAGCTGTCTTACCAGTGTTGGAAGATAGGGGGCATGACAGTTATGCATCTATTGTCTGCCTTAGATAACTGAAAATGCTTTTCCTTTTCCAAAGATAGCTTCACAAAAGGAAATAAAAAATTCCCATAGAAAACAGATCAACATCAAATACACCCCTATAACATTTTTTTTCCCTCTGTGTGCCTTACATTAGCAGCTTCAATTTTAAGGTGACAGCAGTTTCCCATGTAGATCTATGCCAGGCTAAGAAGTTAAAAAAGTTGGAAAAGTGTGATTTAGCTGATTTTTTTTATAGGGGTGTGGGGTCTTAAACTGCTTTAAACTACAGTGGCACTGAATAAGGGCTAACAACTCCTTATTTAGGACCATGAAAGTGGTAGTGTTCTCTCAAGCTTGAACCACTGAGAAGGGAAGTCTAAGCATCAAGGTTTATCTGACCAGAAAAGTGACCCCCAAAGTTGCTCTTTATATAATCCTACTGCCTCATTAAAGCTCCACTAGCAGTCATAGCCATGAGAGGTCAGTAAATGGTGCATGTTTTGGAAAAAATTGTTTTTTCTGGTCTCAAAATTTGATGAGGACAAAAGCGTTTGTGAAAAAGAAAGGAGGTGGCAGGGGTTCACGTCCCCCAAAGAGCTGGGCTGGGGACAGGGTTTGGGTTGCTGCTAACCACCTTTGCAGAGGTTACATCGCCCTCTTGTGTGAAGCCCCAGTCATTTTGGTATGAAATCTGGTTGAATCGGGAATGCAGAATGCATGTTGGCTTCCTTTTAGCTGTGCTTTTATAAAACTGGACCCCACACGTGTGGTAAATCTACTCTCTGTTCCGATGCACCTTGCCCCCTTCTGCCTGTCCCAGGGAGATAGGAAATAGGGTGTTTGGACACTTCAAAAACTTTTCTTCACAGTTTCACTTTTCGGCATCAAATTATTGAAATTCTTTGAAGTCAGTTGCATCAACACTTTCAGAGACTTGAACCTGCAGATACCCCACTCAGATATTTAGTTCATATTGCAAGAGAAACTGGGGGTGGGTGGGTGGTCCACATCAGTCTCAAAATCACCAGGTAATTTTGCTATAATTAAGGCACTGATAGAGTGACAGGTCTATCACTCTGATTTTTTTTTTTTTTTTTAATTTAGAATCAAGATCTACTGTCTCAGCAGTTAGTGTGAGTAATTTGACAGTCCAGATTTCCAGATAGCTTTCATGAACTATGCTCAGCTTTGTCAGTGCTGTTGCCCTGTTAGATTTGAGTGCTTTACAAACTGGCACAATCATCTTTTCTTTTCCCTTTCCAATCAATAAAAAGGCAAAACAAGTATTTTCTGTCTGTCCATTTTGGCATGAAGCCGTGTCCAAGAAGCATTATATTCTAGGCCTAGTAACTATTTCAGTGTCCAATCAGCAAAGAAAATATACAGAAAACAAGGCAAGAAGCTTTTAAATTATATAAAAAGGTCTTTGTTGAATACAATTTATTGACATATGAAAGTTTATAAGGGTTGCTCATGTTGATGCTGTACAAATATTTAATAATCATGTATAATAATAATTTGATAAGTAAGTAGATATTGATGGAGTTCCTGAGAATTGGAGATTGATTGCTGGCCTACTGTACAGAGTAATTGTATTTATTTTAAAAAAGTTTCTTACATTGCTGTGTCATGCATATGCAGAAACAGTCCTATTATCTTTATAAATTGTGGTGTGTGAATCAGATTTATGTGATAACACCTTTTGAAGCAATGTGCTTGACGTTTTCTTCACTGTTCTTTCTTACAGGCAGAAACTACGAATGCCAGTCTGTTACGTGTTCACCTTGAATGCAGTTTACCTAATGACGCATATCAGCAAGTTAAGGTATGTTTTATTATAATTTCATATCTATTTAAGTCTTTTTATTTTAATCTGAGTTTAGAGGGACACTTCCCAGAGCTCTAGAAGTTTTAGCAACAATGCAGTTTTGAATGTCTCAGTTTAAAGGGGAATTGTGCTTTTAGCTATGCTTTTATAAAACCATATCCTGTGGTATAAATTAAAAGTCACACACATCACAATATAAGCTGTAAGAGAGGGGGAGATAGAAAAAGACACCCCCACCCCCCCACCCCCACCCCGGAAAAAAACCCCAAACCCAAAACCCAAACCAACCCAACAGGCTAAGCGTTGTAACATGTAGGTATTGTATTACTTACATGGCGTACAAAAGTGATAAGATTCCTGTAATTTCCTTTCTCCAGAAATGTTTCACAAGTTTCTGGTTCACACTGACAAGAGATCAGTGAGCTGAGAGGCTGAAGTCTGGGCTGTTCGGGCCGTGTGCTCGCTCAGGAGGCTTCGAAGGTGGCCTTGGCGTTGGGCAGAGCTGAGGAGGGGCGAGCTCGTCAGCAGAAACGCACCCTCCAGAAGCTCTGAGCGTTCAGGACAGTAGCTCTCCTCCTCCTCCTGGGCAGTGCTGTCCGAATCTCCTCTCCCCCCCTCTCCTCAAATGTCCTTACACAGTAAATGGGTGTTGGTTCCCAGCAATGATGGTACTCGATGGGATATTTTGTTGGATCAGATATATAGGCCCACGCTGTGGTCTGCAGCACCTTTCTTCTATCAAGCATGACAAGACCCAGACTCCCTAGCTGTTTTTCTGTACATTACACATCACAGTGATCCTGTGCTGGTTTACTCCCTTGTTTGATTCTTGGATTGCTTTGGTGAATAAGCCTAGGCTTGAGATGCACCTGAATAATTGGGATTACATGTAGTGCAGCTGCCCGCTCTCTGATGCGAGCTTCCCAAGGGCACATCATCCCTGTGCTCCAGTCTCCACAGCAGCCTCCTCTCCTGCTCCTGGCAGCCATTTCAAGTGCTGAGGCTTCCTGTGATGCTGTGTGAGCAGTGAACTGGCATCCCGTTCCCTGAGACGCTTCCCCACTCCCGCTGTACCTCCTTGTGGTACTTCAGATGAGCTGAAGGTGTTTTGCTGCCGCTTCGCTAGAGCGCTTCACGTGCCGGGGTGGAGGTTTTCTCCTCCTCCTCCTGAGCAAATTAGGCCTCTTGGTAGGGCATCGGAGCCTCAGTTTAGCGACCTTCATGGCATGATGCACGACAAATTCATGTTACTTGCTGTTGATTGTCTACTTTTGTTTTGCTTTGTCAGCTTTAATTTTTTGTGAAATGGTGTCTGTGTCTTTGTATTTGCTAAGACTCAGCTGTCTTAACAGCAGCCCCTACTTAAGAAGGAAATAAGATCCTACTTGTATTTATCTGAAGTATTCTAGCCAGACGACAGTGTTTTCTATTAAGAATTGTACATGTATGTTTGTTTTTTTAAAATTACTTCAGTGAGAAATGGAGACAAAAAACACAGGATTTGGAAAAATTAACTATAAACAGACCAGTGAACATGAACTGTCTTCCTACCATTAAGACACATGCATCAGTCTGTTTATGGCACATTTTATTGAAGGCAGAGGATTTAACAAAGGAAACTGTTTTGCAGTCCCTGAGGTGAGACTGACTAAGACAGTTTATAAATTTGCATTCTTTCAAGGTTCAGTGTCCTTTTTAGTTGTTTTTCGTCTTTGTTTTTGCTGTGCTGTCTGTACTTGCACTGTCTTTGGTTTCTGCTGAGATTTTAGCAGAGGTCCTAATTACTCCTATTTTGCCAGCACTTTGGTGCTGGAAACCTTGTCTGTTAGATAATACCTTTGATTAAGTTCTCAAAATACCTTACTGTAATGAATTTTTTTCCGTTCCCTCCCCCACCACACACACACACCATATCCCCTTGTCTCGCTCCAGAGTTGCTGTTTTATGTCCGATGACCCAATGCTGCTAGAAATGACCTTAACGGTAAGAATGGAAAATGACCAACAAGATTTTGTGGAGCACAGACAATACTTACTGGAGAATCTTTTTGTAGTTTATGTAGCAATGGAAAAAACGAAGACCTCGGGTAAGTCCTAAATATGACTTAATTTTAATAGAACTTGGTTTGATACATAAGTTGTGATTTGATGTGCTAAATTAAATCAAATTCAGCAACAGCTAAATTTTGCGAGTGAGAACAAATCAGTTTAGTTAAACACAGCTTGTCAGCCACTTTGTTTAGGGCAGAGTTACTGCAAGTGCAATCCTCTTTATCAAAAGGTAACTATTGTAAAGCTGTAAACTACATCAGTTCCAGTCTTTAGTCCCACATACTTATGCATCTGCTTAAATAGTACGAAAGGATGTCATGGTCCTTCGATTTCTATGACTGCATTTCTGGTTTCCCATTAATTAAATTAACCATAATAGGACTATGAAGGCAGAATGGTTTGTACAGTGCTGGGGATAGTGGCTGTTGTGCAAAGTCAGGTAATGAGGTAATACAGATGTATGCATCATTTGTTCTTGTAAGCTGGAATTCCACAGGCAAAACAATCAACTCCTTGAAGTTTCTTTACGCTACATTTATTGGGTGAACAAATCCTCTAAATCAAGGGGATTTTTAATTATTTATAGAGCTTTGCAGTCTGAATAGCTTTTTTTAGACATTTCTGCCGTTTTTACTTTCTGATTCAAGATGAAGAAGGAACTGCTTAAGAATCCAGATCAAAATAATTCTTTTTAACACACTAGTAAAAAAAGAACATGATCTTTTTGTCTTTTGAGAAGTTCGATTAAAAATCTATCACAAAACAACATATGCTGTTCCCCCTGTGCCTGTTCTGTGATGTGATATTTACACAGAGCTGAAACTGAAATACCCGCTGTAAACCTAGTTTCCGTGCTGGTGAGATGCCAGTGCTTTGTTATGTTGAGTTGTGGACTTACGTTTATTCTGATGCTGGTAGAGAATTGTTCACATCTGTTGTGTCAAGGGTGCTCGCTCTTAGCACTTTTGATGGTTAAAGTACTAGAAGTATGCTTTTAAGGCTGTTTTCTATTAAATATAATGCACTTATAAGTCCTCACTGTGTTAGAGATTGATCATATAAGCCCTTTGGACTTGCTGTTGGTGGGAAGTTCCGTGTCTTGCTCCATCAGTACCGGTGGTGGCTTTACCATATCAAACAGCAATGCTTGCTTGCCTTCTGTTTGTATAATTAAATGAGAGACCTGGTCTTGAGGGAAGGATCTAACAAAAGGGAATTTGGTGCTGTGTTAGTCTCAGTGTACAGCACATGCCTTAGCACCTAGAGTGGAACAGCAGGTAGGCAAGGTCTGCACAGGGGAGCTAGCCAGCTGGAAAGGTTGAAGAAGAGTATGTGGTTTAAACAGCTGTGGGTATGTGGAGCGTCTGCTCACTCAGAATCAACATCTTGAACCCTCTTTTGGAAGGTGGCACCTGTAGTCTTGCTTTGAAGCACCTGAGCAAAGCACACTCATTATTAGAAGTTGTGCCTGGTGAACTGGGAGAATGTCCTTTTACGTCAGCCTGCATCTACTCATGTAATTCAAGTATGAGCAAGAGCAAGAACTCAGGTTGTCTTCCTTCATGGAAGTGTGATGACCACCCTGGTATAATAGTCATCTCTTGTTCTGTCCTGCTGCTCTTCTCTTGGTCCTCTAGACCTTCCTGGTGTCCTGTGGACAGGAACATAGCTTTGCCAGTGATGAAGCTGTACCACCTTATCCGCAGGTGAAAGCGGAGTTATACCCATCTTCTGTTGCTCTAGTCAATAGGTCACTACCCTACCAGGTGATAGGACCATTCCTCTATTAAGCCCAAAAGGTGGTAAGCACCAAATCCAGCTTCACAATCGTCTCCTGAGAATGCTTGCTGTTCAAAGCAGGTGAAGCCAGGATCTTGCTTAGCTGTGTGTGTATACAGAAGAGTTTTTACTGGACTCTCTCATGCTATTGATAGGTTGGCCCTTAGAAAGTTACGGCAGTGTCAGCCATCCTTCTTTCCTTCAGTTGTGCCTCCAATCTCCCTGCCCCTAGGAAAGGGGAGAGTTGTGCTCCATCTAGCATTTAAGAGATAACGAAGGAAGATTCCCTATTGATGCTTGCCTTCGTGTTTGTGGCCAAAAATCTTGTTGAGTGGATTTTTACTCTTGTATGACATGATTGCCAGCTCAAGATGTGAATAGTTCCTCCTTTTTACAAGGGTAGCTGTCACACAAAGATTTTTAAATTTAAATCAGGATTGCTTCTCATATGAGTATCTGACAAAGCAAGAGTGCTTCCATCCTTGGTGAACTTACCTCAGTGTTCATTCTTTTGGACAGGTGATTCCTCAGTAGATGTGTACATCATGCATTCTGGGAACAGCCTTGTGCATATACAGGTAATCGTGGGCTTCATATTTTAGGGTGTTGAATTTGGTTGGGGAATTAATTAGCCCACTGGCTTGCTCTCTAATAGCAGATTGATTTTGCTGGTGGCAAACGTGATGCTTCTATATTTTTAAAATGTGCCCAAACACCTAATAGATCTTTTAGATGACAAGTTGTAGTTCAGTGATGGCTGTTTTTTTAAAAAAAACATAAGAGCTGTTAACTTGACTAGAAATCCATGGGTTGATTTAGAAGATGTGATAAAATGGCAGATATTGGCTTGCAAATTTGACAAGAAGATACACTAATACAGGAGCTACAATAATAATAGTAGTACTGCTACAATGATCATTGTGTCTTGTCTTCATGCAGGAAATACGGCAGTTGTCACAAAAAGACACATCACCTGTGGAGTTTGAGCCAGTACTGCTATCTTCATCATCTACTAACTTTACAAAAGTTGCTTCTATTTCTTGTAAAGGTACAGGATACATATACTTATAGATAATATAATTAAACAGGATTTGATTATAAAAGGGTAGCTTTTTTCAGCAGATAGAGACCCTGAAAGATCTCAAAATCAACTTGTCTGGACTTTTTTGAGAAAGAAGATGAATTCTTTCTGCTAAGAGTTTCCACCATTTTTGTGTATATGTGCTCCCTCTTATGCCAGTCAAAGGCTCTAAGCTATATGTATTTCAAAAAGGGGAAGAAAACATTTGCTAAAATGTAAGCTGATTTTACAATAAGCATAATTATTGAATATGCTTTTTCACCATCCTTTTATAATTTGTGGTTATTTTTCTGTTTCCAATGTATTTTCTAAAAGGCTATTGTGCTTGGGTGGTCATTTTCTATGACACTTCTTGGCAGGATCATTGAAGAGGCTTGCCTGAGACCAGGCATGTTTGTGGAAGAGCAAAGATTAACATTTAAGCATTCCTGACTCCAGCCTGTTTCCTATTCTGACCACTAGACTGCAGTGCATAGACTTTAAACATTTATGAAACAGACTGCTTTCATAATGACATTGGGACTTGTTTTTTGTAGCAGAAAAGGGTAAATAAGAAGAAAGAAGGGACTATATGTTATATGATTTTTTTTTTTTCAGAACAGTTTTTCATTTATTAAAATAAGTAAGAATGCTGTGCCAGTGACAATGTGGTTAAAATTGGTGAGGCTGCTTTTCACAGCCTTGTTGTGCGTGTGGTTTTTTTGAAAGTCTGTAGCATTCATAAATTCTTCTTAAAGCAAGGTTTGGAACCTCTGAAAATTAGGACATAAGCAATTAGATGCTTTGCTCACCTCTGAGAATTAGACCAGCAAATATTCCCCTTTGTAATGTTCTTCCAAGTCCTCACATGAAAATCATTGCAGATGTGCTTTTGTTCTGGCTGATGTTGTATTCTCCTGTATGTCTGTTCTTTGCACAGCTGCATCCTGTGGCAGTGAAAGTCCTTATGCTGACAACAAGAAGAATAATCTATTGGAAGGCACTACAACACTAAGAGCCTGTCTTTCCTGTCCTGTGATGGAAGGGTAGGTTGACAGTGGATTTTTGTTTGTTTGTTAACTTTCACTGATGTTATAAGAAGAATATTGTATACCCTATTGTAAGAGATGAGGTTAGTTTGCTTTGTCACTGAATGATTCCAAGGACAGTGAAGAGGCTTCTTCCTATTGTTGCTGTGTCATTTGCCAAAACAGACCTGTGACATTTCAAGCAATATTTCTGTATTTTATCCAGGAAAAATGTTAGGACCCAGTAAAAAGATGTGCCTTAGCAGCTCATATCGTATGAATGTTGCTTAGAGTCTGTGATAAAATTTCCACCATCCTTATTAATCCAACACAAAAGTAGGATAATTATAGAAAAAATGTGAAGTCTTTTGTTCAGTCTTCTATTGCCAATTTAATCCAAACTACCATATCACAAAGCAGTAGGCAATGTTGTCATATAGCATAGCAAGAGGGTAGAGTGATTACCTGCCTACCTCTTCTACATTGTTCTTGTCAATTTTTACTCTGATATTATATGTAGGTATTCCAAAGGAAATAATTTTGTTCTTTCTCCTTAAAACCTTAGAAGAGCCTCATTATGCAACAATACTACAGTTATCTGCTCTTGTGTGGACCGCTTATGTGTGTTCAAGGACAACTGCAGATGTATTTATTTTTCTTCTGTATTTACTTTCAGGTATTTTGACGTAGATCCTTCTGCAGCATTGTTTCATATAGAACCACATCATAATACTTCAGGATTTTGGTCCATATGGTTTACAAACAATTTTGACTTCAGCATTGAACTGAATGAAGTCTTCGTAGCCAGAGAAACGAAGAACATTTTAAAGGTAAGCTTTATATCTGCTTCATACAATGTTGTCTTTGATTTAAGGATGATCCTCAGACATACAAAATAGATTCTTTGAAGAACTTGATGTTCGCAGAGCTGGTTGAAATAAGTTAAAAATAAAGGTGTGTGTATGCCTGGAACTGTTAGGTCCTGAAGAGGTTACTCTCTCGGTAGGCATTATTCACTCTCCGGCTATTTTTTGTGTTGTTTTATTAGCAACTGTTCTTTCATTTGAGTTGCAGCTACAGATGCATCAAATTATAGACCATTGCTCTGTTCTCAGAATTGTTGCAGTGTTTGTGCTCTATAGGATTCAGCATTTCTTCATAGGCTGTAATGGAAGTCTTTAGTACATAGATGAGCTTTGAAGTTTAGAAGGCGAAGCCAATAATTTACTCGCGCAATTGCTTGATTCAAACCAGACAAATCTGGTTTATGAATAAGCACATGATGTAGGCATCTAATTGGCTCTTGGTATATTTAGATAGGAGATTTACATATGTGCACTGTATGGATCAGTTATGGGTGCATATGTGTGTGTAATAACAGCAAAAACATGATGGAAGAGAAAGTTTACATTCTTCAAGGTACCGCTTGCACCAAAAATACTGCACTGATTTTAATTCAGTTTTCTGATTCTTTCTAGATTCTGAACTTTGCCAAACCTTTGACTCTACCTCCAGGCTGCTGGAATGTATTTTCTTTGAAGCTCAGTGTGAAAGACGCTGTAACAAATGTGCTTTCTAGTATTTGTTTGGCCACAAATGTGGGAGTAATGTTTGAAATACCTCTGCAGATATATTCAACTGTGTCCAAGGTATCGTATTCAGTTGTGTTGAATGGTGATTATGCACTCCAAACCAAACTGCAGCAGCCTCTTTCTTAGGCCAGAAATCTGTCCCTCAGTCCTGAAAGAAAAACTCAGTACCAGACCAATCTGTGAAACCATTCTGTAGCTTGAGATATTAAGCCCCCAGAGTTGAACAGCAATGGAATTACAGTTCTCTAGGCAACCTTAATTCTCTTCTTTGACTCGTCCAAATTATGCACTGAGAAACTGGAATTTGTCCTGTTGTTTTGTCATATAGTCAGTTGTAGTTTTTGTTTTGTTTTTCCAGCAGGGAGATCTTAATTTTGAAGCGATTGCCCACTGTGATATTCAGTGTTACTTGGGAAAGTCTGATTCAGGTATGCTCATCTTGGTTTTTTTTTTTTAGGCATCTGACGGTAGTTTTATTGTAGAAAATTCATTTTATGTAGCAAGACTTGTAATGAGAATATTGAGATTGTTCATGCAAGTACTAAGTTTTATGTCTTTTTAAAAACATCCACTTTTCTGGGAGTATATAAATGGCTTTGAGTAACCTGTACTAAGTACACTGTGCAGTATTTCAGACCTCTAACTCCATAGCATGTGCTAAGCTATTGTTCTGTCTTGAAACAGTTTTTTGGAATTAATATTTACAACTCCTCTGTAAGTTCTCATTGGTGGTGTGCTGCTCCTTGCTTTCTTCATATGCATGTTCTCCTGAGATGTTGAGGTAGAATGATAAAGCTGTCAACTAGCTCAAAGTGATTAGAAAATGTGCATAATCTGGGCCCAGATCCTGGGAAGTCTTTGATGAAAAACGAAAAATAAATGTTAACCAATATCCTGCCTTTAGCTAGAGTTAAATTTGAAGGCCTTCTCTTTATCTCTTTCTCACAGCATTAATTTAATAGATTTCTGCAAAAGGTCATTTATCAAGCTTATAAAAGAGCATCCTTAATGCTGTATCATGTGCAACAGAAGAAGGGGTCTCATTCTTTCTGGAACTGAGGAATCTCTCCAGATACTGTACTGCTGGGAGCTGTTTTAAGTACCTGGCTGGTGTTTACCAAAATACAGTGTTAGGTGTTAAATAGACACGATACTGCCTGAAGAATGTTGAATCTGATGAAAGCTGATTCAGAATAGTGGGGTTTTTTTTAATCTCTGCTCAGTAAAGAAGTTCTGTAGGCAGTTGAGTACCATAGGCTTTAAATGTTTCAGTGAGTGCTCTCCTGAATGTGTTTTTAAGGTGATGCTTTCCTAAAATATATTTTCGTATGAGGATATGAAGAAGGCAATAGTAGTCAGTCAAATGTAAAAAACACGTGGCTTGAAGAATTACTGATACATGTACGTGCTTAGGTACCTATCTTAGAAGCAAGTGTTGTTTTTTTGTTTGTTTTTTAAAATCTTTATAAAGAAATATTGCTGATAGAAGTGAGCCCTCATTGCTTGCTTGCTTTCCGTTCTAATAATACACATAATTGGATCTTTAGACAGGTATTCTGCCTTCTAATTTAGGATACTAATATTTGTTAAATAGAGAAGTCTAATGCACAAGCCTGAAAAATACTGACCCAAAGAACTTGTAGCTGAATTATTCCAGTCATCATCAATCTCAATTGGCTACTTTAAACACTAAGGATTGTAAAATAAAGTACGTGTACTTTCAAAATAAGCCATTTTTGTTTTCTTTCAAAAGAAATTTGCTTCTCTAACTCCTTTCTGCTGTGAAAATGTGAAAATGT
The DNA here is from genome assembly GCF_000737465.1 of Haliaeetus leucocephalus. Lineage (NCBI taxonomy): Eukaryota > Metazoa > Chordata > Aves > Accipitriformes > Accipitridae > Haliaeetus > Haliaeetus leucocephalus. The sequence goes on along the minus strand of NW_010972576.1, from coordinate 5,715,114 downwards.
GAAAATGCTTGAACCAATATGAACTAACTAACCAATAGACTTTCTAAAAGGCGTTAACCTTTAGACTGATGTAAAGCCTTGCAATTTAATCTTAAGAAGAATTTGAGAAAATTATCAGCACCTTGAAAAGTGAAGCTAAAATGAAAACACCATTTCTGCCAAACTGTGGGATTTGTTTTGCTCCCTGCTGTGCTGTGATATTATAATTTTGTACCACTATGTAGAGAATAGTATATGATCCTGATGCTTTATTGGCATCAGTGGAGGGTTCTGTGTGAAGGCTACTGATAATGTAATGACTTTTCAATGGCGTCCATTAGAAATAGCAACAGTAAAAAGGGCTTACTAGAGCATAGAAAGCCTGTGCGACATCCATACACTTGTTTACATGTAGAATTACTGTGTTTTTGCAGATGTACATTTTTAAGCAAACCAGGTATGGAGAATAACATATATACCCTCACATATGCTTGCTCTGAAGGGAAAAACGGGGTTGCCTTTAATATTTTTGTGTCAGGACCCTTGCAGATACTGATTACTCATGTTCAGAAGTAGATTGATGGAAGGAGCAAATGTTATTTCTGTAAAATATGAAAAATCTGTTATCGTTTTAGCAAATCTGCTTTGGCAGAAGAGTCTCTCTCTGGACCGTTCTGCCTGGGATGTGGATTCTGAGCTTGCAAGTGAACTTTATGAAAGATGGCAAAAAATAAGACGTGGGGAAGCCTGCAGGTCTGTACAGAATCTGTTGAGGTTCTTAATTCAAGCCAGTACAGTGTTGTAAGAATATTTCTGTTCTGAAGTATTCTTAATTAGAACAAACATTTTTGACCTTCCTGCACTTAAATTAGTTATCTTGAAGCACCCGGAGTATTGGAGCACCCCAGACACCCCCAGCTTCCATTTCAAGGCACTGCCAGCCATAAGTAAACGTTTCAGGTGCCCGAACTTCAGAATGTAAATAATGTTCTGACTATAATAACCTCACCACAGCTACCCAATATGAAAGCAATCAAAGCATGTTCTACCAGATCATTTAGGGAGTTGCACGAGTCCTTCATCAACAGGTCACATAGCAGTCTTTTCAGGATTAGGGTCTTTGAATAGCTTTTAAGGTTTTTAGTCCTTGGCCTAATGGATATTGCATACTGGGGGCGTTGGGAAGGAAGCAGTCACTGTGACTGAGCAATTCTTGTAGAGATGGTGCATCGGTGACATCAGCCCCTTCCAGAATAAGGAGGTAGAGCTGTGAAAACCACAGTCGTGTTGCAGGTGGAAAATTGGAGACTGAAGGGATGCACATAAGTTACACTGACTCTCTACTACTAGGTTACAGCTTTATGGGCTTTATTTTGTGAAGAACATTTTCAAGGAGAGATTAGTTGATGTAATTATAGGTCCTGGCAAATCATCATTTTTTTTTGTTCTTTGCTTGAAAGAAAAAAGAAAATAAAATTAACAAAGCTTTCTGGTTTTGCCAATAAAGCAGGAGGAGTATTTCAGGATCGGCTCGCTTTATTCATCAGAAGAAGCCTGAAGAGGGGTTCTTTGCCTTTTTCTTGCCACGGTTGACTACAGAGCCTGGCCTTACGCTCAACTTCAGTGCCACAGCAGTTAAAAGTAGTATGGTAAGGATAGTTGTTGTTACGCTTTTTCTGGGTTGATGTATGTTTAGCTTGTTTTAATAACAAAGTCTGTGATTAATATTTGGTGATGCTTAGCATTTTCATACTGCTTGTGGATCAGTGAACTCTAATTTAAAACACCAGTTTTGTATCCCCTTGGCTCTTTGATAAGTTCTCTAGCTACCTAGTTGTAATATTTTAATACAAGGAGAGGAGTAAAGCAGTGTAGTCTTAACTAACAATTGTTCGTGGTTGTTAAAGCTTTCCTTGCATCATTGTATAAGTTACATGCTTGTGGTAAAATAATTGAACAAGGGACTAGGGGTAGGATGTACTGTCATTAATGTTGCATGTGGTTATGGGATGGCCTTCCTCATGCCACTGCCTTATGTAACAGAAGCGTGTAAAACACTTGCAGGAGATACACACTTGAGAGATCAGCAGAGCAATGTGTCTTCCAACCACAGTTGTTTCTTCCTTGTTTGTCAGATTTAAGTCACTACTAACCTAGCCTGGGCCAGAACCAATCATATGGAGATAGTTTTCATATGCACATACTGTGAATTACATTAATATTCCATTTGTGCCATTTAATTGCCAGTCATTATAGCAGTGTGTATAACCTGCTTGCACTCAGACTTCTGTAAGAAAGGGTGGCACCTCACTAACTTCACCTTCTTTGGAAGAGCTTTGTTCATGTCTGCATGTGTAAATCAAAATCCAAATGAAAAGGTTGTCTGGGGGTGGGGAATTCTCTATTTTTGCACATGTGGTTCTTCATGCACTCTTAGCTGTTTTTGCAAATGATGACATTGTGGTGATATGTCCTGTTGTTCCATGCAGTTTTGTGCACATATGATTATATTGCATTAAGACAGAAGCCAGGTTGAAGTCCCTTGAGAAAGCAGATCATGTTACCTGTGCTGAATTATTTTACCTTCTTGTTCTCAAGTATGTAGTTTTTAACTTTTTCTTTTCCCCTTCAAACTATTTAGGTAAAATATTTCGTACTAAGAAACCCTTCATCCTTCCCAGTTACGTTGCAGCTTCTGCCTCTTTCTCACTACCCTGATCCCCAAGCTTCACTGGGTCTGCTCAAGAAATGGTAATGAGTATAACTATCTCAGGATACTGTTTTCCCTTTTAAAAGATCTATTTGCCGTGCCTTATGTTTGTTGCTTATTGTTTGTTTATTTTTTTCCAAGTGTAATTTGGGTGGGGACAATGTTCTGACCCATTTTGGAAGATATAATCATGTTCAGAGCAGCTCCCTGTATGACACATGACTTCGTAATGTACCTGATCAGTGATAAAACCAAATTGAGCATGTTTTCATCAAGTTTGTCTGCCAGCCATAAACTATAATTGGTCATCTTTTAAGATCTGAGGCTTAGTGTGAGCTTGTGCGGGCTGCCCAGGTGAGGTGAGCAACTTGCAGAACTGGGCACGTGTATCTCCCTGCAAGGCTGGTTGGGAAGTACACAGTCTATAGACTGATCAGTGAGGAGGAAGGTAACTGAACCTTCCCCCCCCGAAAAAAATTTCTTCTTAGTTTTTTCTTGGGTAAAACCCCTGGTTGAGGAAGAGGAAACAGGAGCCACGAAGAAAAATTCAGGTCCAGAGCCAGTAACCCCACAGTAAATGTTTAGGGCCAGCTAAGCCAATGTTTCTACATTGTTTTAAACTTTCTGTTTTAGAACTGAGAAGATCTAATGAGAAATCTAGATAAGAGCTAGATGAACAGCATAAAGGGTCATGGTGAGGTGGGCTGAAGTTCATGAAAATAAGCCCTGGCTGTTACACTTAACTTTGAAAAACTGTGTAGTTGCTAGGACTATTTGCTTGGTTGGAGCCAATGGGACTACTCACATGCTTAAGTGTAACTTGCTTATTCGGGGTCCAAATGCCCGTGTAATTGCTTCTTTAACCTCATTTCTTTACATACATATGTGTATGTGTGTATATATATATGCATGTGTGTATATATATATATATGCACATTAATAACTACATCTGTTTGCATACTAAATATAATTTCCACATAGACTCTTTCTAGTGGTTTGAAATTACATTTTCTCTGTATTTGCACTTTTTTTCTACAGATCTTCTAGGTTTACCAGAAATCATGTCCACTAACTGGTTCTTTTTAAGCTAATGTCATAGAAAATTGTGGCAAGTGAATCTCCAATTCAGTGTCTGGAGGTCCATTAGTCCTCTGTAATCTAAATTTTACCTATTGTTTTTAATACCTTAATGTCAAATGCTTGTAATTTTCTCTCAGGCAAATAATCAACTGCTGTAAGTGAACTGAATTTGCAAAGTATGTGAAAGAAAAATAGGAGTTTGTCTGAAAAAAATCATGAGCAGAAGGAGGGATGTTTGAGTAAATTAATGAGATTTGATAATGATTATTTCTTAACACTTAAGTGGGCAGAAAAAGCTTCCAGGCATTTGTGTTTGTGTGCCTTAGAAATTGTATTTCTTGATTGTGATCTTTTGCAATATTGTATGCTGAGAGATCTAAAATGCCCAGCCTTTTGTCTGTTTTCCAAATGTGTGGAATCCACATAAAACTGATTTGTAGTGTATTCTGTTAAAATTCAGACTGACATTTCCACTGTATTTTGCATATGGCAAAATGCAATTGTAAAAGTATTCTTTATTTAAGAATAAATGTCATCATGTGAAAATAAGTCATTGTAATTCTGACAGACTAGGTTTGAAGTGCTTAATTTTTTGTTTTGATTTATTTAGGTTTGACATAAATGTGCAAGCTATTAATTTCACAACCACTGAATTCAGGCTCATGGATGAATGTTCTCACAGGGTAAGATGGCTAATTTTGATAGAAGTGGTCTGACACACTAGAAAAAACTTTTTCTAGCTACACTACATATAGTTGTTCCCAAGTGCTATTTAAAGCAATTTAATAGTGTTTCCTTGATTCTCTGTCAGGCTTGTATCTTTGCAGTTAATTTTTTTTTTCAAAGTTTGAGTCTGTTTTGAAAACAACTATAGGGAGGGAGCATGTGCATGCTTGCCTGCATGTGTGTATGTGTTGAAGAGGCCACCCTTTGCATTCTGTGTTGGGACTTATATTTAGCCCTAGGTTGACCATGAAGTGTAAGGCTTTTGAGTTGGTGTTGTCAGAAGCTAGCTTATAATCTTTTCAGTAGGGGGAATACTCTCCAGTAGTTCAAGGGAGGAGAAGGCTGTTTTCTACACTTCACCTCAGTCTCATTGCAACTGCGGGATTCAGGTTGGAATGTCATGGCTCTCTGGTTCTGATTGCCTCATTTTTAACATGACTGTGATAACACTTGACTGTGTCACACCAGTGCTGAGCTGTGGTTATACCCTGGGGGGTTGTGTCATGGATGACAGAAATAGAGAAGATGCTGTATCAGGGATGTTGGCATATTCTGACAACCAGAGTACTGTCCAGGATACCTGGAGAATTCTTCTTAGACTTCTAGTTTGTGCAAAAGCCTGGAATTAACATACTTTCCTTGCTGTTTGGGCATGCTGCAGCCACATCTTTAATGTCCTATGTAGATACACATTTCTGCACATATGCTTTAAGACCTTAATGAAAGATTAGTACCTTATAAAAAGAAAAGATTATGTTTGCTACACTAATCAAAGCTGACCTTTCCTTTCTGGCAACAGTTGTAAGAGTTGTTGTAAAAGAGAGGAGACAGCAGTTCATAAATCCTAGCCTGTAGGCACATGCTGAAAAAGAGAAGGTGGTTCCACTAGTACATGGGTAGGACTGAATTTCCGCAGTCCTATATACCATACTCTTGACCAAATGGAAAAATAGTGGTAGATCTTGACATCAGTGTGTGCAATATCTGTTTTTCATTAGAGACTTGAGGAGCTAAGGGGAACATGTATGGTTAGATAGGTATTCAGCAGTATGAGACAGATCTTGCCTTGTTAACCAAATCACTAGTTGTTAATATTTACATTTTTTAATTTGTCATCATTTACCTAGTCACTTTATATAAATGTGTAATGAATTGTTAGGCTCACATTTGAGTGCATGTGTATCTTTGTAGGGAGTGACAGGGTGAAGTTTGCACATGCTGTATGTGGTTTGCTTTTAATAAATATTGACTGTTAATGCAGGTTCTGAAACTTCTTTGTATGTTCTTTTTTCACAAAATAGGCTAAGAATAAAAAACATTTTAGACTGGAAAAGATCAGAAAAGCCATTAGTACAACAGCCGTGAATTGAAAAACAACCAAGCAAGAGCCTATTTTCTAATGATTATGGTTCTTTTGACTGCTATAGGTGTCTGATCACCCCTTTCTAAGATGCCCCAGTTCTGGAATAGAAATTTTTAGGGCTATTTTCATTTTTTTAATGGGAAAAAGAATAAACAGCAGCATTGAAACAAACAAACAAATGTACATTATTTCCAGACTCAGTGAACTTCTGGTAGTTCTGGTCTTCAATTAATATGGTAGGGAGTTCACTTTGGCTTGTTTCCAGTGACTCAAATGATCAATGCATTTGCCAACAGTCCTTTTCTCACTTAAATCAAGTTGCAAGTCTTACGCTGAGGGGATAATGGTTGCCACATTTCCCTGTGCAATCAGTATACTGTCAGTTCTCATTGTGTTGTGAAGTGTTTCAGGATTCCTTGAATACGAAAGACACTATATCCTTTTCCATCTGAGCAGATAAAAGCTGTTTTAAAAAATGAAGTAATACATTCCTCTTAACAATAAGTGCAGTAATATGAACTTTTGCTCAAATAAACAACTTTATCTGATGTTTTATGTTGTCAAATTGAAAGACTTTGTATAACACAACAAGTTAGTTAGCAGTTATTGCACCTTGCCAAAAATACCTTGTGTGGTACTAGGTAAAGATGTAGTGCTTCCTTGATAGAGATCTTTAAACACACGTGTTTTCTGTGAATAAGATGTGCGTATTTGTTTAACAGAATGCACATCAAGAGGATCTCATCAACAAGAAGTGCAGTTCTGAGCTGCTTTGGTTAAGTTTACAGCCACTGGAAACCAGAAAAGTTGGTGTAATTTTTACACCAGTTGACTACAAAAGAGTAGCTTCCCTTATTTTAATCAGGTAAGCCAAGTTTCAGTTGTAAGTGAGAATCAAACAACTCAATGTAAAAATCAATTTGCCAAATCTTGGAGCAAAGACAAATGGTCAAAATTTGGAAGTCAGAATACCTCCAGTTTAATAAAAATTGCTTAAACGGTCTTTGTGTCTTATGTCTCAGTCATTAAAAAATATAGCCTTTTTTTCTTGATATGCGATCAGTGGCTTATAAAATGCATATGAATGTACTGAGGCAATTTTGAGTTGAGAGCAACACATTGGGTGGCTTTGCTATTTTCAACTTAAATCCATAATGATAGGATTTAAGTATCCAGTGAGTCTAATGCGCAGCCACACACTGGTTATCTCTGGAGGAAAAGAGAGTTTATGGAAGCAGCAACCATTTTTACTAGGTGGCACTGTTGTTATCTGGTGACAGTGGACACAAAGCTTGGTCCTTCGCTGTGTGAAATTCACTGGTGACTGGTTCCAGCGTGATCCTGTCGGTATTTAGGGGAAACCTATCCAGGTGTGTCCAGTGATTCTGTTACTGAAACACTGTTGTCTTGGATTGGCACCTAGATAGCAAAGTCACGGTTTTGCAAACTTCATTTGTGTTTTAGTGGCTGATTGCTTGATTTTTATATTATGGCAGAAACAACTTGACTGTTCTGGACGTGGTCAATGTAGAAGGCTTTGGAGCCAAAGAATTGCTTAAAGTAGGGGGAAGACTGCCCGGTGCAGGAGGGTCTCTTCGATTCAAGGTGCCAGAAGCTACACTAATGGACTGCAGACGACGTGAGTAAGAAGAAACAGGTCTCTGATTTTGTAGCTGGCTGCGTTACTCCGTAGTGGTACTGATACGGTACAGTAATGTTAAGTAAACAGAATGTTGAAATAGAAAAAGCTGAAGAGCTTGGTCATGAGAGGTGTAGATTTTGTTTTCTCAAAACACTGACTGAGGATAGTTACAAATTCTAGAAATACACTACTGCAAAACAGGCTGTATTAAAATGTTGGTCAGTTCAGAGTTCTTTATTAGATTGAAAGTAAAAATAGCATTTTATTTATAAAAGTAAGAAAATAATTTTTAAGCACTGTAAAATAATTATTCTTTTTTTTCCCCCTTTAAGAACTGAAAGACAGCAAGCAAATTCTATCCATTACGAAGAACTTCAAAGTAGAGAATATTGGGCCTCTTCCTATAACAATTTCATCAATGAAAATCAATGGTTACAGTTGCCAAGGATATGGATTTGAAGTGTTAGACTGTCAAGAATTTTTCCTGGCTCAGAACTCATCACGAGAGATCAGCATTGTGTAAGCACTGACAAATTTGCTGACAAATTAACTTAAGTGGAAATTTAAAATAACTAATTTCAGTGTGATGGGTTAACCCTGGCTGGATGCCAGGTACCCACCAAAGCCATTCTATCACTCCCCCATCCTCAGCTGGACAGGGGAGAGAAAAAATATAACGAAAAGCTTGCGGGTCGAGATAAGGACAGGAGAGATCATTCACTAATTACCATCACGGGCAAAACAGACTCAGCTTGGGGAAAATTAACTCAATTTATTACAAATCAACCAGAGTAAGGTAATGAGAAATAAAACCAAATCTCAGAATACCTTCCCTCCACCCCTCCCTTCTTCCCGGGCACAACTTCACTCCCGGATTTCTCCCCCAAGCCCCCCCAGCAGCACAGGGGGACGGGGATGGGGTTTACAGTCATTACACGTTATTTTTTGCTGCTTCAACCCTCCTCAGGGGGAGGGCTCATCACACTCTTCCTCTGCTCCAGCGTGGGGTCCCACCCATGGGAGACAGTCCTCCACGAACTTCTCCAGCATGGTCCTTTCCATGGCATGCAGTCCTTCAGGAGCACACTGCTCCAGCGTGGGTCCCCCACGGGGTCACGCGTCCTGCCAGAAAACCTGCTCCGTGGGCTCCTCTCTCCAAAGATCCGCAGGTCCTGCCAGGAACCTGCTCCAGTGCGGGGTTCCCACAGGGTCACAGCCTCCTTCGGGAACCCACCTGCTCTGGCGTGGGGTCCTCCACGGGCTGCAGGTGGATATCTGCTCCACCGTGGACCTCCCTGGACTGCAGGGGGACAGCCTGCCTCACCAGGGTCTTCACCACGGGCTGCAGGGGAATGTCCGCTCCGGCGCCTGGAGCACCTCCTCCCCCTCCTTCACTGACCTTGGTGTCCACAGGGTTGTTTCTCTTACATGTTCTCACTCCTCTCTCCGGCAGCTGTTTCTCTCTGTCCCAACTTCTTTCCTTCTTAAAAATGTTATCACAGAGGGGTTACCACTATCACTGATTGGCTCGGCCTTGGCTGGCGGCGGGTCCGTCTTAGAGCCGGCTGGTATGGGCTCTCTCGAACACAGGGGAAGCTTCCAGCAGCTTCTTACAGAAGCCACCCCTGTAACCCCCCCGCTACCAAAACCTTGCCACACAAAACCATTACATTCAGTCACAGGCACTCCAGTAGCACACCTGCATACAAAATTTGGTGACCTTGGAGTATAAATTTCATAAGCATTTCCCCTTTTCAGTAAGGGTAATACTAACAAATTGATACTATAATAATGTTTCTTTACAAGACTCCATTATTTTTACAAAGCAGCATACATGCTTTTGTCAGTGCATTATGAAGGAATAAATTAAAGTAAAAGAGTTGTCACAATAAGAGAGTAAGAAATGATTTGCCACTGCCTTTTTTTTTTGATTGTTATTCTCTAGCTTGTTGCAAGTAGCCTGACCACAGTCTAGTCCTGTTTTCCTAATATTGCACATAGTGTAAAACTGATTCTTTTAAAAATCCTGTTGAGTGAAAGTCATGACTTAAGCGTAAGTAGAGTTAATAATACTGTATTACAGTAACTGTGGTTTCATATGCAACAAGTGTCACCACTATTGATTGAAAAGGCAAGTCATACCTTCTAGCAGTACCCATGGCAGTCAAATAGAATATTGGTATAGGTCAGGGAAATAAGTGGAAGGAGACAAATATGATGTTTTCTTCTGCTTTCCCTATCTTTCCAGCCTTGTTCTAGACTTACCCTAGTACCTGACCCTTTCTGAAGTAATGCTGCCTGTATGCTTGACAGCTGTGCTTTTGGTAAAGAGTGTTTTGGTTAACATGAGTTGATCATGTGCACCTCCTTGAAAAAAGGAAAATGAGTCACAGTAATGAGTATTGTGAAGAGTCACAATAAAACCACATATTTTACTGCTTGAAGATGACCTCAAGGTCATACCTGTGTTAGGTGCTAATGCCATCTGCATAGTCTAACCAGACCGTGGTCACTTATTTCATTGTCTTTTTTTCATACTATTAAATCAGAAGGGGTTTTGTATTTTTTGGTATCGGCATGACTTCAGAAAATGAAATTCAGCCCAACGATGGGAAAATAACATCAGGTCTTTCTGCTTTTCCTGATAGATTCACTCCTGACTTTACATCTTCGTGGGTAATCCGGGAGCTTACGCTGGTGACTGCTGCTGATTTGGAGTTCCACTTCACGCTCAACGTGACTCTTCCTCACCATCTGTTACCGCTATGTGCGGATGTGGTGCCAGGACCCAGCTGGGAAGAGTCTTTTTGGAGGCTTACTGTCCTCTTCGTAAGGTAATGCTTTCAGGGCCCCTGCACCGGTTTGAAAGGGACCCGCCAGTGAAAGATCAGCAAGCACTTGTTGTTAGGCTTCTGTTAGATTTTTAGTGGTGATAGGGCCTAAATCTTTACTGCGTCTGTCTCCCGAGAGTCCTGCCAGCTGGCTGTGACAGCTTAGGTGTGGTGCAGTAGCTGGTGATGGATGTCAAGCATTTCTTGCTTCTCCTCCTGATAAACTTCCACATTAAGGCTGCAAAGAAAAAGGAATGCCTAGTGGATACTCCCCTTGCTAGAAGACTTAATCCCACCACAGTAGAGATGGACGTGTAACATACTAGTATCTGAACATCATAAATAAAATTGAGTGGACTGGTAGATTATCTTTAAGTATTTCTTGAAAATAAACATTAATTTAATTTATAAAGTTTCAGACAACCGAGTGAGGACCTGCTTTTCCTTCTGCTTCTTTCCTTCTTTCACTTGTTAAAAAATATTTGTGTTTATTGTTAGATTTTGCTAGGCACTTTGCTAAACAGGCTATCCCAGAAAGATGATTTGGCTTGTGTTAGCTGACTCATTGCTTGCACATGGTAAACTGCTTTTAAGAGGACAACAATTAAGGGTTCTGCTCCTATGCGTATGTTTTTTGTCTTCCTTTACTAACCTTTCACATTGTGTAATGTGAACTGAATGTTGTGTTTATCTCAGATGATGTCCAGTGCTTTTGTCACACCAACCCTGAATTCCTACAGCCAGTACTAACAAACAGCGAGTGTGACTGTCATGGTGATACATACATGTGCCAATGCATAACTAACTGGCATGCTGATGTATACTGTGGTTCTACTTGCATTGTTGTTTTGATATTGAATACAGAGAACAAACGAAGCAGCAATAATGACCACGTTACATGGTTCTAGATGCAACAGAAGGAGACTACAGGGATCTGAAAAATCAGGAATTTCTCATTCTGTTTTCCTGCTGACAAAATCTATACTGCATGATTGAGAAGGTTGTTTGATGAGTTACAAAGATTCTTGTTCTGATTGATTTATATTTGGTGCAGTTAATACACCATAGAGAAAGAGAAGATATTTTGCAGCTTCGCTTTTAGCAGAAGTATGGTGGCATTTTGTAGCCCATTTTATGCCAGCATTTTCTCTAGGAAAAGAAAGAGACAGTATTAACTAAATTATCAAAATAATGACATAACTATCATGAATAAATAGAAGGTACTCAGAGGACTGATAAGTATCATACTATGATATATTGCTATTGTGTTGTAGTGAGACTTACTTCTAACTGATCTTCAAATCAAGTATTAGCTTTTTTAGAATGGATTTTTTCTTTGTAAAGCTCATGGCTGAGTTATGTTATTGAGAGGGCTATAAGGAAAAAAGGAAAAGCATGTTACAACTGTTATTTATTTTAAACTGTATTTTGAGTTTTCTCATCTCTCGTCTTACTTAGAATTTACTAACAAAATATTTGAAAAGCGCATTTTGTTAGAAGCTTTTTAACTCTTTCACTGAATACTCCTGAAAATTGTAAACACCAGTATCTGTTGTTTTCTTTGGCAGTTTGTCCCTGCTTGGAGTGATTCTGATAGCCTTCCAGCAAGCCCAGTACATTCTAGCAGAGTTCATGAAATCAAGACAGAGGCCAAATCCTAGTTCTTCACCGCAGCAGAACAGCAACTCTGTTGACGTAATCAGCTCTGATTCCTACAAGTAAAAATACTCTTTTCTTCTTTTGAATTGCTTTTTTTTTGTACCCTGTTTATTGTGGAGTGGTGCTTTCTATCTGTTTGTATTTTGATATTGCTGTGGGCTGGTTTAGAGGAGATAGTGTTCCAAGCAAACTCCTTCAGAGAGCTTTCAGTGTTGTAGTGTATATTCATCTTCACAAAAGAGAAATGGAAGAACTCAAAGGGTTTATTAATCTTGTATATTGTCAGTGGTATGTAGGGTAGAAATTGTGTGATGGAAGTAAAGGACAGACTGTGTGCGGCAGCCGTGGGAAGAATGGAAAATACATCAGTGGTCCTCAAATCTGACCCTCTTGGGTGGTCAGTTAGGCACTTACTCACTGAAGCATATAAGCGTTTGAAGTCTAAGCACATACTTAGAGTCTTGCTCAACTCTCACTGAAATCAGAATGTGCTTAGCTGGTATGATAAATTGAAGACCTAATGCAGTTTCACAGCTTGTGAATATGCCCCCCTTTCTTTTCTTACAATTCATGATAGCTTTGTATATAAAAACAAATCTCAAATAATTTATTTTTTCACCAGGGGAAGCTGCAAGACATTTATGGATTCCTATAGTTCTTCAGATAAAGGTAAAGGGAAGGGCTTCCTGTCTGTAGGCACTTCATCCAGCCGAAGTCAGAATGCAGCAAAGAGAAGTCCTGCGACCTACAGCCACTCTCAGAAGAAACACAAATGTTCAGTTTACTACAGTAAGCAGAAACCAAACACAGCAGCTGGCAGTGCCATTGCAGCTACTGATGAGAAACAAAGTCAGATTGCAGAGAACCAAATCTCAGCACCAAAAGAGGACATTTGCACTGATGTTGTCAGTGAAAACTGGGTAACTCTAAAATATGCAAATGGCATAAATGTTAACAAGAATTTAACTCTTCCAGAAAACTTTCTGGGTAAAGAAGAAAGTGCACTGAAAAATACAGTTCTCATTAAAAATACTTCTTCAGAATGTGATCTGAAAGAAGATCTTCAAACATGTATGTTTCCTAAGGAAACTAACCTTAAAACTTCAGAAAATCTAGTTGAGCTCAAAGAACAGGAGTTCTGTCCTGTGAAGATGTCCAAGAAGCTACCTGAAAGTCACTTGTCCAGAAATTCACCTCAGCAACAGCCAGAACTGCAAGAAATTTCTAGGAAAAATAGTGGTAATTTTTTTCAATTTCTGTCAGTTGAAATTAGTGGATGAAATCTTCTGTTGAGTTCACTGTGATCAGGATTTTGTCTTTTGCTTGGGACAAGGAGATGTGGTATTTCTTATGTGTTCACTATGATTTATCTGTTTACATTCCTAAGGAAACAGCTTGTGTTAAAATTTGTATCATAAATTTGCCTTGGTTTACATATTTCAAGCTTGTGCTGTAGCATTTTAATGGTTAAAATAATTGATGTCATAGATCTGCTTGTAAGGCATGACGTGCCCTTTTCAAATATTCAGAAACATCCCAGTTTGTGATTTTCAGGTCCACTGAAAATCTGATACCTGATTTTTAGAGTCACCAAGCAAGCATGTTTAGTACTGGATATTCAGAACTTCTTTGATAAAACCACCTAAAATAACAAAAGCTGACACTAGAGTATTGTGAAATTATATTTTGTAGGAATCTGCAGATCAACATTTCTCTTAGTAACTGCATAGCTGTATTTTTTTATTTGGGTGGGGTTTTTTGTTTGTTTGTTTGTTTGTTTTTTTAATTGTGGAACTAAGCTGCCTGGGAAGTCTTACCTCTTAGCTTCACAACTCAAAATTTTAAGAACAGCCTAAGAGCACCTGGAGGAAATCAAGAGCAGGGTAGGAGAATGTGTCCTCTGGAAACTTGGCAAAGGAGTTGAATGCTGAAGACTGGCATTTGCTGTAACTGTGCCAGAGTTTATTTAGTGAGTGAGCCATCATAGAGGGAGTTCAGGCCCTACTGTAGTGTGTAGTTGTTACCCTGGGCCCGTTGCTTCCCATTGTGTCATTATCTGTGAGATACAGCAGGTACAAGTGTGCTGTCTCAGATGGAGGCAGGATAATTTCAATCATACTTACAAAGTACTTTAACATTCTTCATGTGCTCCTAAACTGCAGAGTGTTGTTCGTTCTTTGCTTTGAATTAGAAAATCAGATGGCAGGGAAAAAAGAAAACCAGTAATTATGTCTTAACTGCATTTAGGTGCACAGGAAAGTAACTTTGAGTACAGGCTGCAGATACCATGTTTATACATAAACCAATTGGGAGATACTAGTCTTATTTTCATTGACAAAACTTCCACTTTGAGAGAGTGTTTCTGGAGTACTGATAGTTACTTGTGTTCAGTGGTAAAGCACTACAGGTAATCTGCTGCCTTGTCTTTTAGCAGTTGTGGTTTTCTGCACTGTCAGGAATGTGAATATTTCTGTGTTTTAAGAAGTTTGGTAGGATAAATGAAGTCTAAAGAATACCATGTTGCAGTGTTTGTGTCTTGATTGTAGTTACAGACTTGGTTTTGTACAAACAGGGAGTCTTCAAGACCTCAGGTACTCACATGTTTGTATGCTGGAGAACAACGGAGCGTTTTTCAGAGCTCTGGCAGCCTCACTTGCCTGCTGTCTCCGGTGTTTCATTCACATGGACCCCTTTTGCAGTCATTGTGACTGCCTGCTCCAGAGGGGAGAGGGCGGCTGACTCAGAGCTAGGATGTTGTAGTTGGTTGGTAGGTAGGAAATCATAAAAATGTGTGGGTGTACCTTTCCTGTTTGAGAAGACCAGTTCAATGCAATAAGTGATGGCATTTCGCACGCAGTGCAGCCGAGAGTCTCAGTAGCAGATCGGTGTGGACGTATTGCAGATATTTGAGATACCTGGAACCGATCAGAGCTGAAGTTAATTCTGACATGTCCAGCATTGGCAGGGCCCAGGTGGAGGACGGTGACTTGACTGGGCAATTCAGCTAGTTGTTAAGGGAGGCTGCTTCTCATTTTCTTCACCTCCTGGATTTTGTTAGACAAGACTAGTTCTTCTTCCTCAAAAGTCTCTCAAGAAAATCAATTTTTAACGTAGAACTCATCCTAAAGAAAGGATGACTTCCCTTTGTGTTCATAGTGAATGTAGAGGGCGCTTAGGAGATATAAAGCACCAAATAGAGGCTGTCCTTATTTTGATCTACCCATTTTTGAAAAGTCTTCTCCCCACCCAGCTTGCAGGTTTTTTTAGCCCAGTATTCTCTGGCTTCAGATTCTGCCTTACAGATGCGTGGCTGGGACTCAGCTCAAATTCAGATGAGATGAGCAGGACTTGGGTAATTTATGTATGTGCTAGGGGTGCTGGGCCCATAAGCATGAATCAATACAGAGCTACTTTTTGCAACTGCTGTAAGAATTTTTATACAGCATTAGCTTTTGATTTTGATATTTTCAGTGTTGTCAGCCTAGAGGTTAGTCTCCTAGTCTTTTGGAAAGCAACACAAGTCTGTTTTTAAAAAAAGGTAGAAGATACTGCGGTTATGATTGGGAGCCCATTCCCTTCCCCATCAAATGGATGTTACTGTTTAATTCTAGGGAATAGCCAGCAAGTGCCTCTCAGGAATGAAACAGAAAACTGTGAGACTTTGAAAAAGCAGATCAACCTAAAGCCTTCCACGGAGAAAAAGATTAATAAAGGACCTAAGGAAGAGACTCCATGCTGCGCAAAAGAGGAGATTACTTCTTCTGAGGTTTGTATTGTGATATTTCTGCTTTTCAAATTTAAAATGATTTTTTGTTGTTTATTTATATATGTATGCACCTATAGGTATATATGTGTAGGTAGGGATTATTACATACAGTCACAGATCTGAAAGTGTAAATCAGATGAACGAGGAAGTATGCAGCCATGCTGTCCCACATCCATTTCATATTAATGCTGCTTTATAGAATGATGAACAGTTTGCGTAGTAATTAAAACAGTCCTTGTATTGTGATATTGGCTGTATCACAACCAGAGATACTCTTTGTTATTGCCAGAGCAGGCATAAATGTACTGGAATCTAATGCCAGCTGTCAGCCACAGTAATGATGTGGGAACATACTGGGGGGGGGGGGGGGTGTCCTAGATGGGCATATCAGCCTTCGTTGGCATACCTGATCTCCAAATACAGGGCTTTACATCAGAAATTTTCATGTCAGAATACAGCACGCAGAAGCCCCTTAACAGATTGTGAAGCTGCTGAGTAGGATCATTCTTCACCCCCGGTTTCTGAGCTTGATAAACACAGCAGACTGTGCCTTTGTTGCAGGCAGCATAAAACAGTTAAAAAACTTCATCTGGTAATTAGTAAACCCAAGAATTTGGATTATGTTTGTGTCCTGTCTACTGGGTAGTAATCCCATGGCAGAAAGGTGTAAGGAAGAATTGCTTACCATGCTTGAAGAATATGTATCAGAAAAGACAGGGTCTAGTCTTCCTTTGGGAGCTGTTGTTATGAATTTCTTTCCGTGTGTGGTTGATGGTGCTCAGTTTGTTTCTTGCATTTTTTAAAATGACTGTTATTTGTTGGTTAACTTACCCCATAATTTCCTCAGTTGTAATTGAAATGAATGCTTCCCCCAACCCCCCAGCTGCTGAGGAAAAGGAGGATTTATTGCTCCTGAACTTGCACACAAACTGATCATAAATGTGGCAGATGTTTTTTGGTTTTAGCACATTGGGAATTTTATTGACTGCTTTCCTTTTTCTCCCCCTATTTTTTTGTTTCCCTGGAAGTCAGAGCTAGATGCTGTGAGGGGGAAAATGCTAACATTGGGAATTCAAAAATTTCTCTCATCATCTGTTGGTGTCTTGAAGGACAGAGTCTTGGAAAGGCTGGTCAAATTGATGGTGCTGGAAAGACGATGTGCTGTGGAAAGACACTAAATCATGAAGTAACTATGCATTTGGGTCGGGTCGTTTTGTCCAGAGAAATTTAGCTAGAAAAATCCAATGGAGTTCATTTACTGAGTTAACTTCATTTTATAACGTAGGTATTGTCTCAGCTCATATTTTTACCTTTAGCAAGAAGATGCGTATAGGAAGAAGAAACCTCAGGAGAAGAAGGAAGGAAATGTACCAAATATGAATTGGAATAGAAATAGAACATCTAGAAAAAATAAGAAGAAGAATGTTAATATATCTGCAAGGTATGTATTGCCTCACCAAATCATGAAGAAATCCAGGGTGTTGCTGTAATGTTTCTGCAGGTTTTGCATAGTACATTAGGCAGGATTGCTTTATCTGTTTAAACAAACACACTTTAATCCTGGCCAGAGCCTTTCTTTTTAAGAATGTGCAGTACTAAGTAACACCAGAAAAAAAAATAAAATCTTTTTCCATTTGTAAATCTGCATGTGCATAGACACACCCCATTCGGCATAGCAGTGGTTGCTCTCAGTTATAGTCTGGAATTTGCTCTCTGAAGTTTGGATGGTTAACTTCCTTTCCATTGTGTATTGTGTGGATAAAGTCCAGTCGTGTATTCTCTTCAGTGAAAAAAGGAAAACAAAGTTATTGATATGATTCCACCTTCAGGAGAATCATCTGCTTTATTGAGTAACTGAGGGAATGTTGTCTTCTAGTAGTTTTGGAAGAGGAAGAGAAATATGTAGAAAAGGGACAGTGGCTTGCATTTTTGCTGCAATGATTGAAAAGATTAGAGCAGCACTAGGCTCTTAATTATTTTTTCATATATTTTAAATTTAAGTTATTTTGGTGGTTGTTAAAAAATACCAGTTATAAACTGCTGCTAGAATAGAAACACTTATGAGGAGAAAATCCTCCTTCCCTTCCGCCAGCCCTTTGAATTAAGGTCATGATCCTACAAAGCCTTCACAGATTTAATCTTTATTGCGAGTGGTCCTATTGAGGTCAGTGGACTTAACAAGGAGATTGTAAATCTGAAGGGGTTGTTATAACTCCTTATAAACAAATTACTATTTGTTGTGTGGGAAGTCAGCACATGTAAATCTTTGCAGGGTGCACACCTTTGTAGGTAGGAAGGATAAAAAAATGGAAATAAAATACTGAAATTTGGTGTCTGTTCCTTGAACTGATTCAGCAGTTGCTGCTTTCTGAGTTAAGATGTAACTGTTTCCTTCCTGTAGAAACTTGACAGCTGGATTTTATTCATTTTCCCTTAATACTCTCCGATTATGATATTGGATCCAGATATTTCAGTTTTACTAGCAAAAACTTAAGATTACTTCAGATGATGGTTTTATTCTAGTTATAATTATGCCAATGAAATAGACATAGGGCACATTTTTCTGTGTACCTAGATCTTTGTACAGTGCTAGACTGTGTTTATCACTATAACATCTGATTGCCTCCTGCAAGTGCATTAGAGAATGGAGTTAAACATACACACATTGTTTTGCTTCTCCCCCTGAGAAGCAGTCATCTGTGTGGTGGGATATTGCATTTTGGGAAAGGTTTTTAGGTTTCTGTAAAGTTTGGGAATAAGACTCCTAAACCTATTCCTTGTCCCACATCCTGCTATGATAGCCATGAGTTGAAGTGTTTAATGCCTGAAAAGGAAAAATGCAGCTGAAATGTAAAATGCAAACATGTTTCTTTGGGTGTGGTTGTATTAGGGTCCCTGAGCAGAGCGAGTTGAAGCATATGTGCAGTGAATTTGAAAGGCCGGATCTGAGAGCGAATATTGGAATAAGAGCCTGGTGTCCTCAGGGTAACGGGGAAAATTGTAAAGCAGACCAAAAAGCTGGGAGCTTGTCTATACAAGGAGAAACAGGTATGAAATCTTAATTGTCTTAAACAGGGGAAGAAATGTACTGTGGTTTTTGTGGCAGTAAAGCTGTATTCCCTCCTTGAAAGAGTTGTGCTTCTCTCCCTTTTGAACCCTGATGCGAAGATGGCAGGACCGGCACGACGCAGTGCCTGAAATAATACCTGCTCACTTCTGAAGTGCTCCGCATGCTTTCTCCACGGGGTTGGTTGGTGGTGCAAATCAGAAGATGAATCAGTCTGAAGCCATAATCCATCAGTCCAGGGTGAAGGACTGACAGTCTGCTTGTGTGTTCAAATTAAAGCTGGTATTAACGGAAGCAGCTGTATTGCGAAGGCCACCTTTAGAATAGGCAGGTCATTTTTAAAAAACACCACTAGCTTGGGTTCCTGTTTCCTGCCTTTCTGTCAGGATTTTAATCAGCTGCTTTCCCTGGCTTTTGGGAAGAGGAGGGCTGAAGAAGGTATTAATGTTTATAGGATTGTGCTTTGCTTCCCTGATGAGATAATAAGAAAGGAAAATCTATCGCTTATGAATTCATTGCTTGCAGCATTTGTCATTGCTTTTAGTATGCATGTTCCTACAGCCAGGCTATGTTTCATGTTTAAAATATTAACTATATATTTCAAAGAACAGTATGGGCTTCCTATTTCAAATTATTGCCTCTAACTGCACTGTATCCTCACTTGCATTTATTGTACTGGGGATGTTGTGTACGTCATAAGCTCCTCATGGTAAGGGCTGGTGCATTTATCTTGAGGCTATGAGTAAATATTATTTTCTGTCCTATTATGAGTAAATTCAGAGAATCCATGTAAATTTATATTCCAGATGACTTTTCGCTGAATCTTCAGCTGAAACACTTTCTTAAACGTTTTGTGTTGGGGTTTGTTTGTTGGGTTTTTTTTTTTCAACTTCTTTAGAAAGCTTTTATCAACGGACCAAAAAGAAGTGTTTGGAGAAGTTTTGTTCTGATTCAAGCTCAGACTGTGGAAGTTCATCGGGAAGCGTTCGTGCCAGTCGTGGGAGCTGGGGTAGCTGGAGCAGTACCAGCAGTTCAGATGGAGATAAAAAGCCCATGATTACTGCCAGGCATTTTCTTCCATCCAGTAAGTTCTGCAAATACCACCTCTGCACAGTAGTGGGCAGAGTTTCAGCCTTCCTTCTGAATGGAAAGGGGTGCTGTGGTGTGGGGCACGTAACTTGCCTTTTATAGGGCACCTCTCAGAAACACGAGGAGGGATTTAAAGAACTTGGTACTTGGAAAAAAAAAGTACCACAAGTTTTGTGGGGATGAAGATGAGCTGTCAGGCTACAGAGAAAGTATCAGGCTCCTCACTGAGGAAGGTGCACAATTATTTTTCATGGAAAGGTGGAAGAACTGGGGGTCACCAGCCAAAGCAATTTTTGCCTTTGAATTTATGTTACATCACATTATTCTCTTAAAAACGTTATAGCTGTTTAAGAAATCTACAAATGAGAAATGTGTGAAAGCAGTTCAGATCTGAGGATGCTGGGATTGGATAGCTGTATTTGAGGCATAAGTAGGCAGGAGACCTGAGCCACTTGCCTAGTATGAGAAATGGGAACTGTGGTTCATTACTGCAGTTTTTTGAATGCCTGAATATCATTCAAATAGTTGAAAGCCTAAGCCCTGTCACTGCCATCACTATCCAGATTGATGTAGCACTAGATGTAAATTTTAAAGAAGAATAAAGAAAAGTAAACCCAGCTTTGAGTACCTGAAAAAAGCTGTTTTGAATAATTTAAAAATATGCATGCACTTACATACACATACATGTATTTGTGTATGTGTAAAACTTTGCATTACCAAAAGTATATTATATCTGAAGCTGCGATTCAATAGATAATGAACTGTGTGTACATGACTTTTCTGTTTGTTCAAATTGTAATGCCTCTTAAAAAAAAGAAAATAAGTAATTTTAAATTCAAAATGAATTTGGTAGTAACAAGGAACCTCTCCATTAAGTGTGGTAATCACTTATGAGTCATAAAATACATTTAAGACCATGTGGATGTAAATAGCACGCTTTGAAATTAGTGCAGTTAGTGATACTCCGGTCTGAGAGAAAATTTTATTAATATCATTGATGATTCTGTTTATGTGTATGTATATTCTGTGCATACTTCTTTTTTTAGGATCTTTGATTTTCACAGTCATTCTTTTCTTTAGGAGAGAATATTTCACAAAATGATTTTCCATCTGAAACTCCTATCACTTTAAATCTGTCTCATAACATCTGCAATACCAGGTAAAAAATTTGAATCTACACCTGTAAGACATTAAAGAAACACCACCAACTTGAAATTTTGTCTCAGTTAGTTAAATTATACCTACCTGTTGTCTTGCCATTTTTTGTGATAATCTAATTGTACTTACTAGTTGGAAGAAGAATAATCTTCTTCAGTACATTAAAAGATATATGCAAAATGGATTATGCTGGGGAAATACAATAAATGCTTCCAAATGTAAAATAAAATTGGGGAAAAAAGGAAATTGTTCTTCCCCTCTCATTTTTTCCAGCTTACTACATTTCCATTACCACTTAGTTATATTAAAGTAATAATGGTTTAAAAAAAAAAAGGTGGGAGTGAGACTTTCAAGTTGATGTTATTCTTTTAATGGGAATAATGTTCTCCTAGGATATACAGCATGAAAATTGATTCCCCCCTCCCCCACATTCCTTTCTATCTCTTTACTGTAGTAGAGATAGCATCTCCAATTTTTATTACTACGAGTCCTCATTTCACTTCTCATTCATGACTGTCTGTTTTCACTAGCAGAAGTAATTTAATCCTTTTCCTCTGGTATTCTGGTGCTTGAAAATGTTCTCTTTCCATTCATATTGACTAGTTTTTTTCACGGGATTCGATGAATATGAAATTGATGTTCATGTGTGCCTATGTGTTTTCAGGCACATAAAAGTAAACTTGCCTGAAAGTTGTTTGGAGCATTGAAACGTTATGAGAGATCCTACTCATCTTTATGGACTATAGCTTGTTTTCCAATTTTAGAGAAGAGCTGTTGAATTAATTTGCAATAGGTTGATACTTTGATAATAAAAGTGGGGTAATTAAGACGTATTAATTTTATTCTTTTTGCATATGTATAAAATAGCTGGCTTTTAATTGGAGGGAAAAAAACTTTAAAAAAATTGCACAGTGGTTGATAAGAAAAACCAGAAAATAGTGGAAAGCAATAGCAATCATGATGTTGATGAGAATATTTTTTACATCTTTGTATATTTCCTTTGAAATAGTTTGCATTATGAAACATTACAGTGTCCAGACTTAAGAAATCAAATTTTCTTTTCATTCAGCAGAGACATGAACAGCATCCCCCAATATCCTGAAACCTTATGTCCGAATTTCACTGACATAGCTGCAGATCCCGACAAAAATAAAGGTCAGTTACTTCATTAACAACTGAAGCTTTTTTTTTTGCACACTTTGTCAAGCAGTTTCAGTGATGTTGCTGTATGCCAACTTGGTAAGACATGTTGTTACTAGAACTTGAATTCTAAATGAGTTAAGAGCAAAGTTAGCAAATGAAGGCTTAAAATCTTGACATTTTTTGCTGCATTTTCTCTGTGTGAAGACAGCATTTAGCTTTCAACTCACATGTTAGGTCTTCTTTGTTTTTTTTCTCCTCTTGCTTTGCACAGATTTATGTCCAAAAGTAATGTGGTTGGGAAGTCAAGAGCACTGGTTGCTGTGTTAAAATGAAACTCGGCATCAAATCAGATATGACCATTTTTCTCTCTCAATTTCCAGTCGGAACTTGCTCTCTTTGAAAGCAATAATGAATGAGGTTGGGTTGGGCTGTTAAAAGTCTTGAGTTTTCATTGTATCTCCAAGGGAAGTAATATTAACTTGTTGAGTGGGATTCATAAAAGCAACAGGCTACATGGTGACTTTGAAAGCTGGTTAGGAGACATGGTTCTTTGGGCAGCAGAACTGCCTGCCCATGGCTGTCCTTTCTGCTGTAGGTTTAACCTGTGTCTGGTAGGATACAAATGCTGATTAAACTTTTTCTGTGGTGGCAATATTCATAATATCTATTGTGTGAAATAATGAAACAGAGCTAACTTTGCAACTGTTGTCTCATGGAGAGTGCTCCTTTGGATTTTTTCCTTTCTCCAGCTGCCTGTTCTCACAGAGTTGATAGGAACCAAGTATCTGTGGGTAGTCAGGGGACTCAGTCCGTAGAGAGCAGCACAATGAATATCTGCCCTAGGGGCTAAATACAGCCGCAACAAGTTCATGTATTGTTTGGTTGTGAATGGCTCTTGTCTATTAAAAACCCGTCCCTGTTCCTGCTGCATTCATGCGGTTGGACTTCAGAGATGGTTACTGACTGATGGGTGGGGTTGAGGGGGAGGCTGGTGGGGATCCACCTCCCTGCTGTCTGTCCTGCTGTGAGGAAGGGTGCTGCCTTGGCACTGGCAGCTGATGACTTAAGGACTTGCTATAGGAATTTCTTGCCCTGTTTTGTTGAATTTCAGCTTCTTGGTTCAAGTTTTTTTTTATACATACATTTTTAGAAAATAGAAATTTTGAGGTTTGTTTAAAGATGGACATTCATCACAAAAAATGTAATTGGTTAGTAATACTGGATTTTTTATCTAGCATAAGAATAAAGTGTCATTGTGATATTCAGAGTTTGTGGAGCCTCCTTCCTGTTGTTCTGCATTTCATTCCCTTTTCCCTTTTTAGGTCTTTACCCAACAGGAGACTTGTGGCCTGCCCAGCCAGTCTGCCTGACAAACAGTTTAAACTACAACCTTGAGAATAATATACCGTGCATGATCCAAGAAACCCCCTCTGTCCACAACAGGCAAGTTATGTTCTATGTAAATAGTATGGATAACACTTTGTTCAGGTTTCTGTGATGCAGAGGACTGTACTTGAGCTTATCTTATAATATTTGTAAGGCAGGTGATAGTTAAAGTAAAATTCTTGCTGTCACTTCAATCTTAGTTCTAGTTGTTTGTGCTCTTCCATTAGTACACCATGATTAATTTTGCTAAGACAAATTCACTGGTGTTCCTGCTTATATATAGATATTCCAGAACTTCTTTCAAAATTAATTAAATACTTTTTGGAGAGCTTTTAATTTCTTCCACTTCTTTTGCATAAGGCCTGACTTCTAGGTTCGTTGCCCTCTTGCTAAATACATAGCTTCTATATATCATGGGGTGTGTTCTGCAGTGTGTACTCGTGTTAAATGGCACGGACAGACATTGTTAAATAAAGGCAAATAGTCCAGTTTGAAGGTGGTGTAAGGATACAAGTTGGTCTCATTGTTTGAGGCTCTCTGTTGGGTTGACCTTCCTGTAGTAATGAACTTGAGTAATTCTTGTACTGTAGACTCTCCACACCGCAAATTTTACTAATGAAAGATGCACCTCTAACCAGTGAGAAGAAATACTCTGCCACCACACAGCAGTGAAATATGGCCAGTTCTTCAAATCATATCCTGTCATTCAAAATGACAGAGTGGTAACACAGAAATCCCCAAGTGATGGTCTTGTGATCTCAACCAGCCTGCTAACCTCAATTCTAACTGTCATGTCAACAAACTGCAGCCCTAATGATTGGGAGCAATGGCCAGCAGTCTGTCCGACTCTCAAGTCAGATGAAATACCTGGTGATTTGTGGCAGATTCTGTATTATGCTACTTTGCTTTCATATGCCCATCTCAATTTGGGCTTCATATGCAAAACTACATGTAATTATTTATTCATATGTAGTAGTGATAACTTAGAGTAACTTCTCGCCTGAAGAGTAAAACTGAATTAGCACAATGTGAAATCCTTTTGTGTGCCTACCTTGTCCAGACTAGGTCCAAACTTGGACTTCTTCAGGCTCACTGCATAGCGGGGCTTGTTACACTTCTGACATATCTTTAAGAATTACTTTTGAAAAGTCTTCTTGAGATTCTGAAATTATTTTAGTGAAAACAAGTCCCTACAAATTAATGTGTAGTTTAGAAAACATAATTGTTTAACAGGACTTTTAACACATGGTAGGGAAAGTAGAAATCCCCATTTTAATTGCTATTCTCAGGCATCCAAATGCTTGAGAATGCATTACATTTTCTTCTATTTAAAGACACATTATTTCACTTTGTATCTACCATTACCATGGCTGTGGGAAAGAAGTACAATTATTTTCTTTTTACAGAGGAATAAGTTGAGCCCAGTTAGGTGTTGCAGGACTCTGGTAGCTGTCATTACAAGTTCTTTATCCTCCCAGAGGAAAAAAAGCTCAGTGAGAAGATCGCTGTGATTACATAGTGGCACAGAGTAGGTACTGGCGGAACTGGCAAGCGGAATGTGAAAAGCCTCATCGTCAGTTACAGGCATTTTGCATCCAACAGCTTTACATTAAATAAGTATTTCTAAATAATTTTCAGAAGTTCTGCAAATTGTTTCTGACAGCAGATTTTTCTTTTTCTTGGGACAGCTTCATCGACTGGAATGCAGCTTGTGACAGCCAGTTTTCCAACATGTATTGTCCACTAGAGATGAATGAATATGGTGCTTTCCCAGAAGGTAGGATAAAGTAAAGCTTATGAATTATCACTGAGCATGGTTTTTTCTCTCACCTTTTGTAGAACAAAAGGCTGAGCTTGTCTATAAACATCTGGGCGTTCATTGCTTAAGCGGACTTTACGGTTTCCAGCTGACTGGGTGCTTTGTAGTAATAAACAATGTCTGCATGTGACAGATGAGAAGACTGATCTTCGTATGGAGTTGTTAAGCCTGGAAAGCCAGTATACAGGACTGTGTCTGAGAGGGAATAGAGAGAAATGCTTGTGACCACAGTATTACACAAATCTTTTTGCACAATTTTCTTTGTTTCCCCTCTGGCAGACTTCTGCTTTCCAGTGTGTGAAACAGAACGCCTCTTGTGACCAATTACCTTTCCAGGCTAGAGTTTCTTGGCTTGGGAAGCACACTGGCAGCAACCTAGAATTCTTTAGCATTACCTAAGCAATAATTAAAGGTCAGGCTACAGTATCACAGGCAGCACGGTGATCCCTTGGGTGCTTAGAGCTGAGGCATGTTGGCAATGAAGCCTGGGTAGGCTCTGCCATGCACGTTCTGTGGCTAATAAAGACTCTGTTCTCCATTAGAGAGATTGCCAACTCTTTATCCTGTCCTCCTGATAGCAATTTGTTAGTGGGTCCCTAATACAGAGTGGTAGTCTTGTTAACAGAAATTGTTACACTTTGCTGCTGTGCTGCTCTGAAGCTGCCTGAAGTCACTGAAGGTTTAGGTCGGTTCCAGCCTGGCTCACTCCGAGAAGATTCAATGTTCCTCCACAGAAATGTTGGTAGTGTTTATATTGCAAAAACCTTATTTTGTCTTCCTGCTTTTGTAAACCACAGAAAACATGAACTACCCCAGTGGCTTCCCGGGCACTGCAGCGGTACAGAATACAGCCTTCATTGACCAGAACTGTCCCTCCACCTGGAACGCGCCTCCCAACATGCCACCTACCTGGGAGCCCGCCAGTTACGTCAACTCCACAGTGAGTATTGTCACTGCAAGGCGCTGCCTTTGTGTGCCTCTTCAAAGCCTTTCCAGTGAATTCCAGTCTTTCCCCTACCTGTTGCTCACACGTTCTTCATGAATCCTTCAAGTAGCCTGATGTATGTATTTGATGCTGGCATTTGTAGTGTGGCTTTTTCCCAGCTGTTGGTCAAGGTTGTTACTGGACCTTGTCTGTGAAATTTTAAGACAGATCCTTTTGCCTGAAAATTGACTAAAATTAACTTGCATATGGAAAAATATTTTGGACTTATGTAGTCTACTGAGACCTTTTCCTATCAAAATCAGCCTTTCCAGATGAGGGTAAAACAGAAGAAGTGCTGACAGCAAAACCCAAAGAGATTTGGAAACTGTAGACCTGAATGGACAGCTGCTGTCAGTGACTTCGACAGGGTTTTTTTGCTAGGAAATCCAAGTGATTTAAGCTGGATTTGTGCAGATTTCTGAATGCTGACTTTGACCTGTTACACTCCAGACTAGCCATTTTTAGGTCATCCCATAGTGCAATGTAGTGACTTCAGTTCAAGGTGGTCTTTCTGCTCATATTTCAAAATCTTCTGGTTTAGAATTTTTTTTTTTTTTTATTTACAGTAGGTTTATTTTGAATAAAACTAACCAAATAAAGCAAGAAATATTTCCGACTGCAAAAGTGAAAATTCTGCTGTGTTAAAAAGTGGCAAAACTGGTAGAAGACTGTTTCCTAAAATAAACATGGCTTTATTTCATATTTTATTCAGGAATGCCAGGAAACACAGAAGGTAGAGATTGGAAAATACATTAGATAATTCAGTTCATTTCCCTGGCGAGCTTTTCCCCACAATACATTTCAGTGTTTCATTCAGTTTTAAAAGTCCCAAGACTTCCATGACCTTCTCTGAGAGACTTCCTCACAGACTAACACATCTTGCCCTCCAGGAGGTTCTTTATAAGCTTTCAAAATTTTCTAACCAAATTCCCTAGCTCCCAATTATAGTCCCTCTTCCATACTGAATATCCCTCTCTGCTCCTGGCATGCATATTCTTTCAGTACTGACACATACTTCAACCTTTTTCTTGTCATTTCTTAGGGGTCCTCTTTTAATTTTAACTCTCAAAACATGCATGGTGCTCTTCACGTGTCTTCCATTTCTCCCTTATTTTTCTTAACAGCCTGACCAGAACTGAATATCGTACTCCTGTTACAGTAATATTGATGCCATGCAGGGAGGAGCTCATATGGCTTCATTTAGTGAAGTGCCTTTGCACACACACACACTAATGCTGCTGTAATATTTTCTGCAACCATATTGCTTTGTAAACTCACGTGCAGTTTTCTCCTTGTGTGTTTCCTAAATTCTCTGCATAAATGCTGCTTCCTCCCATTCAGTACTACGCTTCCACGTTTTCTTTGGCAAATGGTTCATTTTGCAGTTTCCCATGCTGATTTTATCTTGCCCTACAGCCCTACCTCTCAAGCACCCGAAGCTTGTCTCCAATGTCTGGACTTTTTGGTTCCATCTGGGCACCCCAGAGTGATATTTATGAAAGCTGCTGCCCCGTCAGTGCCACGACCCAACACTCAACCCACGTGGAGAACCAGGCAGTTATGTGTAAGCAGGAATACTATCCGAGGTTTAACCCCTTCCGTGCCTACATGAACTTGGACATATGGACTACAGCAGCCAATCGAAATGCAAATTTCCCACTTTCGAGGGACTCGGGTTACTGTGGAAATGTGTGAAAGGCATTTGATTTAAAAATGTGAATAAAGATGCTTGCAATTTTGATTACTAGAGTAAGCTGGTTGTTGAATAGATTACAATGTTGGTGGATATTTTGGCACTTTTATATTGAAAATAAATTTTTTTTTACTGAAGTCTGAGCATTCAGTGCATTTTAAAAAGCAAAGCATATTCAGGATGCTGTTATTGTCAGGTGAAGGCTATAAATTTAAAACTCAAATTTTTTCAAGAATAAGGTTAGTATTAGATTCTTAAAAGCATTCATGAACCTGTACTGCACATGTTTCTTCTGAAGTTTACATTCTGTGGTATAAGCTAGGAGTGGTTTAGCATTTGTAGGTACAAACTTAGACCTGTAAGTAATCACATCTGTACCAAACAGTAACACTGGGGACCTGCCTGGTGATGCAGATCAAAGATTTTCCAAGTGGTGCCACTTCTACTGCTGACAGTTATTTGTGGGTGTAAACTTCTGGCAGTAGAAAAAAGGCTGAATTGTGGCTTGTTTATCTGGCTTCAAAATGCAAGCTGTCACTTGGACGATGTTATGCTTGTGCAGTGTGGGTAAGTGGGCATTTCTTCCAGGAGCTTTTCTTGCGAATGACTCCTGACATTTTGCGTTTATATTTTTAGCCTTCATGTTGCAATAGCATTTTCAGTGCATTTAATTGCCCTTGTTTAAAATGCCAGAGCTTGAGCTGGAACAAATATTTCTTTGAGAGCAGAGTTCACACTCTCCAAAACAGAACAGCATTGTGTCAGCTCATGTTATGAGACTGCATCTTTGTAGTGGGAAAGGCAACCAGGGAAGCACTGCCACCCATGTCAGGGCTGAATCCATCATGCAAGCTGTCTCTGCTTACTGTTCCTGTAGAGCCTTTTCTTCTGGCATGGCAGAGTGTGTCTGGGCATCTTCACTTCTGGGTGTCAAAGAGGGGAAGGCATCCCTTAGATTCAGACATGTCTTCGTCAAGGGGACTTGTTAAGCCTGGAGAGAGAGTGAAGGGGGATCCAGTAGCAGCCTTGTACAGCTGCTTGAAGGAGAGCCATAAAGATGGCAGAACCAAAGCGTGTGTGGTGGCTGCAGGGGTTACGGCAAATGGCAGCAGTCACAGGTTGCCACATGGGAGCTTCAGGTTGAACATGGGGAACAGAGACTTCCCTTGGAGGGTGGTGCTGCAGAACAGGTTGCCCCAAGGGGTGGACAGATCTCTGTGTTTGGAGGTGTTCACGACGTGGCTGAATGAAGCCGTGCATGACCTGCTGTAGTGGTGGTGGCAGTCTGACCTCGTGGGAGGTTGGACTAGAGACCACCAGGGTCCAGTCACCATTTTGAGGATTCTATGAACTTGAGCAAGTTCCTTACTTTTTGTTACTTCAATTGTTTTCCTCTTGTCCTTTGAACACAGACTGACTGGACGACAAGAACTCTGATGAAAAGATGTTGAGGCTTTTGCATTTGTTTTTATTCAAAGGCAGAGGAGGAGAGGCGCTTCAAAATAGCTGACAGCCTGCATGCAAGGCTACTCCACAGTCTGGGCTCCCGGACCTAAATTCTCACTGTGTTGCTGAGCTATCAGACCAGCTCCTCCAACTTGCCGATTTCCAGAAATGCCATCCCAGGTCTTGAAATGTTTCACTGGAAACAGCGCATTTCCACAAAAAGTTTGCTTCAGTAAATCAACAGTTCCTGCAAAGAAAGCTTTGCTGAAAGATGTCCTGCCAGCTATGCTTTCATGTGCATTTGAGTTAGCTCAGAAGGAGGTAGCGACTGGGTGGGATACTCAAAAGGTGCTATGTTTACCCGCTTTAGCTGCTCATGCAGAAGGTGCTCCTAAGCCTTCCTTCGGTTTCAATGTCAGAAAAGTGGAATCGTCACTGAATGCTTTTCCAAACTGTGGTGTTTTAATTGCTTGATCAGGAACTAGCGCCTGGAGTCTCTGGCTGCTTTCTATGATGCATCATGCTGGGCAGGAATCTGTTTGACTCTGGAGTTTAATCATAATTGCTTGTCATTCTGAAGGAAATTTCACGTGTTCATATGAACTTTGATGCTCCTGAATTCAGTACTAAGCCATGAAAAGTAGTCATAACCACTGACATGCTTTCTGTGCACCTCTTGCCTGTGGCAGGAGACTTTAGGAGGAATAGACTGGGAGTGCGAACAAAATAAATACAGATTAAAAAAAAGTGATCATTTGGTTTGAAATGCGATGAAGTTCTTTGTTCCCTGGATAATGCTGCTTGTTGTATAGCATGTTCATTGAATTTTGGATGTGCAAAGGCACAGGAGAGGAGAGAGTACGTGCAAAGCTGTGCTTAGTTAGGTTACTCAGCTCATTCTGTTAATTCTGTTAATTGTTTTAAGGAAATCTGTATTTTCTGTGCACTGAAGTGAAGGTTTTCCTCAATTACCAGTGTAAGGAGATGCTTTTCTTATATCTGCAACAAACTGTAACAACAGCAAAACCCCACAGAGTTCTCTGATCGGCACCAAGTCCCTGTTGTAAGTAATGTGTATGTTCCAGACAGAATAAATCACTGGGAAAGAGAGAAAAAACCCATGCAATAAACCAAGCAAAGACACTGGAGAGTTCAGGGAGAGCAAAAAAAGTTAGAAATGTTTGGAAAAGATGACCTCTGCAAAAAAGTTGGTTGGAGTTGTTAAAGTGCCAGGAAAAGACAAGGGAAATGAGCCGCAAACAACTTGAGAAATAATGCTAAGAAAGAAAATGATCATTCTCTTTAATCAAACCAGAACAGATCAAGAAGTAATTCCCCCAGGAGCTGTGTAGTATTAGGCAAAGTATTTCATATAACTTTTCGTAACAATAACTAAGGAATGTAACAAGCTCATTAAGATTACCAGGAATAATTGCTGCCATCAGGAGACAGCTGTAGCTTAATTAGCAAACCACTGAATGCAAGTGGATTTGGGCTCAGTTGAAAATAATTCCTCCTACAGTAAAGGGGAAGATGAAATAAATAATTCCACTACAAATTTCTACCAAAATTATTATAATGCTACTGGAGTGAAACTGAAGAGGTTGCTCTAAAGACATCTCATTATTGTGAGCAAAATAATTCCCAATTTCTTGCCTTGTGGTGGGAATTCCTTATAGCAGGATTGGGAGCTTCACTGATCTCTCTCAAACTGGTAGCTTTTTTTTTTTTTTTTTTATTCTGAGAAACTTCAGCAAATGAAGTTCCCGGTTAACCCAAGAAATGCTTAAGATTGCAAAGGGAAGAACAAAAATACCAGTATAAAAGAGGAATAGCTTGCACAGTTCACTAGTAGGGCTGGGGTTGGAGAGGGGTGAAAATTATGGGCAGTTCCAAGCATTCAGTGTTAATTTCTGTCACAGTGTGAATGCTACATAAACTCAGGACATTCAGTGTTTTCCCAAGAAGAGACCTGGGAGAAGCGACAGCCACCCCTGCTTCCCACTCCCAGCAGGTTTGTGGCTTCTTATACTGTATCGGGAACTGGGTGTACCCAGTTATCACTGTCCTTCATTTGCACAGGCCCTCTTGGCTAAGCCTGCCTGGTTGGTCCAGTATTTCCATTCTGGAGCCAGAGAATATTCTTGGCACATTTCATGAAGGTTTATAGGTACTATGAGAGGCAGCATTTGGACAAAGCCAGCATCTACTACAGGGATGTTCAGCTGCCCTAGCCTTGCCAGGCTGCAGCAAGCCCCTCCTGTGGCTGAGATTCGCAAGCCCCTCATAGCATTGAGCTGGAGAGCTACGGGAAGAGGAACATCCAATGCAGCTTCCCTGTAGGAGAGAGCAGTGCTCCACTGGGACCCTGTTTCTTGGTAAGTGGGGCTGGTACGGTGTTGAGCTTGCTTCTGCAGGGAGGGATTTGGACTACCCAGCAGCCTGGCTGCCACTGGTGCAGCCTGGGAGCCGGGTTTGAACTGCTGGGGAACAACAGACTGGCCAGACTGAGCTGCAGATATTGCCTGTGGGGTTCAAAGCATGTAGGGGACGGTACAAATCCCCGAAGGCAGGCTCAGCTGGGGACCACGGTTGTTGCTTGCTCTCATGACTTTGTCAGGAGCATGGTGGCAATTGGCGGGTCTGTCCTACAGCTCCTGCAGCTGGACGTGGGCACGCAGGACCGAGGGCATCCAGCCGCTTGAAGGAGCAATGACCAGCACGCAGCTTTACGTTACGCTTGCAGAAATGAGCCTGAAAGCTCTGAGAGATCTGATTGCCAGGGGGCAAAGGTACTCATTAAAGAGAGCTGTTAACTATCTTAATCTGCTGAAGAGGGCGGAAGGGGAGGAAGCAGGGGAGGTGCTCACCACCTGCACTTGGGGCTGGCAGTGCCCTCAGCTCCAGCACTCGGCTTCTCTCTGCCTCGGGAGAAGCCCCGGTGCTGCCTGGGAAGCCGCAGCCTCGACAGCACCGCAGATTCCCTCAGAGGCGGCACGGCTATCCTTCCAGGTGAGCTCTTTACGGTGGTAGGTTGGGTGTTGCTTTCCGGCATTTGCTTTCTTCCCTTCCAGCCTCAGGGAACACCTGTTGTTCATTTTTCTTAGTCATCAAGTTGCCTCCATCTTCTTTTGCTCTCTCCACGTACTTGCCTTGCTTTCAGCAATTTGTGGAAAAGGTGCATGTCGGCACCTCCCCGTCATCATGGGCGCATTTTACTTGTACCTTTGATTGTCCCATCCCGTTGTTCAGTCTGCCTGTCCGCTTCTACGGGGGAAATGGGTCAGGGCAAGGCTTACTGCATCTTCTTCTGCAGCACCCTTGGGTGGGCTGAGGGCTCACTGTCTCCCCAGGACTGCTGTGCTGCTGTGGCCGTCCTTTGTCCCAGTGGTAATGCAACACTCACCCTGCCTTTCTGACAGGTGGGGGGTTGGCAGAGATAGGTGTGCCAGCTGGAGAAGGACGTCACTGGCGTTGGTTGGGGCAGTTGGCTAGTCCTGAACTGGAGGAGGCTCTGCTGGACGAGACCCAGCGATGCTCCCTGTCTCCGCGAGCTGGGGGACATGGACGAGCGGGAGGCAGTGGGCGAGCTGTACTCTGCCCCGTTGTGGGTGAGTGACAAGAGCAGAGCAGGGGGAGGATTTATTGTCCCAGCCCTATAAGGCAGTGTTGCAACTGAGGTCCTGGGAGCTCGCAGCCGCCTCTGCAGCTCATCACTAATGCACGGACAGAGGGGCTCCCCCGCTGCTGTAAGCTGAATATTGCTGCTCCTCCCTCCATCTCTGGAGCAGTTTTCCCTGCAAAAGCTGTCTGTCCGTGCCTGTCTGGCAAAAATGCCTCCTTTGTTGCTGTGGGTTGCAGCCCATGCGACTTGCTTTTCCTCTGACCTGCTGTGTTTTGCTTCTTGCTGCTTTCTTCAACAATGACAGCAGCAGCACAACCCCTCAAATCTTTTCTAACTCTCGGGTTGCTCTGAAGGGCGGCTGTTCCTGGTCACTCCCCTGGTTGTGCATGGGAGCTGCTCCCTGGGTTGGTTGGGGTTTTAGCAGCCTTGTTGAGAGGCAGCGGTGGTGGTTTGGTGTTTCCACGCAGCCCCACACACCTCTCTGGATGCTTTTGTTGCTTGGAGGCTGCCAGCAACCAGCACAAGCGGGGACCATGCTGGTGTGGAACAAGGGGCCTCCCCAGTGTACGAACCGGTGCCAGATGAGCTTCTCTAGCTGGTGTGGACAAGCATCTCATCTAGCATAAACCAGTTATTTAATCATTGTCAGCTAAACTACCAGCAGCCTGGCTTGGCTTGCAACCCAGTGCGTATGTATACATCTCTTGGAAGGAGCACGTTGCCTCCATGAGTTGACCAAAAAAGCCCCCGTCCTCTTCAATAAACCCAACTCGTGTGCAGTGATTTTGAGAAGGTGGCAGGCCATACCCCTGACCATCCCTGCCACGCTGTGGGGTATAACTGCCATACCA
Source organism: Haliaeetus leucocephalus (assembly GCF_000737465.1). NCBI lineage: Eukaryota > Metazoa > Chordata > Aves > Accipitriformes > Accipitridae > Haliaeetus > Haliaeetus leucocephalus. The sequence continues at coordinate 5,681,096 of NW_010972576.1, read as the reverse complement.
TGGGATGAGAGGCTCTGCCAGACCTCCTTTCTCCAACCACGCTGGCAAAACGCTCGGTTTGCTGGGAGCCGTTTGTTTGGTTTTAATTTTGACTGAATGTACAGTTTGCAAAGTGAAGCTAATGCTTTCGCACGTCTTCGTTAGCACAGATGTGTGGAAGCCAGCGCACCGGACCTGCTCCGGCTCTCAGAGACGGCGACGTGGAAGGCGGGCTGCCTTCACTGGGCTGGGGGTCAGCGGATGCTGTGGTGCGGGGGTGTCTCAAAACTAGAAATAATCTCCTTCTCACGCAACGCTGAGGTGCTGCAGCAGCGTGCTTGGCCATCAACACCCTACAAGAACCTGCTACGATTGCTGGTTCTGATTTAGGGAGAGAAATGTTTCACTTCATTTGCTCGACACAGCCTTGTTAGATCAAAGGTGTTTTGCAGCGCGGTGTAGGAAATGCTGAAAAGCACAAACCAGATGTTGATGCTGATAAGGGAACCTCGCAGAAACGGCAGAAAATGCCGTAACCTTCCCACCGCTCTCCTCAGACCTGGGAGACGGTGGTGTGGCTGTGGGAGCTCATTGCTCTCTTCTCAGCGGCGCTCGCATGAGAAAGGCAGTATCTTGGCGGTGTTCCTCCAGCCGCTTGCACGCAGGCTGGTTCACCCTTCCTCCAGCCCGGCTCGTGACAGCGCACATACCTCCAGGATGGGGCGCGTGGCGCTCATAAGGGAATGGAAAATGACCTCATTGCTGCCCTGTTTCTGGAGCAGCGTGGGAAGCCCTTGCTCCCCCTGGGCTCTGCTCGTGCTTTTCAGCTGCACAAACCATGGTTTATGGCGTAAATTGTTTCTGGAGCTCAGCTGCGGTTATGTATCAATCTGTTCTTTCCGTAGCTGCCTGCAGGTCGATTGGTGTCTCTGCGGACAGCAAGCAGTTGTTAACCGGAGGAGGTGCCAGCCCTACTTCTGTTGATGAAAGCCTCTGCTTAATCACAGCTTGTGTTCCTCCCTTGGTTAATAGCTTTTAATTAGGCACCAACCACCCCTTCTCATTGGCTGAGGACATCTTTGGGCTCCCACTGTTAGCACTGCTCACCAAACGGCTTTGAGTACTGAGTTTTGGGTTTTCCCATCTTTATGTCCTTGGCGTGTAATGCTCTTGCCAGGGCAGCAGGAAATCAGACCATAGGTATATTCTGCTTAATCAAGGGTCATTTGTACAATTTTCCCACGCCGTCGCTCTGGTGAACACAGATGCTGCTGAGCAATTTTCTCCTGGCACTTTGCTATCACTTTCACCACCGCTACATCACAGCAAGCGCAGCTGGTCTCCCTCTCTCCCGGCTTGCAGGGTTTGCTTACACTTTTGGTTGCAGTCTTGAATGTCGTGGCTCTGCGTGGTCTGCCCTGAGCTGTCTGTGGCTTGCAAGGTGGGATGCTCCTGATCACAGGCAGAATCCTGGGACACAAATTAAAGACCTGATGGAGATGCCGGGGCTGGACAGCCTGTGAGGGCTGGGCTCACGGTGACACAAGCTTTTCCTGTCTGTAAGCCCTTCTGCCTTCTGGGCGAGGTTCACAGGCAAGATTATGAGTCTCTCTTGCAGTAGCTGAACTTCAGGACCCAGGTCAATACCCTACAGCAACGTGCAACTTTTGGAAGCCCTCAACTCACAATGTCATTAAGGAGATATCTTTGTGCCTTTTATAGATGGCCTGCACATTGACTGGTTGGTGAAGGGTTTGTTTTTTCCTAAGAAAGGAACCTTCCTGTTCATTTGAAAGGTTTTTAATAATTTATCAGTCTAAGGACTAAAACTTGTGACACAGTTTGTTGAGGACCGAATAATGGCTTATAGAAATGCTTCAAAATCCTTAAGTGAGATATAAAGTGTCTGTTAAGTCTTACTCCTTAGTGAAATGTAAGCCTGTGAGCACCCTCCAGAACGACTTACATGACTGAAGCTCAGTAAGCTGCAGGTTTGGTTCTGGTTACAAGAACCTCCTATGCCATTTGCTGTAACAGAGAAACCTGAAGCCTAACCAAGACAGGATTCTTCTTTCTCAAGAGCTGAATTGAGGGATGAGCGAAAGGCTCCTAAGTGGCATTCCTTCCATCCTTCTCCTTGCTTCCTCTTGTCTGAAGAGTCCTTTGTCAGTTGACCAGCCCTATCCACAGACCTGTCAAGCAGGAGTTCAGCTGTCTTGGTGAAAGCATCACTGATATTTTGTATAGAGAGAATTTGTTAGTGAAGTCCTCAGGAGACCGAATATTGAGTTCTAGAAATAAAAATAGGAAACAGATGGCACCGGTTTCAAAAGTTAAGTGTTTTTTAACTAGTCCAGTAACTAATGTTCTCATATACCTACAAAAATATTATAGTTTTATCTTTGCAAAGATCAAAAGAACAACTTTGAAGCACTTGCCAGGCGCACACAGCCATGCATTTTAATAGATGATGTATCCTTACAGTAATGGGACTGCCTTGCTGATTTCAAATTCCCCCATGTATTCCTACATTGAATAAAGCCTAATGACTGCTCTGGTTTGGGTTTTTTTTGTTGTTTTTTTTGTTTTTTTTTTTTAATTACTACTACTGTGGACCCAGTGTTGCCTCAAATGTACTTCAGATATTAAGTCTGCAAGTCTGGGGCCTGAGAGAGAGCCTGGTGAGGAAGCATTTCATGAGAGGAAGCAGTAGGAAGCCTCTGGAGCTGCCCAGGTCCCCTCAAGGGGCTCAGTACATCAGCATCCACACATTTAGATCAATCCACTTACTCATGAGGATCTGTTTTAACTTCCAGAAAAAGATGGGGAGAAGACAGACCATAGCATGCCTGCCTTAGGTTGGTACAAGCTGGCTCTGTGCTGCAACGTGGTCTCTCAGACAGGCTGTACATATGATGTCTAAAGTGATCGAACCCATGGGAACTGCAGTGCTGCCTAGCAGCAGGTGGAAGTGGTATGTGCCAGCTGCTGTAAACTCAGAAAACTGGCTTCCAGTTGTACAATTTATTCTGAAAACTCTTTTCTGGTTGTACAATTTATTCTGAGGGCAGAGGAGGCCATTTCTCCCAAGCTAGAATAAACCTTTTGGAGTCCAGACTTTTTTAGAGTTACAGTTGAGCTAAAGCTTGCTGTTATACAAGATGCCGACTTTATTAGTTTGTCTGCAAACCAGCTGCTTCTGCTTTCTGCAAGCACTGAACACTGGTTTAAGGTCTGTCTCTCTCCTGTGCCTCGCTGCTCTGCTCTGTAAGCCAAACCCTGTGCTATCAGAGGGGAATGCAGCTGCGTGCGCCCTGACTCTTAGCTCCTTTTACCTTACTGAAATCTGGCTTCCCAGGACATGGGCTTCTGTTTTGTTTGCCTGGTTTGTTTGTTACATGCATGTTTGTTTGTTTTTAAGGAGTCTATTCTTTTTCTTAGCTTGATTGAAACACCTATTTTTGGCAGTGGAAATGGAAATATAGAGGACAGTTAAGAACCCCCTAGATCTGGTAATGGTACCCTTCCTCTGCATTCCCCATCAAAATGGCCTGGAGTCAAGTTTCTAGAAGGCCTGTGCAAGAAGCTGGAGGTCACTGTGACCTCCAAAATCTGTGCATAGATTTGTGGCAGGGATGTTTTCTCAAATTTGGTTTTATCCATTAGACCTTTAATGTGTCTCCTACAATAAAGACAGAAGGAAAGAAAGTCAGCTTTCTTTTTGGTAGGTAGGTCATCAGCAGGTCACATTTAGTGACATTTCTAATATGCTTTAAGAACTAGACAATTCAGTCTAACCTCAGCGACAACAGAGGGAGAGACTTGGGCAGCATTTGGGATCCCGCTGCCCTTTTAGACATGGAAGAGCTTGGCATTTAGTTCTCGGGTGTCCCATATTCAACTGGCACCTTGTATCTGGGGGTCCTGGGGTTTTGATACTGCAGTTCTTGTTGGGTCTCTGGCTCTGCTTCTGAGGATGCTCAGGATGTCTCAGCACAGCTGGTGCTGACCGTCCCTGCCGGTGTCCTGTGGTTAAGCTCTCACTCTTATCTCCTCTGCCCACCTTTTCTGCAAGGCTTAATCTAGTTCCTACTCACCTGGCTCCTTCAGAAAACATGTCCAGAAGAGGAGAAAGTACCTCCTCCTTTTCTTCTTGTATGTCAGTTATAGGAGCTTTTACAGAGGTGTGGGGGTTCAAAAAAAAATCCCCTCTGCCACAGGACTGGAGCAGGCATGGGGTATCTGCCCTGAATCTCTGTATGTATTCTGCTTGCTGTAGGAGAAGGAGCAATCGTGACAGCTTGTCTTGGTGATTTCCCCCTGCCACAGCCTCTCACACAGAAGATTATGGCTTTCTGGAGCCAGGCAAAGCCAGTGCCTCTGCGTGCAGCAGCAGTCCTGTCCTGCTGCCTGCCAAATGCAGGTCAAATTAAATCTACGTGCTTGCGGCGACCCAGCTCTCAGCCGCTTCCCCACCAGAGGGGACAGGGAGCTGGGGGATCTCGTTCTCCCCGGTCTGTCCCGTCTTCTGGCTTTCCACCCCAGAGGATGGGGAAGGGAGCAAGGAGGGGCGGATGCAAGCCCCCCTCCAGATAGACGGCCCTGCAGAACCTCAGCGCCTTCACTATCTGATTTCCTCTATAAAATGCAGTAGGGCTCCATCTAATTAGAGAGCAAATACTGTTAAAGGCACTGCTTTATCTACAAAGCTGTTCTCTTTCATACAAAAATGATAGGGAAAAGCAAGGGTCGGAGGGGCAGGAAAACCCCCGGCTGAACTCTGGAGTAGGATGCATGACCCTTTCAGGATGAGATGGGACAGAGGAACCTCGGAGGCACAGCGGTGAGCCTCTCGTCTCCCCAGGCCTCGGGGGCAGCTGGGGTGAGGCCTCAGCTCGGGATTTCCACAGGTTTGTGCGGGCAGGCGTGGCGGCGGTTGTGTAAGGCCAGCGGTGCCGAGGCCGGCAGCCCCCCGCCGGCCTCCCAGTAAGGCCCCCCCGTCCCGGCGGCCCCCCCGTGCTAGGGTGTCCATCACCCCTGACATGGCCCCAGGACGTTTTGCTCCTCTTGGGACAGCAGGATCTGGCCTGAGTAAGGCTGATCCTGGGGAAGACAAAGGAAGATCTATTAGCAATCACCACTTCTTTATTTATTTTCAGGTATTTCCTGGTTTCAGTGTTTACCAAAGACGGCCGGCCAAAGTAAACCACCCGAATGAAAAATTGCGAATGAAAAAGCCAGCCTCACGGCAAAGCTGGTCCCTTGTCCTCGAGCGCTTCAGTCATTTCAGATTAGGTGCTCGCTTGCCGTTCTCCGCGCAGACGGGCTTACAAGGGATTGCCCTGAAAGAAACCTGCCCCTGTACACAGCCACCAGCAGAAAGCTTAGGCAGGTCTGGAAAGACTCTCTAGCAAGAGGAGGGATTAACGTGCCTGCTTGTTAACTTTGGCAGCGTGTGTAGTTGTTGTCGTGCCAGCAGCATTAGGGAAAGCAAATGGGGAGGGATTATTTTATGATCAGTGGCGTTCCTGGGGGATGGGGGGGTTTCTTTTGGGGACTTCGTAGCAGGAGTAAAATGCAGAGTGGAACACAAAGCAGTTCCTTCACGGCCGGGAGGCTGTTTCGGCAGGAGGAGTGGTACGGAGCCAAAATGGATGGAAACACTCCCTCTGCCCTTAATCCAGTTGCAGACCTGACTTACCCAGAGTGAGTCAGCGGTATCAATGTTGTCCTGTTACTCGGTGACAAGTTACGAGCTCACAGTTTTTTTGTCCAGCAAACCAGCTTGCTAGCTCCTTGCTGAGTTCCCCATGAAAGAGAAGGGTCTGCCCAGCCTGGAGACAGGATTTCTCCACCTGCAGAAACAGGGAACAAGTCAAACCCACTCACAGGCTGTTTTTCATCGTGACAAGTTGTGAGGAAAACTTATTTTACAGAAAAAATTAGACCTCTCAACAGTAGGAGAGAGGAGTCCAGCCAGCCTTCACCTTATCCATCCCTCCTCCCGTTACTCTGCATTTTTGTTAGTGACTTTCAAAAGATACTGCTCAACTGGAAGGTTTTCCAAACATCAGAGAGGATACTATCAGATGGAAACATGGAGACACCAGAGAGATGACTGTCAGGGAGTTCCCTCAACAGAGGGTCGTGAGTCTCAGTATGCTTTGCTTGCTTGGCCTTTTGGTCCCAGGTGTGAGCTGGGAACAAAGAGTTCAAGGAACCAACCCCAGCGAAATAAAGTACTCCGAAGGACTGATTTTAAAGGAAATTTGTTGAACCTATTAATCATGGAACATGCAGGAAATTAATTTAAAATGATGTCATAAAAATAGCACATGAAAGAAGTGCAAATGTAACATTTCTATAAATAGAAAAGAATCTTTATACCAACACTTGTGTAAGTTATAAGCTGAAAACAAACCAGGTGGCCAATCTATTGGGTAAGAGTTGTTAAATGTTGGATGCTAAGACCCAAAGAAACAAAGATCTTCTTGTGCCTGCAGGTGTAAACCTCATGGTGAGTTGGAAGAGTATCACCTGAATTGATACAAGGTAAGAGAGTGCACCTAATTTGATGCTTTTTCCCACAGTAGAGCAGATGTAAGGTAGACAAATTTTACTAGCCTGTGGTTATCTCTGAACCAACTTATTCTTGTCCTGTTGCTCCAGCTGTTGAGATGAAAATTGGTTGGGTTTACTGCTTTTTTGCCTATGGTATTTCCTTTGATTCCTCTTCCTTTAATAACTCTTCTGTCCCCATGCTGCAAACTACAGAGCAAATTACTTGAAAGCATAAGTTACCATGCATCCTACACTTACTAGAGATCTACAAAAGTCTTTTTACCATTACTACAACCCCCTATGGCAATCTTTGTATAAGTTCCCTACTTGCTTTCAAGTGAAGAGTGGGGGTTTTTTTTGTTTTCTGTCACCCTGTGCTTGCAATCACTTATTGCGCTGGGGTTTTGATCTCTGCTGGAGTTCCTAAGTCCTGCTAAAAGGTCTACAGAGTTGGCAATGCTTCTGGACTGTCACTATTGGAGTGATGGGGCATTGCTAAGAAAGGACTATTCCCTCTCAAGTCCATGCCATTGCTGCCTGGCCTGTGTTCCCTTTCTTCAAATGGACACCATGACCTGGAAAAAACCACTGGATTGAAACAAAACCTGAAGAAAGAAAAAAGAAAAGAAAAGCATAGCATTTCCCATCAAAGCTGTTGACTAAGTGCACCACTCTGGGAGAGCATGGTTGGCTGCGGCGGTGCTTGCTGCAAGCGTCTCCAGACCATCCTGGACATACCTGCATTACCAAGGCACAGCTGTGCCTTATGTGCCATGTCCAGGTAACTTTGAATGTTAGAGGGGAATTTGACTCAAAGTTTGTAAATGTGGGTATTTCACGGTAGTAGAAAGCACCTTGTTTTGGGGGTTGATCCCCTAGTATGGGGTGTTTCTGTAGATACTGTGATAAAGACAAAAAGTCATATTGCAGTACAGGCACAAGAGTTACACGGTCCGTTCTGAATCTGTCATAACTAAGCCAGTACTGCTACACTCAAGAAGACTTACAGAAGACCAAGAAATGCAGTCTGAGGATAATTTAGGAGGAATGATTAAAATAGCTCAGTGCGTACTTGAAAATCAGCTTGGGATGTCTGTTTACAATCATGTTCAAGTCTGGAGAGTCAGAGAATGGTCAGATATTGGAAATATGTAATTATTTGAAGATGTTTTAGTGGCTCTGTCAGATTCAACACACACTTTTCAAATACTTATTGACATCATTTTATGATCAGGATTTTCATTTTTAGTAAAAATGATTTTTTCATGGGTGTTTACAACTCTGCTGTATTCAAGCATCTAAAAAGTTGGTTTAAAAAATTATACAAATAAGAAAGTACACAATAGAAATAATCCCTGCAAGAAACTCACAAAACATGTCATTTTTCCAATGCAGAAAAACTTGGAAATAGCTCATTAAATTTTTCCTAATTTTTTAAAATAAGGAGCTTTGATAGGAGACAAATCAAGAAAAGTACCTGCACTGAAGAAAGAGCTTCTGAGGTCTTGAATAACTGAAAATAAGGATTTGGAATTGACTGGTTTTCTCTTTCTGAAATGCACTGTCATGTCTGAAATATTTCATGGCATCAGGTACAGAGGGAGGCAGCAGTTGAATACAAAGCCTGAACTACCTGTGCAAAATATATCCTGGCATTGAATTTTTTTGGAACAAATACAAAAATCTTGATATTTTTATGACATATGATAATGATCTGATTAATTTCCTGCTAAGATTCTTGCCCAACTGTTAAACACAATTTTTTTTTTTTTATAATAAGCAGTTAAATATGTATCTCTGCATCCCAGCACAGTATTTTCTATATCTGTAGAGAAAACAAACTCTAGCTGGTTCTGCAATGACTTGGTCCCGTTCCTGGGAATGTTTCCCTTCCATTAAAAAAATAAAAAGAGGAAAAAAAAAAAAGAAAAGAAGAAAGCTCTTTTTCAGTGTATTAGCACTAGGTAGACCTAGGCACGAGACATGTGTCCATGCATTCCTCTCAACGAGGAAAGATGAGGTTTGTTGGACCTTTCCTGCACTGAAGCACACTGACACACACATCCCTTTACCCAGCCTCTCTCAAAGGAGCTTTTCCTCGGAGCTGAGCGAAGCCATTTTTCCTCCTTGCAGGAAATTCCAGTGCTGGGATGTTAAACCCTAACTTCCTCACAACAGCCTGCCAGTGATGGGTTGCACCCGGTGGGCTGAGACAGAGTGTTTTCTCTGCCGGCGAGCTGAAATGAAGCAGAAGCCATCCAACAGCGAGCGTAAGACATCCCATTCCTCTCTCACCGCAACCCCCCTGTAGTGCAGCTTGTGCCTTGTAGGGTCCACGAGGGTATCTTGGGGTACCTGCAGCGGCCCCGATGGCCGGGGACGTGCTGGGGGGACCGTGCTGTCTCAGCACGGGGAGGTTTGGTGCCTCCTGGGAGGCCAGAGCCAAGGAGGGTTGCGGCTCTGTCTGGAAACCTGCAAAATGCCTGTTTTGAAATAAGCTTGGCACCTCATTTTCTTAAAAACTGGAAATATGTTTTACGTCTCCAAATACCTCTCTGGGGAGCCCATAACAGATGAGCTCTCTCATGTAGTTTGGGATAGAGCAAAGCAAGCTGATTGACACAGCAAGAGTGCAATATATGTAGAGATAGGCAAAAAAGTCCTTCAAAATACTAAGCAAGTGCTACTTTGGAAAGCTACACAGAGGTATTACCTGAAGGTGTCTAAAAAACTGAAGAAGTAGCTTTGTATGTTGATGATGTTGAACCAATTAACAGTATGAAAATTGCAGTAAATATATTAAAAGAAAATGTGATTTCCAGATGATGTCCATTTCAGGGGATGGATCCTCAGCAGCAGCAAGCTGGGAGCCTGTTTGCCCGGGTGATGAGAGGTACATTTCGGCTGACCTCCAAGATCCCGGTACCATGATGTTTGCGTTTCAAGTTCCCGAGTCCTACAGCCTGTTTAGGCTCCCTGTGGAGTGCCTGTAGACATTCAGGATTATGAACATGGGAAACATAAGTGCTGATACAGCCAAGCTAGCCTGTAAGAAAAGCTGAGATCAAGCTTTTTACGGGTCTTGGGCACCTGCTTCCGTGTTTGGTTCTCATCCCTGCATCTTCTCTGGGAGCTGGACCCCGTCCACAGGGATGCAGGGAGCCCTGGGCGGCATTCAGAGGAAGTTATACTTAACCAGATGTATTTCCAGACAGGCCTCCCCCACTCACAGGCTGAGGGAGTTTCATTAGTTGTTGGTATCAGTTTATATTTTGCCTTACTCCCTGCAGCACACCAGGAAGTCCGGTGGCAGGCACGCTTGTACGCGGGTGCCTTTGATCCTGCTGTGTACCCAGCGTTTGTGTGCGGCTGAGCTGCCCGTCAGCATGCTTGACTGGCATCCAGCCCCACGCAAGTCTGGGGAGCAAGCAGTGATGGCTGGGGGGACCCATTCCAGGTGTGTTGTCCCTGAGTTTGCATTTTGGAGTAACAAATTGGTGTGATGCTGATAATGGGGTTTTGTGTGTTTGTCATAGTGGTCTTCAGAACAGGGTGCCAAAACTTGCTATAGTATTTACTGTTTTACAGCTGTGTATTAATGGAAAATACTAACATTCCTGTCAGAAAGAAATTGTTTTCACCCCACCTAAGAAAGTGCAAAGTAAGAAAGGAACTGTGTTCTCCAGCTTTGCCTAGCATGCAGGCTGCTTTCTGTTGATGCAATTTCCTTGGGAGTCAAATACTCAACAGGATTATTTTGGGAGAAATTAGGGCTTTTCTCCTGCTGAGTCATGCCGATGCAACTGTTCTAGAAAGACAAAACTTTCGATATTATTAGAATAAACTTTGGTGTCTTAGCCTGCAAACTTCCCTGCTATGTCCTCTGTTAAGGCAGCAAATCAGCGTCATGTTATTCTGATCGAATGCTTTCACAAAGAATATGATACAAAAAAATCCACAACCCTGCTTCCTTGTCAGAGGCAGTCCTGAAGACTGGCTGTTAAATAAGTAACCATTTACCCAGCATTGTCACGCTCCGCCACAACGGCAGGGCAAGGGTAGCCCAGAAGAAAATAAAGGGAATCTGCTCCTTTGCATTTAAACTTTCAGTCTGAAGATCTAACCAGGGGATTGAGCTGCTGGCAGGACAAACCTGATACAGAACATGACAAAGTTAAAATTGTTTCTTTTTCATTATAATATTCCTTTTTGTTGTAGTTTGAAGACGAATACCCGAAGCCCTGCAAGTCAGATTAAAGTGTAGGCACCAGCGGTGCATGCCAAGGCTCTGCTTCCAGGATCATGTAAGGATGCCAAGCCGTTCTGCTTTCAATTATACAAGTATTATACCTCCTGCTCCAAAGACTGCAAGCATAGATTTGACCGCTCTTCCTCGCCAGCCCTTTCCAGGGTGGGGTGGAAGAAGAGTGCCCCAGGCTCAGCCCAGCTGGCACCGCTGCAGCCGAGCTGATGTGCTGATGCATCCTGCTTACCAGGGGTAAGTATCAGGAAGCAGTTTTGCGCTGCTTGCAAAGATTTGGAAAGCGTTTCTGCTCCTGTTGCAAGCTGGCCAACAGATTCGTGAGCTCCCTTCCTTTTCTACTGCTTCTGCCTTTTTTCGAGGTTGGGGTGTGGGGCAGGGTGTCGTCTGGGTTGGGCCCCTTCTGCACTGCTCACTTGTGCATTCTCAGTGGAAAAGCAAAAAGCAGCTGTGAGTATGGATGCTGACACAGAGGAGGAAAGAGAGGAAGGGAGGAGACGGGCTGCAGGATCCTGTCATGTGGGACTGGGAAGGGGAAGTGCTTTAAAGAGTGTGACGTGCCCAGGTACTGCAGGAGATGAAGGAGTCATTACCTCTGGCTGGCGGAGGGGAGACAGCTGCAAGGCTCTAGCAACTGGAGCCTGATTCTAAAGCCACGTTCCCCTGAGTAACACTACACAGATGCAGAAAGAGGAGGTAGTGGGGATATAACGGTGAAAAAACCGCTTGTAACTGATGGCAGACTGACTGAGGACTAGTGTTGCCACTTGGTTTGTAGTTTTTGATCAGCAAGTCCACTCCCATGGGGTTCTATCCCACATAAATATATTTCTGTTTCTACATCTATTTTGGTCAACACCCATCTGATACAGCCCCCCATCGCTGGTCACTGCCCTGTCTAGCAGCAGCAGTTTACTAGGGGAGGAGGGTTGTGGCAGGAGCCTGTCCCTTTGCCAGCAGAGGCAATGCAGGGACCCGGCACTGAGCTGCAGGAGGCAGGGATGCTGAGCAGGCTGTACCAGGGGGTCAAGAAAGAGCTGGCTAAGGGGAATGTGTGCTTCTTATGCTGCTGTCAGATAAACAGTAACATTTAAAGCAAGAGAGCTTCAAACATGACCACAGCTCTGTTTCAGCCCTATCTATCTGCTTGTGTGGTGCCTCGGCTTGGAACCAGTTACAATCTGCTGTTAGAAAAGCACAAGCTTGTTGCAGATCTGTGTCCTTCTGCTGGGAAAAAGTAATGTACTGGCACAGGTGGAGGTATGTGCCTTTTTTAAACACTATAAAAGAGGAAGGATAATCATAGCTTAAGCTTGGAGGAGGAGAGAAAGCACCCACAAGGTGCAACTTTGTTCAATGCTAAACATGCGGTTACTATGGAGAAAAAACAAATGAACAGTATTCTCACCTTAAAAAACAGCAGTTTTCTCCTACTTTAGACTCTTTGATTTCAAAAGAAGTTGTTTTGAGTCCAGGCTGCAGCTCGGTTTGGAAGCTGATGCTCTGGAAGGCAGCTGGCTGGTACCTCACCTCTGTGTGGGGGGCAGTCTGGGGAGGTCATTTCTGGCCACCTTGAGCATCCTCAGACCTTCTTGACTCCAGATAACCTGATAAATCCGGATAAATTGACCTGGAATGAGAGAGGGAGAAGTTGTGCTGCTTGTAGACTTTTTTCCCTACTGATGGAAACAAGCAGAAGGCCTACCCTGATTTCTTGGATTTTTAAGCAGTTTGCTGAACTGAACTGCTTGGTTTGTGAACTGCAGCATGGGAAGGTGGACAGGGTCGCTCTGGTCTTCTCTTTCTGAGAGAAACCAGAAACCCGGCCCAGTTTAGAAGTAGGATGAGAGTGGGCTCACCTTGGATGTTAGGAGAAAGTCAGTATTTCTGAAAAAAATAGCTAGCACCTACCTCGAGTCTCCACAAATGTGTGGTGGTGAAGTGGTAACACACAAAAAAGTGCGCCTGCTACGCATTCAATGAAGTATGTGGCCTCATACGTGGTGGTCTTCTTCAAAGCTCTTCACAAATTTAACTATTTTAACTTTACCAAGGAGTTGCAAGTTTCATGACAAAAACATATAGGAATGAGTCACGTCAAACTCAGAACTAACATTTTAAAACATTTTGAAAACGGAAAGTCTTCTCTTTTTAAGAACAAGAACTGTTGCAGCTGAGAGGTGCCAGAGGGAAGAGGCAGCTTTTGGGAAGTTGATGACATCCCTTCACTAAAACACCATTTCCCCTCTCTGCTGTGTCCCACACCCTGCTCTGTCTCTATTCCCCACTCCCCTGGTAAAACTGCTTTGAAAACGTTGTTAGGCTTATCATCTATCCTGTGTAACAGACAGAAAATACAAGGGTATCTCAGTCTTTCAATTTCTTTTTCTGGAAGGCATCGAGTTCTTAACCTAATGTGCAGCGCTAATTTTAACATAGCACAACTGAAGGTCATTATGAGACACACTCGGGCTTCTGCCTGGGCTTTGCCACCCTTGAGCACACAGAAGCCACTGTGGGCCCTCTGACAAGTGGCCCAGCAGCTTGCAGGAATTGGTCCGTCTGTCTGCTCCCAGGCAGGTACCTCTCGGTGCAAGTAGGCAGCAGACCGTGACAATTTCTGTGCACAGAAAAAAAATGGAAAATGCAGTATGAAGGTTTGGTGTTTGGACTTAATGGGTTTCCCTTTCAGAGCTGGTAGGAAGTCTCCCTAGCCCTTTATGCATGCAGTATCCCTGGCCATTTGACCAGCCGTGTGTTTCCATTCAGTCAGGCTAAAATAAAAATCATCAAACCTCCCCTCTCAAAACTGCCTTGCGTATTTACAGAGGGATATTTTCTTACAAACTGTGGCTTCTTTTTCAGACAGAATATCAGCCCCATTCTTAGGCATTTTCTATTTGTTGATAACGTATGACTGCAGTGACCTAGGAAACAAAATGATACTGAGTGTTTCTATAGTACTCTCTTTGCCTAAACAATTTGACTCCAACATTTATATCAATATAATTTATTTATCAATCTATATATTGATAACATTTTACAGAACATACACAACAAAATAACTTGGGTGTGCCGAGATGTTCTGTTGCTCAGTACAATTAACATTCCCCCAGTGCATACCAAACAATAAGTATCAAAAGCAGAGATACAGGAAGGTGAATGCAGTTCTGCCTGGGAACTATTTTTGCACTTAATACTGGAGGAAGCGATTGTGAAAGAATGACTTGCGCAAAATGGTTGCATCAGCCTTTCCAGTGATGGGCAATGGCTGACAAAAGGAGAGAGATCTGCCGCTGAATTTCAGCTTGCAAAGAAGAGAGTGCAAACATGATCTATGATCGTTTTTGTGTCCCCAGTCAGCAGCAGCAATAGAAGTGGTTGAAATGTGAGTTTGAAGGGCAGTGTTGTGCAGGCCAGACAATGCTGAACTCTTCAGAAGCCATGGTCTCCTTAGGGAAGCAGCCACTAAAGAAAAGCTGGGCAAACTGGTATGCTTCACTAGCTGAGTAGTTAGAGGACGTTGGGAAACTGTCAACATAAAGTTTTGTTTGAGGAGCACAGGCTGAAATATTTTCTCACTCCAGGACTGTCGTCGCATCAGACCTGCCAAAGGGTTTCCAACTTTTGTTGGACTTGAAGGTAGGAGGTGACTACTTGGATCCCAGAGTACATGATCAGCACACGAAGAGACTGAAACACAGCATGCAGTAGACAAGGTAAGTATTTACTCTCTGCATATTCAGGATTTGGGGATACTGTTTGTCTGCAGTACTGGAGCTGTTTACAGCAGCTTGTGAGCTTTAATAAGTGACATTTTCTGGTGTAGCCAATGGTGAAATGTTCTTTGGCACCCATGGCAGGAAACACAGCCCTTCTGTAAACTAAAATCAGTAATGTTCTAATTACATCCACGGTTTATAGGGTGACAGTAACATCCAGTTCCCATCTATTATCTGTGTTGATTTACAGAAAAGGGCGATAGACTTGTTTGGTTGCATATCAGCTTGTTCTGCCTTTCCAGTAAAGAATGTAAATTGCTTACACGGTATGTAAAAGGGTGTGCCAGGAGCCTATGCAGCTCTGCTTTTTAGAAGCCCTGAGGCTGGTGAGACTGTATGCGAGGGACCCCAAAATCTCTTCCAGAAAAGCCTGCGGTGTCAGAAGCCACAGCCTACTCAAAGGGCTGAGAGGGAGGACACGCTCTGTTCAGGCTTCTGCCTCACAGGTGGCCGTGCTAGAAGGACAGGCTAATGCTGTGAAGGCTGTGAGCATTTAGAATCATAGAATCATTTAGGTTAAGATCATTGACTCCAAGCGTTAACCTAACACTGCCAAGTCCTCCACTAAACCATGTCCCTAAGCACCACGTCTACATGTCTTTTAAGTGCCTCCAGGGATGGTGACTCCACCACTTCCCTGGCAGCCTGTTCCAGTGCTTGATAACCCTTTCGGTGAATAAATTTTTCCTAATATCCAATCTGAACCTCCCCTGGAGCAACTTGAGGCTGTTTTCTCTTATCCTATTGCTTGTGACTTGGGAAAAGAGACTGACACCCACCTCACTACAACCTCCTTTCAGGTAGTTGTAGAGAGCGATAAGGTCTCCCTTCAGCCTTCTTTTCTCTAGACTAAACAACCCCAGTTCCGTCAGCTGTTCCTCATAAGACTTGCGTTCCAGGCCCTTTACCAGCTTTGTTGCTCCTCTTTGGACATGCTCCAGCACCTCAATGTCTTTCCTGTAGTGAGGGGCCCAAACCTGAACACAGTATTTGTGGTGCGGCCTCACCAGTGCCCAGTACAGGGGAAAAATCACTTCCCCGCTCCTGCTGGCCACACTATTTTGATAAAAGCCAGGATGCCGTTGGCCTTCTTGGCCACCTGGGCACACTGCTGGCTCATATTCAGCCGGCTGTCAACCAGCACCCCCAGGTCTTTCTCTGCTGGGCAGCTTTCCAGCCACTCTTCCCCAAGCCTGTAGCGCTGCACGGGGTTGTTGTTACCCAAGTGCAGGACCTGGCACTTGGCCTTGTTGAACTTAATACAATTGGCCTCGGCCCATGGATCCAGCCTGTCCAGATCCCTCTGTAGACCCTTCCTACCCTCCAGCAGATCAACCCTCCCTCCCAACTTGGTGTTGTCTGCAAAGTTGCTGACGGTGCACTTGATCCCCTCATCCAGATCATTGATGGTCTAGCCATCTTCCCCTGTTTAGGGTTGAAACATCCGGCTGTAGCTTCATTGCTGAGAGGCAGTGTAATGCAAGAGATGTAAGAGGCAAGGGCCATAGCCAATACGTCTATGAAAAGGCAGGCTGTTGAGAATGGTCCTTTATGACTGTTGAGACATGATATGGCTGTAATCCAGGGATAAGTAGAATGCCATGTTTGCAGGACTGAGCAGCTGAAGTAAGAGGGGAAGACTGATGTCAGAGGATATCTCTTACAAGAAAAAAATTGAATCTGAACTTCCTAATAAAATTGCACAGGTGTTCAATTGTTTTCAGTTGCTGTTCAAAACTAAAAGTTGACACTACCTTCTCTCCTTTCTGTTTCCTAGAGCAAAATGTTCAACCAAAGAAAACACAAATCAAGAACTACACACACCTGGCAAGTGTGGGCCATCTACATGGTCTTAGCTGCAAACCTCTCTGAAGAGCAAGTGCTGAAGCAGGCTTGTCCTTCGTGCGATGCCACTCAGCTTTGCAACTGCTCTTCCATGGGCTTGGACTTTGTTCCCCCAGGGATCACGGGCAAAATCACAGTGTTAAACCTGGCCCACAATAGGATAAAGCACATCCGATCCCAGGATCTGCAGCAGGCTGTGAACCTGAGAGCCCTGCTGCTGCAGTCCAATGAAATCAGCTCCATAGACAAGGACTCGTTTTGCTCCCTTGGGAAACTGGAGCTCTTGGACTTATCAAATAACAGCTTGGCTCACTTGTACCCTGCATGGTTTGGGCACCTTTTTTCGCTCCAGCACCTCCACCTTCAAGGGAACTCCTACAGAGACCTGGGGGAAAGCTCCCCCTTTTCTAGCCTGAGGAATCTGAGCTCTCTCCACCTGGGCAACCCGCAGTTCTCCACAATAAGGCAAGGGAACTTTGAGGGCATTGAGTTTCTTGACAAGTTGTGGATTGACGGTGGCAATCTCAGTCAGTATGAGCCAGGAAGTTTGAAATTAATTAAGAAGATAAATCACATGATCATAAACGTAAGAAGTATTAATATATTCTCAGCAATTGTCATGGACATTCTGCACTCTGTCACTTGGTTAGAAGTGAGAGAAATCAAATTAGAGATTGGAAAAAAAAGCATGGTGCAGAACTCTACACTTCCTTTTAGGATACGAAAGCTTACATTTAAAGATGCTTCATTCACAGATCAATATATTAGCCGAATAATAGTATTACTGAAGGAAATAAAAACTTTGCAAGAGATTGAGGCAATTGATTGTGTGCTTCAGGGGAAAGGAGCATGGGATATTGAAGAAATCACAAGCAGTGGGCAAAGTTTTGTTGAAACAGTATCAGTAATAAATATAATGATTCAGAATTTTCATTTGTTTTTTGACCTGGACGGTATGGAGTCACAAATAAACAAGCTGAAAAGACTCACCATTGCAAGCTCTAAAGTTTTCATGGTACCATGCAAACTTGCAAAACATTTTTCGTCACTTCTGTATCTGGACTTTCATGATAATTTGCTTGTAAATAATCGCTTAAATGAGACAATATGTAGAGATGCTTGGCCTTCATTGCAAACTTTAAATCTAAGTCAAAACTCTCTAAAATCTCTGAAACAGACTGCAAATTCTGTAACTCGTCTACCCAAACTGGTTAATCTTGACATTAGCCAAAATAATTTTGGTGATATTCCAGATGTGTGTGAGTGGCCCCAAACCCTGAAATATTTAAACCTCTCCAGCACTCAAATTCCTAAACTAACGACTTGCATTCCCCCAACGCTGGAAGTTTTGGATGTTAGTGCTAACAACCTGAAGGAGTTTGGATTGCAACTCCCATTTCTCAAAGAGCTGTACCTTGCAAAAAACCAGCTGAAGGCCTTGCCTGGTGCCGCACCCGTTCCTAACTTAGTGGCCATGTCAATCAGAAGAAACAAGCTCAACGGTTTCTCCAGGGAAGAGTTTGAGTCCTTCAGGAAAATGGAGCTGCTGGACGCCAGCGACAACAACTTCATCTGCTCCTGTGAATTCCTCTCCTTCATCCACCACGAGGCCGGCATAGCCCAGGTGCTGGTGGGGTGGCCAGACAAGTATGTCTGTGACTCTCCACTGGCAGTGAGAGGGGCGCAGGTTGGAGCCGTGCATCTCTCCCTGATGGAGTGCCACAGGTCCCTCGTGGTGTCGTCAATCTGCGTCCTGCTGTTCCTGGTCATCCTCATCCTCGTGGCCGTTGGCTACAAGTACCACGCGGTCTGGTACCTGAGAATGACCTGGGCATGGCTCCAAGCCAAGCGGAAGCCCAAGCGAGCCCCCCTGAAGGACATCTGCTACGACGCTTTTGTCTCCTACAGCGAGAACGACTCTGACTGGGTGGAAAACATCATGGTGCGGGAGCTGGAGCAGGCCTGCCCCCCCTTTCGGCTCTGCCTCCATAAGCGGGACTTTGTGCCTGGGAAGTGGATCGTGGACAACATCATCGACTCCATAGAGAAGAGCCACAAAACGCTCTTTGTGCTGTCCGAGCACTTTGTGCAGAGCGAGTGGTGCAAATACGAGCTGGACTTCTCGCACTTCCGCCTCTTTGACGAGAACAACGATGCAGCGATTCTCGTCCTCCTGGAGCCCATCCAGAGCAAAGCGATTCCCAAGAGGTTCTGCAAGCTGCGGAAGATCATGAACACAAAGACCTACCTGGAGTGGCCTCTTGAAGAAGAGCAGCAGGAGATGTTTTGGGAAAACTTGAAAAGGGCCTTGAAGTCATAGAACAAGTCTGCAGCCCCCGTTTCAGTGTATTTCCACAAAGGAGATACGTCAGTGTTTCTTCCTCCCAAGAAATTTTTCTTTTTTATTTTTCTGCCTAAGGAGAACCTGCTTTGTTGTGTATAGAAATAGTTATCATCTTACTACATGAGAAAGACCCACTTTAGGCTTTCCAGTGATTTGATACTCTGATCTTTAAAAATCTCTGCCCATAACTATGATTTTTGGAAGCCCTGTTGGACTTCATACACTTTTCTACATACATTTAGCTGAATGTATGTTATTTCTGTACTTTTCCCTCCTGTTACCACATCCCTGACTGGTTCCTAATAATGCCATTGTAATTTACAAATGAAAATAAAAGCCAAGGGCTTCACTGACACACTCCCCTGTGTCTGTTGTTCTCCTGTAGTTTATTTTCAGTGCCATCATTCATAGCAGGGTAATTAAAATTAAATTCTGAAAAAAACCCTGAGGACTTACATTAGAACAAGCCCTCTGAAGCCCTACCATTGCTGTGCAACACAAAAAAAAGGCAGTATTGAGTACGTACCTCTACTCACAATTCTGTTATTCTGGCTAGTTACACCAGAGTCCATATCACCATGCACAGATTGGGGTTTATTCAATACCTGTGAAGGAAGCATCCTGGCACCTTGCACAGTGACTGTGGTGAAACCCAGAGGAATTAAATCACTGTTGGGTTTTTTTTTCTTAGGCTTCTTTCTCCCTGTGAATGCTTGTTTCTCCCTCCATGGACACCACCATGTTCCCGTCTACCTACCCACAGAAATAGCTGAAGCCTCCATTTGTGGGGTGTAAGGATATGTTTCTAATGAGTGGGCTAGATGGTGTTGCGGACTGGCTCACTTCTTGTTTCTGCTTTTCTACTTTGCACAGCACGTTTAAGTAATCACTGGGCCATGCAGCCCTTATAGCTCTACATACCTTCCTTTGTAACTGGTGCAGAAAATCACACTGATAAGAGACAATTCATCTTTCTACTTCAGTATATCTCCTAGAACTACTGTATTGCTCTTCACCAATTATAAAGGGAATTTAAACAAGTAAGTAGATACAGGTGTTTATATTAAGATAGCTGGTCCTACCCTGAGTGCTTGGAGTCACAGTTGTGGATTTCCTGTACTTCAGGTGTTTTTGTGGAAACCTGAAACTGTCTCTGAGGGCATGAAGTTAGGTGTGGGTTTCTCTAACTAGGCACTTCCATGCTGCACTTTGCTTGTGTTGCTGGAGCTTAAGTACAGGAGAGTCTAAATGAATCTTTATTAAACTTTATACATGCAATTATATTGTGGTGAAATACCAAAACATTGGTATATGGACTGAGTGAGTATTTGAAAAATGGGAAAAATTGCTTATACACACGTGCCTGTGTGTTGGTATATATGTATATATTCATATATATGTATATCTGTATACATGCCTATGCATATGTATATATTCACACTCCTGTGTGTATGTGTATACATATATACATGCATGAGATGATAGTTTATGTGGGTGTAGCCTGCAACACCACTTTCAGTTCTACTTTCCTGTTATAATTATATCTCTAGGGTTAGTTCAAAGTCTGCTACAAAAGGATTTTTCTGTACACTATCTTGGAGCAGAATAGCTCATGGGCTAATCAAGGCTGAACAGGTACATGATGAGTGAATCATCTGATAGCAAACACTGAGCATTGATAAAACAGATTAGGAGACTGTGTGCCTAGGGCTAAGGAGGAAAATACGTCTTGCTGGTCATTTCAAAGAGAGTGTGAGAGAGAGAGGTAGGAGAAGCCTTAGCTTTCACACAGCATAGACCCAGACTTCTGTGGGTCAGCACATTTAAAAGGACTCATAATGTTACTGCTCTTAATGCCTATCAGATCTCCTAGGTGGGAATTCCCCTGTTTACATAGCCAAGCGGAGATTTGAAGTGGGAAGGAAACAGCAGCATAAGAGGAAGCTGGGTAAAGAGCAATCAGCAAGAGAGAGATGAAACAACAGAAGTTAACTGGCATGGAGGCACCGGAGCTGCAGCTGACATCCCTGGGAATCTCTTCTGCACAGAGGTGAGTCCGCAGGCGGGTGGAGGCTGGAGGTGCAGGGAAAGAGAGTGGAGCTGCAACGCCAGAGCAAGAAGCAAGGAGGGAGCACTGGGAAGAGGCCAGCTAATCTCTCCCACCGAGTCCTTCTCCTCTGCATGGGGGATTCAGGGTGCTTGGGGTGGCTGGGCAGGGGCCAGCTCCCGCAGGAGTACAAGGGCGGGCAGGGATTTCTGGCTCCAGCAGAAGTGGAGCAGGCAGGTGCAATCGCAGGCAGCCGGCAGGGCAGCGTGGCAGGCAGGCAGCAAAAGGAAGGTTCCCTGGGAAAGCCAAGACATCTGATGGGAGCAATGTCTTTCAGGAAATGAGAGAGAGGAAAGCAGCAAATGAAAAAGAGACAAGTTGGGTCAGACTGCAATTTCTGCCCAGTTTCTTTGTGGGAGGGTGCCTTGTATGTGCTTTGTCCTGTTTGCATGTTGTCCCACTTGTGTGTCGATACTGGCTGCCCAGGGAAGGCTGGGCATGAAGGTGGTCTGCGTTTGTGTTAGGAATTCAGTCAGGAAAGAGCTCATTGAGCAATGGTCTCAGGGCAGTGGGTCAGCTATCTCCTCACCTAACTCTGCCCTGTTGACATCCTCGGTGTCAGAAACAAGAAGAGGCATGCTATATATGTACATGCGTGTGTATACACATACATTCTATTAAGGCAATGCTCATGGGTGATAGTGAGGACATATGTAACCCACACACAAACAAGTGGAAAGCAGGAGCTTTCCCCAGTCTGCTTGTGGGTCAATCTCTTCACCAACCAGTGACCCTCCTGCTGCAGACTCCATAGCACTGCTCAAATTTATCAGCCCTCGTTTAGCTTGGTAGCACTCCCCAAGCTAGAATCAATTTGTACACCATTGACACACCTTACTGTCAGTTACATTAGCCTTTAGCATTTGTTAGCATTTATAGAACCTCATTCTGTTGGCACTCATGGTTTTGTTTAAGAATATGTCCATATTTGCTCAAATACTTCTACTTACCCGGGCCAGGGAAGATAAACCTGAGCATGTCTGATGGCTCAGACCCTTTGTCCATAACCCAGAAACACTTTGAATGTCTAGTTCATCACAGCATCTTACGGTATAAGGGCATCTGTGCAAGTTTCCATATTTTTAGCTGCATTTCAATCTCTATGTGGCTTTTTTTCTTCCCAGCACCACAGGGGAAAGTGATTCCTTGGTAGGGCAATGATATTGTGGACTGGGGCTATACTTCTGAGTGGGTGCAGAGAGGCCTGAAATGACCCTGTAAGTCAGGGTCTTAAGCTGAATTATTAGACATAAATGGGAAGGGGAAGACATCGGCTGAAAATGAATGAGGGTTGGAATGGGACTTCCCTGAGTGTCTGCTCACACTACAGATGAGCAAAGAAACCTGGAAAAGATGCTCAGGGAAGTGACAATAAAGAAAAGCATCCTGTACCACCAAATGGGGTTCAGTCCTGCAGTCCCTGGTTGGTTTCAGGCTGGTAAGGTGGAGCCATTAGACTCGGCTGATATTTCCCATGCTGTACCTGCCCAGTTCCCTTCTGTGCTGCCATTTTTCCATCTGTAAATAATCTCCCCATAGACAGATTTTGATCGGCCAGGTTGCCTGGTTGTTTCTTTTTCTAACACTAAGCATTTTGATGGCAACTTTAAAAATACCACATAAATGCGTTGCTTGTGAAACTCATCTTACTCATAGCTTTGCTTCTATGGCCTACAGCACTGTGTTATGCAGTCAGACTTGCAAGACCAAAAAAGTCCCATAAAAGAGCCTCAGCTGTACAGCAGGTGAGTGTAACTACAGATCACAATTCTTTGGGTGGGATTCACATGGACAAATATCTAGGTATCTAAACTGTGATGCTCCATTTTAAGTCAATGGGGTCATTTGTCTTGGAGTCATCACATCTTAATGTGGGTGTTCAAGAGACATGATGTGAATTGCTCCTAAAAGTTATTATTTCTCTCCCATTGACTTTGGAGGACATGGTGGGTAACCAGCTCACCTGTGGGCATCTAAAGACAGGGAAGAGGACTGTGTCCTTCAAGACCCAAAGCTCTACATCAGAGAGAGACAGAGATTAGAGGAAAATAACACAAGAGGTCAAAATGTTTATAGTCCTTCAGGTGGGAAGAGGTGGAATGATTGAAAAAATTACCCACAAATTTTCCTTCTCTCCCCATATACCCCCAAAATCTCAGCTAATTCTGCACCCTTTGAATAATTTTAAGCAACTCTGGCTAAAAATAATGCAACTAGATGGGTAGGACTTGTCTGTATGAACTTGTCTGTGTGGGTCAGCTACTGTAAAACAAATCAGAGTATGAATTCAAAGTACAGTAGATCTTCTGCACAGAGTCTCAGTGGGATGACTGAAGGAGAAAGTACTTCTCAGTGAGCCAGTCTAACCCCACTAACCTGATACAGAGCCCATGCTGATCTTTGGGAACCTGTTCATTGGCCTCTTTGGGGTTGGTTCACTCTTTTCACCATCAGTAAGATACCTACTGAGGTGGAGGGGGGTGTGTGTGACACACTGGGTAAAGTTATACTTTAAAAGTGCTCTTTGATCCTTGTCAAGAAAGCATAAACAAAAAACGGGTTGTAATTCAATGCGTAATAAGGGTTTTGAAGGGAAAACAGCCCTCTCGGGCTTCAAGAATTGTTTCTGGAACTCCTCAGAGGGACAGAAGAACTAAAGTCACCTTGGTGGGAGTAAGGACAGGCTGGATATTGCAGCAAGTTCTGTAACAGAAAAAGCTGCATCAAATCAGTACTATGAAAGGCACAACCATGAGAGGAAAGAGAAGTGACACGGGATCCACAGCTGTGTGGTTTCTCTTGAATCATTTCAGTCCAGAAGATGAGGAACAGGCTGTGGGGCTGGAAAAAGCTGATCTAGTCCACCCAGCTGATCTGATCTGCAGGAGGCTCCAAAAGCCCCTGGCTCTTCCTCATGGCTTGGCCTGAGCATCCCTCTGCCACAGAGACCCAAAGCAGAAAAAGCCATTGGCAGAGGAGAAGGATGTGGCAGGAAGAAGGAAGAGCTAAGAGTTGGTAGGTTACAACGGTCAGTTTTCCCAGCTCAGATTTCATTAGCAAGTATCACACAGATGGCAACATAACGATGGCCTACACAGATGCGTGGATTGTCTGGCTCATAGTTCACAAATGAGTTTCACTATGTCTAGTGCACACAGGTGACTCATGGGGGGTTACAAAAGTGACCCAGCCTTGGATTGCCTTGAGGCCCTGTCTCTCTGCAGAGACGACTCACCGGGGGCTGTGTAGACAGCTTAGCCCCGGGTTGTCCGATAAGCCCTAAACTAAATAGGGCAGTGGCTGTGCCATTCAAAGAACCAAAACCTGAACCGAGCCTTAAAATCCCCTGACAAATAGTACACCCTGAGTCTCAGTCCAACCACTACTCAGTTGCCTGAGGAAGCAAGGTAAAAAAAAAAACAACTGGAGGGTTTCAGCTTCAGTTTCAAATGACAACCTTGTGTATTCAAATAATCACAGACCAGCAAAGGAAAGATAAGGGGAAACTCCACTCAGATATACATAATCCATTTAGGCATATATCATAATCCACTCAGACATAGTCATACACACCATTCCACAAGTCAGGGGATAAAAACTCTAGGATTTAAGTTGGAAATCGGGGAGTCACTTCTCCAACTGTACAGTTGGCTTGTGAAGGAGAACCTTCCCCGCCTTGATCAGGATGCTGGTCGAGGTAGCTTCCCTGGGATTGAGAGCCCATACCTGGAGGGGTAAGGGAATATTGTTTATGCTTTAAGTTTGTAAACACGTGTGTGCTTGTGGTTGTCTGTGAATTGGTTGTAATAGTGTACTACTCTTGCTTTAAAAATTGCAATAGTGCATTCCTCCATTGTATCTGTAAAACCTGCAATAGTGGCGTGTTAAGTCTGTAAGTGAAGTTCAAATAAATCATTTGCTTGAACCTTGCAGTTAAGTCTGTGAGTGAAGTTCAAGTCGTTTGCTTGAACCTTGTAGTTAAGTCTTTTTCCGCCACAACAGACATCCAGGCAAATATTTATTTCCCTGCTCCTAGCACATTTACAGTCAGAATAGTGAAAGGCAGATAAAATGAGGAAAGGGACTGCAACATATGCAGGCCTCTTCTCCCTATTGTCAGAATTGAGATTAGACATATGCTTGAAATGAGTGTGAAATGTGAACGTGTTGTGGTTTAACCCCAGCTAGCAACTAAGCACCACACAGCTGCTCGCTCACTACCATCCCACACTGGGATGAGGGAGAGACTTGAAAAAAAAGTAAAACTTGTGGGTTGAGATAAAGACAGTTTAATAGGACAGAAAGGGAAGAAGATAATGATAATAGTAATAAATGCAATAATAATAAAGAAATAATTAGAATATACAGAACAAGTGATGTGCAATACAATTGCTTACTACCCCCTGCCTGGTGCCCAGCCAGTCCCTGAGCTATGGTGTCCCCTGGCCAACTTCCCTAGTTTATATACTGGGCATGGCATCATATGGCATGGAAGATCCCTTTGGCTCATTTGGGTCAGCTGTCCTGGCTCTGTCCCCTCCTAGCTTCTTGTGCACTCTCAGCCTCTGCTGGCAGGGCAGTATGAGAAGCTGAAAACTCCTTGACTTAGTGTAAACACCACTTAACACAAACTAAAACATCAGTGTGTTATCAACATTCTTCTCAACCTGAATGCAAAACACAGCACTATACCAGCTACTAAGAAGAAAATTAACTTTATTCCAGCTGAAACCAGGACAGAACATCACTATCTCCCACAAGACGCTGACTCTTCTCGATGTAACCAGGATTTAAAACACATACAGGAGACTCCCTGTAGTAAAAAATGAATATACAAAATAATATTCAAAGATCGAGAAGAAAAAGACCTAAGGTGGGGCTAAGGGGGGGATGTATGGGGACTATTTCCTAAACAGGCGAAGGATCAGATTAGTAATAATGTCGTGATTATTCAGATGCTTAGCTGAATCTGCAAAAGATTTGTGCAGCTGTTAATTGATTTGATAGTCCTCATTCCAAAATCAGAAACCACAGGAAAAAAAAGAGTGAATTCAATATACGTATCATTTAACAAATGGTTCTGGAATATTTGTGTACAATATGCCATTTTTGACTAATTTTTTCATCTCTGAACTGTGTTGAAACCAAATATATTTCTAGTGCCTTCAACGGTAAATGTTGACAGAAGAGTATGTTATGCTTTAGATATATCCAAATGTATCTTCCTCAAAACTGGAACTTTCATGTTATATTTGCTCTAACTGTATTTCATATTTTAGGCAAAACAATGACTACACACACCTGGCAAGTGTGGGCCATCTACATGGTCTTAGCTGCAAACCTCTCTGAAGAGCAAGTGCTG
>NW_010972576.1:5653657-5654845 GCF_000737465.1 Haliaeetus leucocephalus | reverse complement strand
TACAGAGACCTGGGGGAAAGCTCCCCCTTTTCTAGCCTGAGGAATCTGAGCTCTCTCCACCTGGGCAACCCGCAGTTCTCCACAATAAGGCAAGGGAACTTTGAGGGCATTGAGTTTCTTGACAAGTTGTGGATTGACGGTGGCAATCTCAGTCAGTATGAGCCAGGAAGTTTGAAATTAATTAAGAAGATAAATCACATGATCATAAACGTAAGAAGTATTAATATATTCTCAGCAATTGTCATGGACATTCTGCACTCTGTCACTTGGTTAGAAGTGAGAAAAATAGCATTCAGTATACCTGCTGAAATGCAACTATTCAGAGTTATGTCGTCTTCTTTTGCAAAGAAAATTTCCTTTAAACAGACCTTATTAACAGATGCTACTGTGCCTGAGATTGTCAGCATTTTAGAAGACATGCCACAGTTAGTGGAGGTGGAGATGATAGACTGTAGACTCTTGGGAACTGGACGATGGCAAACACATATTAAAGCAAACCAATCACATACTCTTAGAGTTCTGACAATAGAGAAATTATCTATAGAAGAATTTTATTTGTTTACAGATCTTCATGCTGTGCAAGGTCTACTATCTCTTCTTACCAAAGTCACAGTTGAAAACACCAAGGTGTTTTTGGTACCATGCAGACTTTCACAACAGCTTCTGTCATTAGAGTATCTTGACCTTAGTGCAAATTTGCTCGGAGACCAGAGTTTGGAGCATTCAGCCTGTCAGGGTGGTTGGCCTTCACTACAAACTCTAAATTTAAGTCAGAATTCACTGAGTGACTTAGAAATGACGGTTAAAAGTTTGTCTCATCTAAGAAACCTAATTCTCTTAGACATTAGTCAAAATAATTTTGGTGATATTCCAGATGTGTGTGAATGGCCCCAAACCCTGAAACATTTAAACCTCTCCAGCACTCAAATTCCTAAACTAACGACTTGCATTCCCCCAACGCTGGAAGTTTTGGATGTTAGCGCTAACAACCTGAAGGAGTTTGGATTGCAACTCCCATTTCTCAAAGAGCTGTACCTTGCAAAAAACCAGCTGAAGGCCTTGCCTGGTGCCGCACCCGTTCCTAACTTAGTGGCCATGTCAATCAGAAGAAACAAGCTCAACGGTTTCTCCAGGGAAGAGTTTGAGTCCTTCAGGAAAATGGAGCTGCTGGACGCCAGCGACAACAAC
>NW_010972576.1:5630273-5653553 GCF_000737465.1 Haliaeetus leucocephalus | reverse complement strand
GTGCTGTCCGAGCACTTTGTGCAGAGCGAGTGGTGCAAATACGAGCTGGACTTCTCGCACTTCCGCCTCTTTGACGAGAACAACGATGCAGCGATTCTCGTCCTCCTGGAGCCCATCCAGAGCAAAGCGATTCCCAAGAGGTTCTGCAAGCTGCGGAAGATCATGAACACAAAGACCTACCTGGAGTGGCCTCTTGAAGAAGAGCAGCAGGAGATGTTTTGGTTTAATTTGAAAATAGCTCTAAAATCCTAGACAGGGACATTAAAGAATGAATATGTAGCAAATGTACTCTGGATTTTTTCCCTTGCCTGTTAATCCCATCACCTATCTGTACGTTGAGAATAGAGAGCTGAGCTACTGTAAATTCTATTACTTGCTGTGAGATTATTTTGTTTTTGTAGCTGTGCTCATGAATAATTTTACTGGTTTGGACTGGAATAGAGTTAATTTTCTACATAGTTGCTCCTGTGGTGCTGTGGTTTGGATTTGTGACCAAACCAGTTTTGATAACACAGGGATGTTCTAGTTATTGTTGAACAGTGCTTGCACAGTATCAAGATCTTTTCTGTTTCTCGCGCTGTTGTGCCACTGAGTAGGCCATGGGTGTGTGATAATTTGGGAGGGGACACAGCTGATCCCAGCTGACCAAAGAGATGTCCCATACCATATAATCTCATGCTTGGCAATAAAAGTTGTCAGAAAGAAAGATGAAGGGAGGACTTCTGGAGTTAATGGTGTTTGTCTTCCCAAGTAACTGTTATGCATGATGGAGCCCTGCTTTCATGGAAATGGGTAAACATCTGCCTGCTGATGGGAAGTAGTGCATGAATTCCTTATTTTGCTTTGCTTGCGTGCAGCTTTTGCTTTACCTATTGAACTGTCTTTATCTTAACCCATGAGTTTTCTCACTTTTACCCTTCCGATTCTCTCCCCTGTCCCACTGCGGGGGGAGTGAGCAAGCAGCTGTGCAGTGCTGAGCTGCCTTCCGGGGTTAAACCACAACAATTGTCTACACACATTAATCAGCAGTGTTAACAAAAGCTGTTTCATTTAAATATTTAATGATGAAAAGTTCTTTAGATATACAGCTATGTAGTTTATATATCTTTATATTTGCAAAAGCTTTAGGAGAGAGCCTGCCTAGCCAAGGGTTCTTCTGCATTCTTTGTGTAAACCACTTCTAATCAAATGCAATACAAGTCAGTTTATGCAGCAAGGCTTTTTGTCCTAGCTCTCCTAGTTAGTGGATCTAAGGACTAATTCTCAGCAGTATTTCACAATCACTGTATGTTAAATGTCCAGATCTCCTGTGGATTGTGTCTGCAAGGCTTAATGTAAAAATGTGCTTTCACACTGCAGTTCTGGCTGTTGTATCATGTATATTCTATGGCAGACAACTTTCTCGGTGAAAGACACCTATGGAGGATGATTTCTGTCTAGTTTCATTGTACCATATGTGGGAATAGATGCTTCAGAGTAGGGTCCAAATACTCCTCTGACTTGCTCAAATGGAGTTTAAGCTATTCTCAGCTAGAATGTGGGAAACACTAATATATAAGTAGTCTTTGAATCCAACACCTTATTCGTCTCTCTGATCAGCAGCATTAGCAGAGGCCCTAAAAGGGTGTTTCCTACCTTTCTGCTCTCTCTGTAAATGTAGTCCACAAAACCAGAGGGGGTAGAGAGCATCCCACCTCAGACACTGTGTTTGCTGTCAGCTGGGGCCATGTTTTCTTGAGAAGATTGCTGGGACAAGGCCTCTAATTGCTGAAAAAGTGGAGTAAATGGGAGGCACTGGCACCAGGCTCTTCCTTCAGAGATAATTTAAAAAGAAAGGGTTATCTTGGGTGATACTTGCCTTGCAGCCACAGGAAATTTCAGATGAACCCTAACAGCTTGAACCTGGTAGGCCAGAGGGACAACTAACTTCTGGATAGGCACAGTGTAGGACATTTCCAGGCATGGGCAGAAGCAGATCTTAAAGGCCTTCACATGGAAACACCTACAGGATTTGGCTGTATCTGTGATGAGATCATGTCCAAGTTAGTGTTTTTATTGTTGCATTTTGGTCTTGGGCATCTAACACATACAAAACCTCTGTTCAAACACCTCAATAATTGTAATTGAGTTGGCACATTGGAAGTCTCATCTCACAACTAGTTACCTGTCACATTACTGCTTTTAGGAAGTTCTTCTCCACACAGCCAATGTGTCAGTGAGAGCAGAAGTCCCCCTGTCCTTTGCTTGCCATTGAGAAGTCCGAGGACAAATATTCTTCCATTACACCCACAATTAGGCAACTCTGACAGTGTAACGCAAATGAATGCTTTATTTATGCATTTTTGCATATATGAATACAGGCATAACTCATTATAAGAATTAGTAACTTTGCTACTTCATCTAAGCAAATAAAGCCACCTTCTATGTACTTAAGATTTGCTCTTTCTTTCATTTACTTAATGTTTTTTTAATTGCATCATTTCCTATTTTTAGCATCTAAACTTCACCTTCATCAGTAGATGGCTTCACACAATCTCTGCTTTATTCTCATATATATATTAAAGTGTAAATTAAGCTAATCTGTATTTCTGATTTCTAATAACAATGTAAAGATTCTTAAAGTACTGACCATATTTCATCTGAGTTCGAAAGCTACTTCAGCTAGGCTAGTTACCTTTTAAGACTAGCTTCTCTGACTCCTAAGCAGAACTGCCCATTCTTGCATAAACATGCTGCGTTTCAATTACTCACAATGTGGCCAGCGTAGTATACATGTCAAACATTCGGCTGCTAAGCAGCAAGACTTATGCATCCATTTTGATCTGGGTTGTTTTTGTTGTTGTTTTTTTGTTAGTTTGTTTGTTTTTTAAGGCAATAGTAACATATGGAATTGGTGGTTAGGGATTGTAACTTTGTCCTCTGGTGTTTGAGAAGCTGGTTATTGGAAGTTGGACCTTTTGAGCATAGTGACAGTAAGTCAAAGAGGACTTAATATAGGACCTCCACATACAGGCCAATCTGACTATCAAGCACACCATAAATGTTGCCATGGTTAGTGCTTTTCGGAAATGGCCATTGGAAGATGTACAAGTTACAATACAACAGCTCTTGAAAGAGGTGAGGTAAAAAAAAGCTAATGGTGATCTTGTATTACCTGACATTAACCAAATGAACAAAATGTTTGAGTGCCGTTTTTCAGAATTTGCTGTACACAAAGCCATTATTTGACTTAAAATTCTCCTTATCTGCTGCACAATTTTCTGTAGTCAGAATTTCAACTGGAAGCGACTACAGATATATTTAATAATGAAACAAACTTAAAATATTTCTTTTCCCTTTTCAGGGAATATTCATTCTAAGAAATAAGTCCCGTCCCATGTGTCCCCCCTCCCCCCCAGCGCAACCTTCCCATTAAAGGCAGCGATTTCTTTTAATTCTTACTTTGAAAAAATAAAAAATGCTTTAATAGCATGCTGTACAGTCTTACTGTAATGCAAAAAGAAGCACTACTCTGCAAAAGGGTGTATAGCATACCAGAGTTCAACCAACTGCTATTTTCTCTAGTCTTTTAAAATTAAGTACAGAATATGCACATTATTGCAGACAGGTAAATATCACACTTAGCATTCTCACTAATGATCTGAGTCCTGTTTTAGAGCCAGTGAGTAATTAATGCCTTGGACGATGCCTATAACAACTGATTGCGAAACCACCAGATAGTAGAGCCAGTCCAAAAGTCATCCATACAATATGTGTGCATTCCTACCTAATCTGTTGTTAAGGAAACTGGAGACAAAATGCAACGATAGGTAAATCTTGGTGTTTTTCTTAGCCAGAATCAAAGAAAAAGTATTAGGTTAAAATTTTGAAATGCCTTCTTTTCAATTAACAAATTAAATATGCTTCCCACGTATGGTTAAATTGGGCTTCAAAAAAGTAAGCCAAACTTTGCTTCAACTCAAGCAGGTTTCTACAGATGCAGCATCAGATCTTCAACTATTATTACATTTGCTAAAGGAAAAATGTTGTTTACTAACACTAAGAGAAGGGGGAAAAAACAGCACTTGTTCTGAAAGTGGATTATATCAATTTTGTTATTGCATTAAAGAGCAAAATCCGCTGCGTGGTCTTTCTAAAACTGTGATTTACATTCTTTAAAATGTTCCTCTCATTATACAAATGATTTCTGGATGTCTTAAAATCAAGAAGGAAAATATATATGCACTTTTTTTTTTCCTAGCTTGCTTGGGGTCTTAGATAAGATAAAGCCAAACAGAGTTATTATCTTCCCTAAATATAATTGTTCCTTAATAATAATCGGTTTTCCATTTATTTAATATGGCCATCTCATCCCTCCACTGCAGATCAAAACAAAACAAGAATTAGTAAGTAATCAGGCTATGGTTTAGAAAATCCAAATCAAAAGCACACTTGTTAGGGAGAGGGTATGGATTACTTTATTTAACATCCTCTTCAAATCAACTTTCTCAGGGCAGTGTGAGCAAGTCTGGTTTTTGCCAACAATGCCCCAGCCACAGATGCAGGATTCATGAAACCTGGTATCAGGTGCATTGTTAAGGGACCTGACCTATGGGTCAGCATGCCTTGTCTAACCTACTGCCAGGCACACCCACGCAGGCTGTGCACAAAGTACCTGGAAGGCAGATTTAGGCCTGAAACTGCAGGGTTATGGCCACTCTTGCATTAGTTTGTCTGTCAAAAAGCTGCATGGCCTCAACTTATGTCACAGAACTGAAATATATTTCATGGTCCTATTTTTTACTTTTGTGCTATGTTGTTTCTGAATGTGGTTTTGGTTCTCTTTTTTCTTGTTATTTATTGTCATTGTTATTATTTTTTAATGCAGCAGAAAAGAGGAGAAAACAACAGTTCCGTAATTGCATGGAAGAGATACACATGATTACAGGACAGCTGGTAGGTATTTTCGATGATCCTTTCTTCATTTATATCCACAAAAATTTTCTGTGTGCAGACTGCACAAATGTTGTTGGACAAAGTTCTTGTTGGTATGCCACTGATGTTGTAAAACTGTCAAGATCAAGTTTACAGGAAAAAAAATCCAAAGAACAACAAAATATTTGCTTAGAGTCAAGATGCATATACACATTTTAGATGCCATCAAAGATAAGGGCAGCAGGAAAATGGGTACAGTTGTCTTAGTTTACTAGTGCCAGGATGCACAGTTACCAAGAAAGAATTAAAATCTTATTGCTGATGCAAGAACTTTAGCAACTGTCTGCTCAATTTTAACTAACTGGGACATAAGAGAATTGTGCTGACATAATCACCTTATTTGGAAAGGGAAGATAAAAGCTATAAAAAAGAAAGGGCAAGAAAAGTCTTTCACAGACTTTGGGGAAGGAAGAAGCTTGTCTTCCTATGGCAATTAGGAAAGTTATGTAGTCTCTTGCACATAGGGACCTGCCTGTTGGAAACTCCAAATCAGACCCTGGCGTATGTCACTGGCTATGTGGTGGGTTGACCCTGGCTGGACGCCGGGTGCCTGCCAAAGCTGCTCTATCACTCACCTCCTCAACTGGACAGGGGGAGAAAAATACAATGAAAGGCTTGTGGGTTGAGATAAGGGCAGGGAGACATCACTCACCAATTACTGTCATGGGCAAAACAGACTCAACCTGGAGGAAATTAGTCTAATTTATTACCAATCAAATCACAGTAGGGTAATGAGAAATAAAACCAAATCTTAAAACACCTTCCCTCCACCCCTCCCTTCTTCCCAGACTTAACTTCACTCCCAGTTTTCTCTACCTCCTCTCCTCCAATGTCATAGGGGGACGGGGAATGGAGGTTGTGGTCAGTTCATCACACGTTGTCTCTGCTGCTCCTTCCTCCTCAGGGGCAGGACTCCTCAAACTGTTCCCCTGCTCTAGTGTGGGTCCCTTCCATGGGGTGCAGTCCTTCAGGCACAGACTGCTCCAGGGTGGGTCCCCCGCGGGGTCACAATTCCTGCCAGAAAACCTGCTCCATGGGCTCCTCACTCCATGGATCTGCAGGTCCTGCCAGGAACCTGCTCCGGCACGGGCTTGCCATGGGGTCACAGCCTCCTTTGGGCATCCACCTGCTCCAGTGTGGGGTCCTCCCCGGGCTGCAGGCGGATATCTGCTCCACCGTGGACCTCCATGGGCTGCAGGGGGAAAGCCTGCCTCACCACGGTCTTCCCCACGGGCTGCAGGGGAATCTCTGCTCCAGCCCCTGGACCACCTCCTCCCCCTCCTTCTTCACTGGCCTGGGGGTCTGCAGGGTTGTTTCTCTCACACATTCTCACTCCTCTTTCCTGTCTGCAGTTTCTGTTGCACAGCAACTTCTTCCCCTTCTTAAATACGTTATCCCAGAGGTGCTACCACCATCGCTGATGGGCTCGGCCTTGGCCACAGGTGGGTCTGACTTGGTGCCGATTGGCATTGGCTCTGTCGGACACAGGGGAAGCTTCTAGCGGCTTCTTCCCATAGCCCACCCCTGTAGCCCCCCCCACTACCAAAACCTTGCCACGCAAACACAATACAGGCTACTGCTTCATTAAGGCTATTCTTCTAATCATAAGATTGACAAGGGAGTTCAACAGTTTGTCCATGGCACAAGAACAGCTCTCCTCAAGGAAAAGTGAGGTTAGTTTACTGCAAAAGTATCCAGTAGACCTTATTCTTACGAACCCAGCAGCACAAGAAATTCAAGAGCTCACTTCCAGTCCTTGCAAGTCGTATTCAGGATGATGATCCCCAGCACTTACACTGATGTTGGGAGCCATGTAGTCAGAACAAGTCTCTGCAAAGTCTATTCCCATCATTCCATAGTACAGTCCATAAAAAAGCAGTGTCACAGCAAAATCCATGGAGTCATCAGACTCCATTCTGTCATGAAACCACAAAAGGGTACTCAGGTGAGACTGTTCTTGACCAAAACACCAGCATAAAATATCAACAAGATTTTTACTCCAGATAGCTCCTGCTTCCTTCAAGCTGCAAGTTTAGTTTCATTTTCTTTTGCAGCAGCAGACACCCTCATGCTTCAAGTATCAATATGCTTGACAGCAAGCAATGTTGAAAGTAGGCTATGAACCGCTTTTGGAGCCACAGCTACTCAGCTCTGTTATAGGAAGGCCAAGGTGACACATTTTCTTAAAGAAAGGGACTTTGCTTAGAGTCTTATTATACAGAACAATTAGATATATTTCATTGTTTTGCAGAAGCAACAAGATCAGCCAAATCTCCATCAAGTATAAGATGCCAGTCAAAGAAATATTAAGTTTCTGTAGCTGAAAGAGCCCACTGTCCTCCTGAATACAAATTCCTCAGAATAAAATCTTTGCTAAATTACAGCAGGTAGTATTTAATGCCCTGCCCCCCCCCCCCCCCCCAAATTCCAACCCAATAGCGTCTGCAAAAATGTTAACATCTTTTGTCATCTCTCTGAGATTTTGTGTGTTACAGGTCTTGGGAGATTGCAACCTGGCTAACAAATACTCATAAAACTGGAGCTTCTCAACATTAAGAAGGACTTGCCATTTCTGCTGCAACAGGGCACAAAGTAAGAACCTTTAAAATAGAGCTAACAAATTTTGTAGTTATATCTTTAAAACACACGGGGCGCGGAATTTAGCTGGTTAAATAAAATACTTCAGCAGAATAAAGCTTAACGGTATTGGTAACACAAGACTGTTAACTTTCTGCCAAGAATTTTCCATCAGAGCTACGTACTTTTGGGTTGATCAACTATACAATGTATGGGCAATAAATCTGACATTTAAAGGAACAGCTGATTTACGTATGTGCAGTATCTCCAATACCTCCAAGAAATGTTGGACTTAACAGCAGATGCATTATATCGTTGATCTACATGCTCTTGAGGAATCACTGGAATTTCTGGTCACACGGCACCTCAAACGGTCCAGCACAGTAGCTCTGGGCTCCTAGTCAGACAGAGATCCTGGACAAACCGAGGCAAAAATTCTAGCTGGATTAAGAGGTTAGGTCGAGAATCATCTGGACATATGGTATTGTCTTTGGCAATAGTCAAAATAAAAAGCGGAGAACCTCCTAGCAACAATATAGCCTGGTAAAGTGGGAAATCATAATTATCAGAAAGAATTATAATGTGGTTTTGATATGAATGTGCTTATCTATTTTTATCCTTCACGTCAAGCCTTTTTATGTCTCATCTCCTTCAGGTACATAAACTCAGCAGTTAAATTAGGGGATTAAATGAGTCAACACAGTGGCTGTATGAAGTTTAAGTTTTTCCCCCTTCTCTCTTCACACTATGAACACAAGTTTTAAAATGACTAAATGTGAAACTTCAGACTAACTATGCAATAATAAAAATCAAGATGTAAGAGAACCTACAGCTACACAATGTAAAAGGGATTTCATATGTTGAGGTGGGTGGTGAAGAGACCAGCCTGGAGCAATTTCACTGCAAACAAAGTAAAATCTATCAAATAAATAGGAAATCATAACAGTTGCCAGTCCCAATTTTACCTGAAGATACCTACCTAAAGAATAAATTAAATCCAAACAGGGTAAACATTATGGCTAGATAACCCACAATCCCAATTGCATAACTCAGTTTATAGATCAGGAGGAACCATTTGTAGACCAACCTATGGATAAGTAAGAGAAAAGAAAGACTGCTCAAGACCTTGCATATTTTGCAGAGTGCCACATACATAGCTTATACTGAAGTATACATATAAATTCAATAGAAGTTTTACACTTCTGTATTTCTCCCTTACTTAAAGGTGAATAAAAATGTATAATACAGGAAGAAGTACAGGGGAAAAAAAAAACAAACCACCCCTTTTTGTTTTGCTTCAGTCTTCACAAGAAATGGTAATTGTCAACAGATTGCTAACATAATTAAAACTAACAGCTGGGAGTATTGAAGCAGGGAGCATAGACCAGACAGAGGACAAGAACAGGTAAAAAACAACTGAGGTAAGTTAGATATAGTCAAGTCAGTATACCACCAATGAAATTTATTTAAAATACTTAAAAGTTAGGAGAAGCAATCTCTGAACCATTAACAATTGTCTTTGCAAGCCCAGGATGAAAAGGCAGAGTTTCAGAAGACTGGAGAAGAAAGAATACAGACCTCTCTTTGGGGAGGCAGAGGGGGCTCTAAGGAATAAATTCATAGACTATTTGGTATATATACCAAATTGAGCTCTTCAGGCTCAATAGTAACTAGGATGACTGCTGATGGTAAAAGTCTGCAGAATGAAAAACCAAGATGGAACTGATGGAATGAATTTAATTTTAACTGGTTTAATTCTTTTTCATTTGAATGTCATGTTTGATAAACACTGGTTTAGAGGAACTTATTCACACTGCAGTTGGAAGATTCCTTCAAATTCAACTGCTAATGGCCCTTCTTGTAATCTGTGAAGATTTGTTCCAGGGAAATTCTTATTTGCTCTTCTCCTTCTACAGGTTTCCTTTAAGAAACAACACCAAAAAAACCCCAAACAAGGCAAAGCCAACAAAAAAAGGATGTACTGTGGTGTTCTTCCCAAGAGAGGCTTGCAGGTTGCTCTGAAACTGATGTAACTGGTAATAACTGAGACCATTCCCCCCATGGACAGGGATTTCCACCAGTAAAATCTGACAGTGAAATAAAGAAAGATGAACAACCCACATCTGCAGCAGCGTGACTAACTGTTGGCAAAACTGAGACAGTCGTTTCAAACTAATGACATACTATGGTTCCATTTTGCATGGTTGATTAACAGATTGCCAAACTGTAAAACTCATACAAAAAACTGACTTGTACAGCATCTGACACAGGAGGGCCTTTGACCCTGGAATAGCAATGTTAGTCTGCCTTGCGCCCTGTAAATAATTAGTAATCCCACTGGAGTAAATGGTTATAACACTGAGATACAAGTCAGCAGACCCCCACATCCTATCCTCAGAAAAACTAAACTATTGATAGAATTAATGCTACTGAAAAAAACATTAAAGTTTGTTTTCTAACTCAAATTATAAATGGTGACCACAGGGCTAAAAGTTTGGGAGCAAATTTTCTGAAATCGGTGGAGGCAGTTTGGCCTTTAATCCTTGGAACTGCTCTTACAAACTTTCAGAAAGGCACATTTGGCTGCATTAATTTGGGATGCCACTCAGTTACATAACCACGCTACTGAAGGTTTTTCTTAAAAACTCTTTCTACAGTACAGCAAAATGCTGTGGCTTAAACTTTTAAGCCTTTTTTTCTAAATGAAAGTATATTAAACTTAATATGTATATTTCCTTGAATTGCCCACAGTAATGAAATATTCTACTTCTTTTCCAATAAGCAAATATTTGAAACCCACTGAAGAGTCAAAAGCCCTGTAATGTCTGTTCATTCCACAATCACATTAATAAACCATGGATTTGGGATTGTGGAAGCCTGATGATGACAAAGATAAAGCAAGCCTGACTTCAATATGTGTTTGTAGAGTTAGTTCCTGCATCTTTACAGAAAGATTACTGAAAATAAAAAAAAAATCTGAGGGGAGTTGGTTTTCAAATTTGTGTTTGGCTTGGGGAGGGGGGATTTTTTAAAAGCAAACAAAAACCACAATCCATCTAGAGTAAAAAGCTATCTCTATGGAGGATGAATCTCCTTCCTTAACCCAAAAAGTAGAATTCTGAAGGAATGTGTGTTACTCCCTGTGAAACATAACACAGTTTTGCCACAGATTTCAACTGAAGCAGGAGTGGATACTTCTTCTTCTCCTAAGAAAAAGGAGAAACTCTTAAAAAAAATCCCCCAAACCCTAGAAAGCATACAACTATTGAGCAAACTGGTATTTCACAAAACATGTTTAAATAAATTAACAGACAGAAACATGTATAAAAGATAATGACACAGCATTGTTAGATTACATCACTGTTACGCACTTCTCCACCTTGCAGCGCTGGCTTTACAGGACCACAGCCTGCTGCTTGTGACCATGAAAGTGCCCGAGCTCCTGCCGTGCCACGCAGCCCTTCTGGCACGCCACAGGTCAGTGGTCCCTACACATCCCTGATTGCGGAGCCTGAGGTGTCCTCGCCTTCACCTGAGGTCACCAAAGGCTACCCATTGCCTGCCTGCCTTGGCTACTGTCCAGCATGATCCCTCTCCAATTGCTTACATACTGTGGGTTGCTTTTTTTTCAGGAGACTGAAAGTAAAGTCTGAATTTAAGTGGCAAAGCCAAAACTGAATGGGCACACATCTTCAGAAAAGTAGCTACTTTCTAATACAAATCTATAACAGAACTTTATTATCGTGTTAACTGCAAAATGAAATGCTAAGTAATTAAAAAATGGTATCACAACCTTCACTTGGGTGATGTTGTTATCAGATCAATTGGTATAATCGCTTGCAGTAATTGTTTCAAATTTCCTTATTGATTTTTGTCTCTTCCAGGTTGTTAATTTTAATGCTATTACCTCTACATGAAAAGCATTTGTATTTTGTCATGTAAATGAGGACAAAGATAGGAATTGAGTAATACAGATGAAAACCCCAGTACTGATTTATTATTAATACTGGAAGGTCACCATCTGGACAATTCCATAAAATAATACATCTGCATTGCTGCTAAATGGGAGCTTTAACATCTGGATCATATTATTCCAAATTTTCCTCATCCACCCATCATAGCAAGAGGAATTTCCTGACAAATCAGATTGCTGCCCAAAGGTAAAATGTTTTTCTCATTACCGTACTTTAAATGAGCTCAAAAAGACCTAGAAGTGAAGTCAGCATCAGCATCATAGACAACTTTTGCATTTTCTAATTATGCAGATTAATTAGGTCATACAAACACCAACTGAAAAATGTCTATCTGTCCTCTGCTTCCCTCACAACACTTCCCCCATTCTGAGCGAGTAAGAATGCCTGTCACCAGCAAATTCAACAGAACAGCATTACTCCACTATCCTTTCCATCTTATAGCATATGGTGAAAACTGCCTACATAAAGAAAATAACTGTGTAATAATTAGATTTATTGTGAGAGACTGACCTTACCAGAACTTGTTAACTTGGCAATGCAAGCTAACTGCCCCTCTAAAAATCTAGGTTCTTTTGATGTAGATTTTGACATATTCAAATACTCAAAAACATATGCATGGAAGAAGTAATAAATCAGCTGTTTGGGTGTTTTTAAGGTTTAAATTAATATGCTTATACTTGATAGTACATTGGAAATTGGCAGGGATTTCTATATTAAGTAAATCAACCAACCTTATTTTCAAGATTTGCCTTGTTACTTAGGTATATAAATCAATGCTGCCATAACTATGCTGCTTCATTTTTCAACTATATTCCAAAGTAAGTTCTCATATATATATACATACACAAGATACATAATCAGTAAAATGGGCAACCACCTACAGGACCAGAAGTAAGGCTTTTGTCTTTCAGATTGTTCTGAGACCATGACAAATCTGCCTTTCCATCTGTCAGATATTTTAAGATTTCTATTATGCCAGGGGAGAAAAACTTTGTCCACATATATCATATTTCTTTAATTTTCATCAATGGGAAGCTTCCAATGGCAAACAAATTGCATTACAAGAATCAGCTGAGTACCTGATAGTCAGAATTTCCTTTGGGAAAATATGGGGTCAGAACACTAATAAGATTTTTCCTTCCTCCCCCATTTGATATGCTAGACTGCTGGCTTTGTGTTGAGAAAAACTGATAAGATAGGCTAGAACAGGATAGGAATGGCTTTTCAAGGATAGTAATTCTCTGACTAGCATTCTTGCACCTCACTGAGTTAAAGGAGTGCAAAATTTGTGAGTGACATGGAGAAATGAGAGCTGTATCTGAACACAGATGCAAACAAATTGAAAATCAGGTTTTTACAATGTAAATTAGCAGAACACAGGCTCCATATTTATTTTTTAAAATCTCAAATAATGGTAACAAAATTCTCAAAAGTATCTGAGAAACAATCATTTTCTATAATCTGCTTCCTCATCATCTGAAAGCTAACCCCAAACTGTCAGCTACCATCTAGAAGAAAAAAACACAATTGTCAGAGTGGCCTACATTTTATTTCAGGCCAAGACATGCTAGAACCTCTCCCTCTCCCTCTCCCTCTCCCTCTCCCTCTCCCTCCTCTGTGCTGGGATCACACCCATGTTACTTTATACGTAGCCATCTGGTGAAGGGCAATCTCTTCCCTCTTGCCAAAATTATCCACAGCTGAGCCTTGGCTGCCTTGCTGCAACTTTTTTGCTCTTGCCTCTTTGAAATAGGAGCCTTCCCCAACATGCCTTTTTTTTTTTTCTTCAGGAGACAGTTTACATTCTTGATAAGCCTGGATAAGGCTCTTTTGGAAGGTACAGGCTGTTGCTGTTGTATCTAGTAAGTAGTCGCCGCTTTTTATTTTTTTGGTCTTTTTGAGCAAGCTAATGAATGCACTTTCCATTTAGGGCTGATTTTGTGCTCCCTTTGACCTTTGTTTCCTTTTTCTTTCAAAAAGAAACAAAACCTTTCTTTTTTATATGTTTGCAAAGCACTTTGAAAGGGAGGGTGGGAGTCAATCACTGCAATCCTTTGCTTTATTTCTACTAACATGACTGTGCAATTCTCTCTGAGCTCTTACTATGTCTGAGAATAGCATGAGTATCCAGAGCAGGGATGTATACATGCCAACACCCACCATGATCTCAGAGAATCAGACAGAAAGGTTTGTCACCTGATGCTGCCTTCCAAGCCATGATATGCAATGGAGGGCTCGCTACTTGTTTCATTGATCTTTTGGGACAGAAAATAGAAAAGAAAGCGGCTTTTGATTAGAGAAAAAGAGCCTTAGGTTTACCTCTCCCATTGAAAATAATGTGAGCTACCTCTTTGTCTGATCTCCCTTCTCTAAAGATGCAAGTATGTTGTTACAGGCAGGGGAAAGTGTTTGGTTTCTTTTCTTCAGTATTAGACACTGTTGCGCATAACCTATATGCAAAGTCTACAGGCATAAACAAAGTGGTCACAAGCTGGATGGCAAGTAAGAGAAATGTATAAGCAAGCAAAAGTAGAGGGCTGTTTTCTCTTCAGTGAGCATGTGGTTGTTTTTCAAATTTTGACTTCTTTAAATGTTTCCTATCAAATCAAACATGAATGCAAGCATAATAACTGCCACCTGGAAAAACTGTAATGCGGAAGTCTAGACCTGCCTGTACTTAGGGGAGCAGTAAATTTTGTTGTTGTTGTTGTTTATTTTTATGTCACATAGACCATTTCCTATATACATTAACTAAGTTGTTTAAATCCTAAATGTGACCATCTTTTCAGCTTCTGCTCCTAAATCAGGTTTCCTTATCTGATACAACAATGTATACTAGTTATTTTTTATC
This sequence comes from Haliaeetus leucocephalus, assembly GCF_000737465.1. Classification (NCBI taxonomy): domain Eukaryota; kingdom Metazoa; phylum Chordata; class Aves; order Accipitriformes; family Accipitridae; genus Haliaeetus; species Haliaeetus leucocephalus. The sequence goes on along the minus strand of NW_010972576.1, from coordinate 5,639,177 downwards.
TATCATGCATAAGGATCTCATTAATCGTTCAGATTTGTATCTTAACGTTTGTCCTATTTGTTAGTCTTCAAAGTACAGTGGATCAGATTTTGGCAGTTACTATACTGGTAGAAATTTGTAATTTTAATATTGCTGCATGACATGCTTTTAAAGAAAGCAAGCTAATGCAATGAGATTGACACTGTGTTCAAAAACTATACAAAAGTATCTGGACATGAAACAGGAGGGCAGTTATATCTTAATACACAAACTTGTAAGTTATTTTGGTGACAAACACTCTTAAGCTACCTAACGTGGAATAAATGCAATAAACCATCTACGGGCAGAGACCCACTGTGAGTAGTGTTCACTATTATGAAGTAACTTCATACACAGATAGATTGTAGGTGTGAGAATATATTACTCTCCCAACTAAACAGACCGTGAAGCGGAACTGCTGAAACTCAGTGCAAAGTGAACTTCAGCTTCTGGTGCTACTATTTTTACTGAAAGAGGCTCTGCTTCAGTTCCTTTTTTACTGGAGAAGAAGGCCTTGCTGCAGCAACGCAGCTATGCACTGAAAACTGAGGCTCCAACATACTTCTGGTGCAGATATTTTGTTTATTTTAAAATGCACTGCAAAAACACAAAGACCATCACAGTCTTATTAAAGTCTTGTGATGGTTGTAGTTGTACTGGAGTCTCCCTAAATTAGACTAAATGCATTTAAAAGTATATTTTTGCCATATTGGCTATGTCACATTGTAGGTGTGACTGGCTCCTGTAAATTAATAGTTGGGAAGGAAGCTTCAGTTGCTGAAGACTAAGTTATGCAAGTAATAGGACTGTAACAACTGTAGGCTATTGGCATTTTTGACAGAGGTTAAGTCTATGTAGTACGCATTAACTAACTTTAAGTACTGCTAAGGAGAATAGTGCCAAAGCAACAGAGTGCATGCTTCTTAGACTCCCACAGGCTTTCCCAGGCAGACAGGGACTTTCCCAGCTGCTCATTATTGTATGCATACTTAGGTTCAAGTGTGTTTCAGCACTGATTCAATACCAGTCTCATGCAAAATATTTTCAATGGGAAACAAAGACATGGACAGTCTAAGTGAATTCAGTCACTTCAGTGTTCTGTTCTTTATTCTAAATGTCTGTTGAAATCAGTGAGGCAAAAATTAATAGGAAAGAAATATTTGAAAAGCTCTGAGCTGAGATGCTAACATGAACATAACATGATTGAATCGTACAGCAGAACTGGTCTAGAAGAGAAGTTAAAGAGAACATAATGGTAAGGTAGTATTGTGTATGATTATACCATACGTACTTAGGTATTGTGTGTGCTCAGGGTTAGGAGTGTGTGTGTGTAAAGGTAGAGAGTGACGTGAAGTTAAAATCCTCAATGAGCTGTTCTACCTGTGACTTCATTAGACACTTCACCTGTATATATGTTGCCATGACGAACATGTCATCACTGTTCCTAACTCTGTAAGTATAGCTGAAGAGCCTGCTTCACAATGTCTGTATTGCAATTTTATGCCACTGTGAAAGTCCACCAAGAGTAAAGCTGTCTGTCGTGGTTTAACCCCAGCCAGCAACTAAGCACCACGCAGCTGCTCACTCACTTCCCCCCCACCCAGTGGGATGGGGGAGGGAATCGGGGGGAAAAAAAAAAGTAAACCTCCTGGTTGAGATAAGAACAATTTAATAGAACAGAAAAGAAGAAACTGATAATGATAATGGTAACAATAATAAAATGACAATAGTAATAATAAAAGGATTAGAATATGCAAGTGATGCACAATGCAATTGCTCACCACCTGCCGACTGATGCCCAGTTAGTCCCCGAGCGGCGATCCCCCCACCCCCATTCCCCCCAGTTTATATACTAGACATGACATCACATGGTATGGAATACCCTGTTGGCCACTTTGGGTCAGCTGCCCTGGCTGTGTCCCCTCCCAGCTTCTTGTGCCCCTCCAGCCTTCTTGCTGGCTGGGCATGAGAAGCTGAAAAATCCTTGACTTTAGACTAAACACCACTTTGCAACAACTGAAAATATCAGTGTTATCAACATTCTTCTCATACCAAACTCAAAACCATAGCATTATACCAGCTACTAGGAAGACAATTAACTCTACCCCAGCTGAAACCAGGACAGTGTCTTAGATCAAGCTGATTTTATATCCCTTACTAAAACTAAAGTTTCTGTAAATTGTATCAAGGTTTCATCCTTTAGTGTTTAACAGACCTGTCAAATCAGGGGGTATGATGCTTCAGAGTCTGAGGAGTAATTGTCAAGAGATAAAGTATTGATCGTGACAGTTATTATTGATATCACTGCTATTAAGAAGCTCAATTACCAAAAATTGGATTTCAATCTACAGGTGGCTTAGGGCACTCATCAGCTGATGAAGATGGAAAAGCTAAGAAGCTGCTTGTGTGCTTAAATTCTGCCTGTCTGACATACCTGTGTAATCCCCATTATTTGTTTAACATTTCCTTAAAACTCACATTGTCTTTTTAAGGACTGGCCCTTTCTGAGATGCCTAACTTTATAAAAAGTATTGAATAGGGAGGTCAGGGGTGGAAATCATGTCACACTAGTTTTCTCAGGTTTGCAGGGAAGCCTGTGGTAGAGGAAAGGAAGTGAGCTGAAGCACCATAAGCCCCAGTTTTAGCACCTTAACCACAAGACAAGCTTTCTCTCTAATTAGGCATGTGTACAAGTAACTTGATGAATAGGGGCCTTGGATTCCCTCAGTAAACCCTCTGTATCATTACTTCAGCTAGGTAAGGGGAGTGATTTTATTCTCCTACCTAGTCCATTATTAGACAGTTGTTTGAAAACTCAAAGCCTTTTCCTTAAAAGCTTTAACCTGCTAAAAACTGACCACAGCATCAGTATGCATACACAGAAAATAAAATACAAGTTGTTTTTTCTTCCTACATAAAAGCTACTCTCCACCTGACCAAAAGCCGTGGCTCACTGTTCTCCACAGAGGCTCAGTTGTTTTGCTAGATGTAAACTCTTAAGAGTATGTCATGACTTCCAATTGTTACCTGAGAAAGATGATGTTTTAACCACTACAGTTCCAAAACTGCTGTCTTTCTGACAAGCTATTCACATTGTATATTCAACAGTGTCTTTGCTTCCACTGAACAAGCACAATCATCTGGGCAACAACCAAGGTTGCAATGAGAACAAGAGCCATCTCCATATGTGTTGCTTCACAGCCATGGTGCTTTGCATGCATCTTCCAATGTTGCAACCTGAAAAGAAAATATGCATGCTATTAAAAAAAAAAAAAAAAAGTAGTCTAGATTGATTATATATACCTAGAGGTGACAGTAAGCCCATGTATGAGAGATACTTTATGAGGAAATAGGTTAATGTTGCTATGCATGAAGATATAACAAACTAGATGAGAATACTTGGTCTTTGTAACTGGAACTATTATCCTGAAAAAGGAAATGTAAAGTAATGGGCAGAGAGTAGTCTTTTTTTCTTTTCTTTTTCTAGTAACTCAGTACTGAATGTAAATACAGTCACAAACACATAGTGCTTATGAATTTTAAGCAGACATTACATAGTCACAGATCTGAGTCCCACATAATCTTTTAGCCCAAGGTAAATGCAGAATCAGAAGAGGGCTTAAAACCCTGTTTCACCTTCCTTCCCTATAAAGTGAGAACTGTAGCTGGCATTTGTCTTCCTTCTAGAGTTAATGAAAGTTTCCTTGAGCCCCAAAGAAATGAGGGAATTGTTTTGGAGCTATAAATCAGCCTCCTTCATAACTAAAGCTGAGCGAGCTTCTGTGTTAGATCGGAGCCTCATGCCTCTGTAGTAAGAATCTTGATCTTCATCTGAGCTTGACTCAAATTAACCTGGATGTTAGTTTTCCTCTGTCCTGGAGCTTTCTGCGCCTACATTTCAGGACTCAACAGCACCTCCTGGCTTCTAGATTGGTGTATGTGCTGAGTGCACCCCAACTGCACCCTGAAATGACGCTGAAAAGACAGACATGCACTGTCTCCCCTCACCTCCCATGCTGTGGTCCCTGTGGGGAGAAACATCATGCATATGGGCTGGCAGGGAGCTGCAGCATGTTCTGGTTGATGCCTGCCCTGCACGATTCACACATCGAGACCTTGTGTCATGGTGGCTGATGGGCCACAGCTACTCTGTTCAGATACAGCCAGTGTTAAAAGAGTTGGGATCTAGATTTGAGCAAGCCCAAAGCTATACGTTGCTGCTATTACTTGTTATCTCATGTTAGCCAAACTTTGAATCCAACTAAAACTTTTGACTTTGCAGAAATCTAGATATAGATTTAAAACATGTGAATCTTTCCCATTCCTTCTTCAGAAGCAAAAGTGCAACAGTAGCCATGCTTTTTTTCCATTTAAAAAGAAATGGCTATGTGATGGATGGTGCACTTAGAAGCCACAGCATTGAAGTGAGTACACATACCAGTGTCAAACGTCTTTCTTCCCAGCTTTATGCAAGTACCACGTCTTCTTTGCCAACAGCGTGCTTGCAAGAAGTACCTCAAAGCAGCTCATCGGTGTGATGCACTCGGTGTCCCGCAGGCTGCAATCAAGGGTGTCCCTGACAGGCAGTGCATTGGTGCCGGGTGCGCTGGCGGGGCAAGCCTACAGCTGGAGGTAGCGTAACTAATGTGCATCCTAAAAAAAGGGAAGGTGGCAACAGGGAGATAATAAGCTTTTCCTCTCGACCCCCACCCCCTAAGCAGGCATTAAAATGATGGTTAAAGGACCATTTCTTTATATTAGACTTGCAAGGACAGGAAGCATTATATTTATTGTTCCTAAAGGAAAACATTGTACTACAACAGCAGTTTCTATAATGATTGCTGTAAAGCTGTTCCCTATTTCATTATGCTGAGGAACTGATTAAACTGACAGAATAAAAAGTTCCAGTAAAACTTTTCAAGAAAAGAAAATTCTTTACTAACTACACTTCTGTGAACAAAATGTTAAAGGTTTCTGGTATTGCTATAAATGTACAATTCATTTAACAAAACATTTGCAAGCAGTATGTAAATTAACTTATTTCCATTGTTCCTCTGTTGATAATAAATCATTTTCCTGAAACCCATTCAAAACAAGTATTATAACTTCACGGTGAACAACAGCCAGATGGTTTTTCTTCTCTTAGCCCTCACCACTCCTTCCGTCCCGTGAGTTGCTGGACATGTTGGCAAGTTCCCTCTGCCCCTCTTGCCTGGAAGCTGCTAAGAAACCTGCAGCTACGCCAAGGATAGCGGTCTCACAATTTCAATGGCTGCGATGTACGATGGGTGCAGCTGATGAATTCCCTCAGGGTGACTGACCAACGGGGACAATGGCATACTCTAGAGGCCTGCACTTAGAGCATAACTTTGGGCGAAAGGGACCTTGGCAGTTATCTGGACCAACCTCCAGTGAAAACAGAGTGAAGGATATCAGGCTGCTTAGGGCTGAGTCCAGCTGAGTTATTAACATCTCCATGGATGGATATTTCGTTGTTCCTCTGGGCCTCCTGTGGCAGTGAATTCTCTTCTTCAATAGATGGGGACAAAGTCACTGCAACAAAATTAGCAAGCTGAGGTTTAAATGAAATATCTCCTAGACCTAATCAAAAAGGTCTAGGTTTGATCTTCCAGCTATTCTAATTAGGCAGCTGTACAGGTACACCATAAAGCCTGTGGAATAGCTTACACAAAAAAGGCTGAAAAGGGGAATTTGAGAGTATTCAATGAAGTGTAAAGGTAGTACTTCTGGTTCCAAACTGGGTTCTATCAGAAAAGGTCATTATCAAAGATAGTGTTTAGTTCTTGTTTTTCCTTCAAAATCTTCCAGTTCTGTAAATAAGTCTTTAAATTTTCTATAAAAATTCTAAAACTCAAGGGGATTTTTTTTCTGATTTTTATGAATGTTTGCTGTTTTTCAGTTGAAATGTCCATGTTTGGTGGTAGTGGTTGTTAATATAACTTGAAGTGTTAAGGTGCCACTTTATGTTGGGTTTTGCCATGTACATCCTAGCCCTATGGGTGATGCGCCCTTGCATTTTGCACTGAGTACTGAGGGATTTGCTACAATTCTACCATCTGACTTAAGTAACTGTGGCCCTTTGTACTTGTCTAAGGGAGAAACAGGGAATGCAAGTCACCATTCACTTTGGGAAAGACATACAGTTTTAAAAGAATTTAAGTACCAAAAGGTGTAGCTGTACCTAGCAGAAACTTCAAACCCATCTAGAGGCCCAGCTGCCACTCTCTGCTTCCTCAGCTCTTTTGCTGTTTCTGTCAGAATAAGTATGAGGCAAGTGGCTCCTGATCTCTCATCTTTGGAGGTCGTAAGGATTGAATTGAGGGAATAAGGGAAAAAAAGAAAAAAGCATTTACCATACTTTTGCAGAGTCAAGTAAAGGCATTGACAGTCTAGTCTTAGTCAGCAAATACCATAAAACAGAGAGTTGCTTTTGTAGTTCATATGTATGCTAATGTACCTTTACAAAAGTACTGGACTACACATCTGCAAACTCTAGTCTCATTAGAGCTGAATTAAATTGCAACAATTACATTATATAGCTCAAAGTAGAGACGTGTTTCATTTCACACTGCATTATTTATTTGTTTACCAGCTAGCAAGTAACAGAGAACTTGCAGATTCTGAAAAAGCATTCGTATCTTGCTAATTGAACCTGATTTCTGTTACTATGCAATAAAACTGTAAATGCACTTGGGATAGTTTAGATCCAACTTTTCTCAACAGTGCACACGGTAACATTTTGACTGTAGCAAGCTAGGGGCCAGTTAAGAGGAAGGCTACTCAGCCTTAAAAATAAAATTAGTTTTATTTCAAAGACAGTAGACCATTTGCTAGTGTTTCATCATATTCTATTAGTATAATTCTTTCCAACTTACTAAAGTGAAGAACTTGTACAAAATACTGATTATTTTTGTTGTTGTTTTTATTTTTCCCCAACACATACTGATAATAACACTTCAAGTATCATCCTATCTGTGCCAGAATTTGGATGTGGCAGTGGTTGAAAAATGGAAACAAAATTACAGTCCATGCAGTGATTTTAACTTTATTTTGGATAACGCATAGCCACATGAATCCTTGCATCTCCAGACTTCCCTTTTTAACCTCTGACTGTTCTCCTCCTCCCCTATAGTGGTGGCAATGGCTTTGTGATGAGGGCTGCCCTGTACTAGGTGGGTGTGCTACATGAGGCAAAGACCAGAGGAGCAGGTGAAGGCTTGTTACAACAAGGCAGCTAGGATGGGCTTTGTCCATAGGGTGAAGAACTGGACAGGAGGGGCTGAGAAGTACCGTGGGATGGTGCTACTTGGCTGCTGCCATTTGTGGTGCAGGGGTTGGGAGAACGAAGAACAGAAGTAGTGTATACAAGGAAGCACAGTGGAGTGTGTTGATGGTGGCCATGGAGAAATATGGTGCGTAGAGGCAAATACTACACAGCAGCACAGTGCTGTGTGTGCAGCAGTGGGTGCAGTAACCCTGAACAACCCTGGCTGTGAAGGCTGGGTACACAATGTAGGGGAGAGCACTGGGGTCTGCTGTGTGGCATGGGAGCAAAGGAGACTATTGTGGGTGCTGGCAATGGGGAGAGGACAGCGAAGTCCTGCTTTAAGGTGTAGACAGACTAAGGTATCTGAAAGTTTTATTTGACTCCCAGGAACAGGACAATTAAAGGTTTTGGATGCATCTAGGGACTGTAACATCAGTACGTAATGGATGATCAGTGAATGTATGGCCATGGGCACGACCTTGCCCTTGCCAGTGTCCCCTCAGTAGTGGCAAACTGTGACCTGGCAAAAAAGTATTTGCTATAAATGCTAAACTCTTTTCTAAACACAGCATCTGTCAGCAGCAGACAGGGATAAAGACTAGATGCCATTTGTGGAGTCAGGGCCTCTCTTCTGGCTGCTGGGTATAAAAAGTACTTGATAATGAGGTGTAATCTAACGTTATCCACCTAAAACTGGACAGAACAGGACAAGAAAATAATACTGGCTTAAAAGAATGGGCTTTTGTATGAATAGAAGAACTATTTTCTTGTCACAGTCCAGGTGAATTCCTGTTTTTTTACACTGGGGTGAAATAAAAACTTCAGAGCAGACAAGCAGATGCCCTGATGTGCGCTTTAACTTCTTCAGTAGAGTGACTGAGAGTTTGGGGATTTTTTTAATCTTGAAAAAAAAAATTTCTCCAAATACACCTGCCTTGTTCATTATCATTGATCTCACCTTTATTGCAGTGTTGTGCTAATTTTCCAGCGTTTGTTGTGTCTTGTTTTAAACTAGATTGCAAGGTCATTGGGGGAGGGCCCACGTGTTCTTATGTATGCTTTAACCACTAAGCACCCAAAAATTACGCCTGGGCTTTTCATTAGGACTGCAGTAGTATTGAAGAGTAATTATGATTAATGCATAGAGTTGTACAGAGAGCTACCTTCTCACCCTGTGCCAGCTGTCGTAAAATTCTGCAAAAGCTGTACAAGGGCAGGGAAGGGTTGAAAGTTTCTTGATGGCTCCATTTTCCAAGAGGGAAGGCAAAAGGCATAGAGGCAAACAAGGGCCTGACAGCCTTGCTCCCCAGGAGCGGGCTGGCGGAGGTGTGCCCAACCCCACTGAGCTGGGCCAGGAGAGGCGGGCAATGCCAAGCCGATGAGCTGAGAAGCACGAATGGCCCTGTATTTTGGGGCAGGAGCACTGGGTTTAGGTGTAGAGGTGTGGGTTTGTCTCTGCTCCTTCCTGCGGAGGCCTGGGGAACATCTGGAGAGCTCTGGGGTGTGTCACCTGCAGGGTGACGCGGCTGAAAACATGGCTCCACATCACAGGGCCAACACCACCTCTTACACATGCACCTGTATACACCCCCCCCCCC
>NW_010972576.1:5619852-5630263 GCF_000737465.1 Haliaeetus leucocephalus | reverse complement strand
CCCTTCACCAGCCCCCTGATTCCCCCCCCCCCCCCCCCCCCCGTATACACACACGGCTGCAGCCAGACACCCTCATCGCCCCTCTCCAGCTGCCCTCTTCCCTCCTCCTCCCTCCGACCTTGCTGCTGCACCTCCAGGACGCACACCGCGGCTGTGGTGGTAGCCATACCCCCAGCCGCAGGCGGGAAGGAAGGTGCCACTGCCCGGTGCCTGCCCGAGCCCACAGCCCTTCAGCGGTGGTGCTGGCGGGCGGCCATTTGGTGGTGGTGTGGTGGGGTGTACACAGAGCCCCAAGATGCCGGCGCTGGGACGTGGGGGTGCGGGGCTGGCTCAGCTTTGCTTGCCTGTCCCTGATCCCCCAGCCTGAGTCATGGAAGCGTTCTGCAAAACACCTGGGTTTTTTCTCCCTCTGAGGTTCACTGGCGTGGCTGTGGCGGTAGCACTGCTCCGGGCCGGCCTCAGGAGCAGACAAGGCAGCACCCTGCTCTGTTCGCCCCAACGTTTGGCTGGGCTTGTGCAGCCCAGACCGCCGCCGTTGGCCTCTCCAACCTCCGCTACCCATTTAAAACATGAGAGAGGACATATGTGTCTTTATTACTCTCCCTGTTGGGTTTGCTCTGTGTGCGTGATGAGCGGCTGTGGGGAAGTGGCCTGTTTGTTAGAGATCCCTTGAGCAGGCTGCTCAAAGCCTCCCAAGGCAGCAGCAAATTGAACCTTGTTACTGTTTGTTGTTGCCAGATAATTACTTAATTTTGTTATCTGATACATGAGACACCGAAATGGAGGTGGTCTGTGGTCTTCTGGCCCTTTCTGAGTCTGTTATTGAGGATCCTGAAAAGACAGCTGCCCACGCAAGTCCTGAACGGCTGTGAAGCGCTTCATTTCTAAGCGGCAAGGTTGCCGAGGGTTTGTACGTGGTCCTTCACTTTTTGTGTGGTACAGGTGGAGGTTTTTAGTGTGTCTCTGTTGCATAGGGGGAGAAATACCACTAGTTAGTCAATACACGCTCACACATAGCAGACGTCAGTCCTGCCGTGAAGGGAAGCAGGGGCTGACCCTGATCGTGTGACATGCTGTGCAGTAACTCAAGGGCAGCCCAGCTCTGCACCAGTTCAGAGCAGCTTGGGGCTTGGGTTTGCAACTGAGTGCCGTTCAGGTATGGCAGCTTCACAGATTGCTCCCTGCTAGCTGGCTGGCTCCCCAGCTAGAGTGTCCTGCCAGCAAGGCCTGTGCAGTCTTTGCCACAAAGTTCTCCCTATGTGGCAGGGCTGCGTGCAGCCTCTAGAGTGTGCCTGAATAAATGCTACAGTAATATAATTAATATCAGCCACTGGTGGGAAAGAAAGGCCTTTTCTAGGAAAGATAGTGGTACCTTTCCTAGCTATTTCCCTATGAGTAGATATATATCTGTATTTTTAATATATATATTTTAATACAGTGGGTTGCATGTCATAATGTTATGCAGTTTCATTGTATTGCTTCCATACTGGCCATTTAACCCAGAATATGCATCAAAACCTTCACAATGAGCTTAAATCACTAAATGTTTTTCTGTTATAAAAGTAGTAGTTTTATATTTCTAAGTGCTCTTTAAAACGCAACAGCAGGATGTCTTTTTTTTGAAAGTTGGAAGGCTAAAGGGCATTTACCTCTGACAAAGCAGGAATATTCAAAGGAAAACTTGTATACGTTGTTATCTTACTTTTTCCCTTTTGTTCTTCAGTGTTTTAATAAATAGGGCTAAGCAGCCAAAATGAGACTAGGTGATAGAGGAATGTTTCTGCATAAACTAATAGTGCCCACATTCAGTACATGCATACTGTACCTTTATAACACTTACCAAACAAGAGTCTCAGAGCACTTCGCAGAAATCTAATCAAAGGCAAGGAGCTGTGCAAGACAGCAATTTGAATGATATGTGCAATTAACATTTGGGGCCCTGTTTTTCCATCTCAATCTCTTGACAACCAGGCAGCACTGTCAGTTGTTAGATTTACTCCACCATTCAACAGAACACAACAAATGCTTTAAAATTTATTCTTTGAGCTCCCCCCTAAAGACTGCTTTACTGGATTTGTCTATGTTTTTATAAACTTGATATGCTTCAAAGGCTTGCTTTGGCCTTACAAGGGAACAACTCTTTCTGGCTGACTAGGCTGGATTCTGGGACTCCTGGGAAGCAAAAAATAATGGATTTTTTTTTCTTCTTGGAATTTTTATGGGAATGTCAGAATTGCTGAAGCTCCAGAGCAGTTCTGTCAGATAATTTTGGCAAATTCTCAATGTGATAACTACGATACAATGCTGCACTGGAAAGGAAAACCTGTTAGGAAAATAATAGTAACTAGTATACTTTTTTTTACCTCATGATGCACACAATTTACCAAGAAAGTAAAATAACATAAAATATACATTGAATACATTTATGATCAAAGAAAAAAGCAATACGGATAAAGCAAGATGGACATCAGCTGGTTTCACTATAAGCTTAAATCACTGAAAATTGTTCCCCTATACAGGCAATAAAATTTTGTTTTTCTAACTACCCCGTAAAATGCAAAAATGGGACCTCTTCTTGCAAAAGTTGAAAGGCTATTGCTTTTAATTGTCATTTGCACTGGTTAAAATTAAAAGTGCAAATTTCTATGCACTGAAACATGCATGCACACACTGTGCTCTGTGCATTGTCTATTTTATGTCCAGCCTCTGGATATTGTCAGATAAAAGAAGAACATTTTTATTTTGTGAAGGAGGGGCTCTTAAAAAGCACACCAGACAAGGGAGAAATAGTAAGTTAATCTGCTGTAAAGCAGAACATGAAAATGTGTTTCTCCTCATATCTGCAAAAGTTAGTGAAGCAAACCTCTTTACTTCAAATAATGAAAATCCAACAGCCAATCACCTTGTTGCCCCAATGATGTGACTGGTTTAGGAATAGAAAATTTTCCGCAATAGCAATACAATTCTTCTTAGTCACTTTTAATATTTTAGCTATTAGGGTTCTCTTTTTCAATTTTTTTTTTTTTTCTGAAAAAGAAAGTCTAAAAATGCACATTTCATAAAATGAAAGCAGTGAGACCTTTATCATCCCAGGAACCCAGAATTAGGGCACCAGTAAAATGTTTTGAAAGACTGGCAGACTCATGGTAAAGGCAACACATGTGGACCTATCTTATGCAACAGGCCTATCTGGCATCTGTCCCACTGTAGAAATGGGAAATAATTATCACAGAGAAGCAATGCTACATTTGCTGCTGGTGGTGTTTTTGTTGTCTAAGGCATCACCGCTTCCGAATATAGTAGCGGAGAGTAGAAGAGTGCTGGGAAGGCCGATGGACAGCATGGCCAGCATGGCCAGTGGGAGCGGGGTGCCATGCGCTTGCAGACTTAAATCTGGCAACCAAAGTAGCATGGAGCTGCCTTTCAGGGAAGCTCAGAAGGGAGTAGGATAGCTGAGGGCTAGAGAGAAAGCTGAAGCTAGGCGATAGGGTGCTGCACTAAGTAAAGAAGATAATTCAGCTGGGGAATAACAGGTGTATTCCAGTCAGAGTACAGCAAAGAAATGAGTGATACACACGTACCCTTGCTGGAGCTGCTATCTGGTGTAGGAAGTATGCCTGAATGACACAGAGTTTGCTGAATCCAAGCCCTTTATGCCTGCTCAGCTTGTGGTTCAACATACTGTGTCTTTCACCTCGGCATGTAAAGCCTTAGTCTTGCTATCGCTCGCTGAAATGCAGTGCTGCTCCCACTGAAGGCGACAGGGTGAATCGCGGGAGTGAAGCGATGCTGCTGCAAAAGCCTTTGTGGTGCAGGCAAGGAGCGTGCTAGCCCGTGGAGTACTGGGGAGGCAGCTGCTGAGCAGCATGGTGCATATGAAAAGCAGCTTCCCCAGCTAAAACCTGGGCACCTGACAACCGAAGCCACCGCGAGGCCTCTGGGCCACTGCCGTATGCCTTACGCCATGGGCCACATGCTGAAAACCATGCCACGAAGCAGTCGTGTGTGTGCTTTAGTCTCGCTAAAGTCAAAGGGAATTAAACATGTCTCCAAAGTTCAGCATGTGCTCCAGCACTCCTGTGTCTGGGAGGCGCATGGTCATCGTCCTGCCGTGCTGCAGGGAGCTGCATTTCTATCTCTCAACAGCTTTGAGACAGCAGCAATCGATTCGAAGGCTCACAATACTTGCTGCTGCATTTTGGCAGTATTCGGAAGGGAGCACATTCTGTCTGAATGTGCGTTCAGTTTTGCACTTCTGAGCAGCAACTGCCCCAAAGCTCCCAAATTTTCAAAGAGTTACATGGGTATTTATCTAGCCAAATCCCATTATAATCAATAGGAGCCGGGTGAATAATTACACTGCGGTTCTTTGTAAATAACAGCGAATGTTGCCACTTATTGCTGATTATGGTGCTGACTTTTTGTAGATATAGATCCACGCGTCTATTGGGAACTGCATGTAGACCACCAGGTTATTTCACATATTGGTATAGTTTCCATGTTTACTGTGCATATCACTTCAAAGAACCGAGGTTGATGACTTCTGGTCCACTGTGTTAGCAGTCCGTCTCCTCTCCATCTCCTGTTGTTTCCTTTCACAATCTGAGTAACAAAAAATGGTGGTGTAAATAGAACTCCAACAAAGAGGTCTGTTGAGCCTGTAATGCTCCCCTGAAAGGAGGCTGTCTAGGGGATGAATGGAACAGCCTCAGCCTAGCAGTAGCGGGGAAATAGATGACTTGGCATTGGACGGTAGCAGCCAGCAGGGTGCATATGCCTAGTGTAGTGGCAAATAATGGTTAAGCTAGTCAGTTGAAGGGCTAAATGAGAGTACATTGTCTAACCCTGTAACCGTAACTAAATTGTAACCTGAAAAGAGTTTATAAACATCTGGCTGCTAGCCCATCTCTAAAGCTTAATAGCTAAATCTGAGGTGCAGAATTTTTTAAGGCTGCCAATTATTACTTGGAAGTATTACCATCTTAAGCAGATTAATTGCATTTCAGGATTGTAGAGCATATTAAATTGTGGTTTGAGCATCTCTGCTGAGTTTTCCCATTAAATTAGTTTGCGCAAGATCAACGTTTATGATTGATGCTATTTCCATTTGGAAATAGACACTCATTTGGGTTTCATGACATCTTGCTGCTGATTTTACAGCTTTGCTCAGTATTTCATACAGAATTCTAGTCTGGTGGTACATCTTAACTTCACTGATTATTATATTCATGTCTTTATCCAGGTGTTCATCTCTTTAAGCTTGAATGGAGTGACACATCTGTATCTTTTGATTTCTCACAAATTTAGCAGTGCAGGAGCACGCTTCCCTGGACAGTCCTATTTTATTTAAAAATTGCTATTCAGTGACAATGAAAAGCATATACTGGTTAGACTAATAAGCATGTGACCTCCTCTGCAGACTAGCTTTTCAATCTTTTAATAGCTCCCATTATTAATAGGACAGCATCTATGTCCTCCGCGTTTGTGTTGCAAATACTTACAATAGTTGGAATCATTTTCTAATTACTTAAACAATGCACTGTAGCAGCACCAATTGAAATTCCTGTAGGCTACAGGCTTGCTAATTGTTTCCTTTAGTAAACCTAATTTATAGGGCTGTGCAAATAGTTGCTGGGTTTAAAGTATTTTGGCAGCTGAACTGAAAAAAATGTTATGGACTGAATGGAAACTTCATTTCTTTAGAATTGTCAGCACAGCAACAAGGATTGATTTGAGGTTATAGAAGCATTTTTTAACACCCGGCAAACTGTTTCATTTGGTTTTCAGGTACATTTAATAAAAGCAAAGGACTGGATCATAAACATGAGAGGGAAATAGTCCCAGCTCTCCCGTTTTATCTACTGGTTGAGTGAGTAGGGCAATTTACCTGGGATGTTAACAACTTAAATTCAAGACTCCAGACTGCTTCAAGCTTTTAGTAAAGTTCGCCTAACACTCAGATGAAAGTCTTAACACTGGAAATGAAGTATTCTGGGATGGAGCTCTGTTTCTTTCCTAGGATGCCTAGATTAAAAAATAATTCTAATGCATCAAGCAAGCAAAATCAGAACTCGTAGGTCAGGTTTCTTGTGCTGGATCTTCTCCGTTTATGAGTCTGACGCGGGGCCATGGCACACATCTACAGGGGCAAGAGAGGCTGAGGATCAGAGATGGGCTCTGACTCCTCTTCTTCATGTTCTCCGGCTGCTGTGCAAAGTGAGTAACCTAGTCATCAGGCCATAAGCTTATTCTTTCTCTATCTGATTTATTCTGTAAATTTCTACAATTTGGAAAAGCTTCAGTAGCAAAAGTTGAGAGTGAAACACCCAGCATACTCCCCATTCAAGTGTGTAGCTAACAAAATCTCTGGTTACTGGTTGAGATCTTGATCTGAACTGGGGCACAGAGCACAGAGGGAAGGAGAGGACAGCTTTAAACCTGGATCTCCCACAGCCTAGACAAGTGTTTGCCATATTGTCTCATGTATCTATTTGAGTATGCATGAGTGAATATAGATAATGCCAGTGACTGTGCAAGTTTGCTACCCAAACTGGAATATTTAATTTCAGTAATGTCCACTCCCAGCCTTGGAAATGAAAAAGAAACAGCACTAGGTGAATTTCCCCAATTTATTTGCGTCATCAAAACCAATAAACCATTTAATGAAAAAAAGTTCAGCCAGCTGTACTTGGTTAAAGGAACTTCTCATAGTGTGAAAATTGACAAAGATCCTGGGTTTTCCATTTATCTGAAATTGCTATCAATACTGT
Source organism: Haliaeetus leucocephalus (assembly GCF_000737465.1). Classification (NCBI taxonomy): domain Eukaryota; kingdom Metazoa; phylum Chordata; class Aves; order Accipitriformes; family Accipitridae; genus Haliaeetus; species Haliaeetus leucocephalus. The sequence continues at coordinate 5,623,493 of NW_010972576.1, read as the reverse complement.
AACTTTTATAACACTTTGTGAAGAGGCTCTTGCTCTGGAAAAATCTCTGAGCTATATTGTCCATTTGGGGAAACTTGTTAAAAAAAAAAAAACTTGCAGAAGACATTCTATTTTTTGTTGTTTTCTAGTATTTTTACTGGGTTTGGAGTAAACCCAGCTACTAACAAGGTCTTATTTTTCAGTCTTTCTGAAGACTATGTGTTTTTCATAGTCCTCGGGTTTTCTTCCTGTTCTTTAACATACTTATATTTTAGCAGTCTCAGTTAAGAACCTTTGGGTTTTTTCTCCCCTCTATTTTTTCCAGGAGCAAATAAGGTTTACTCAAAGACACATCTGCTACATCTTTGTTGCTTTACTCTGAATGCCTCCAGAGGAAAGTAAAATACAAAAAGAAGGCTCTTTGCCAAGCACAGACCTGTGTATGCAAACTTTGGTCATTCAGGTTCTCGAGGTCAAGTCTAGCGAATCTAACTCTTCCCAAAGATGAGTATTTTCTTATCCCCACCCCTTGCTTTCTTCCCCATCTGCAACCTCCTTGCTAGCTATAGCATTTATACTGTAACACCGAGAATGAGCATGAAAGGTCAAACTAACAGTTCCCTTCTGGGTTTAAGCTAGTGGCAGATGGCTATGAGGACTCTGCCCCAAACTGGGGGTTTGCTGTGACCTGTTGTATCCCTATCTCTAAAGATAAACTTGAAGAACCAGCCCTCCTCTGCCTTCCCAGGGATCTTCACTCTTATCTCTAGTCATTGCTCACCAACACTTTTAGCTGTCAAAACCCTCTCTGCTGCCCTAGCAACAAGCATCCAGGCTCTTTTCCAGCTGACATAAGCTTCCTGCCACCTCCTGATGACAAGTGCTTCCAACATTTCCAGCTGTCAGACTTTCAGCATCTGCTCCACATGTCACCAGGCTGACTTCACTGAACCTCAGGCAGCTTTGCACTCAGCCAGTTGCCTGATGCTATATGGTGAGAATGACTTCACCCTGACTACAGTCACTTGTCCACCTCTTTCTGTGCTGAAACAGTGACAATCAGGGTTGGTGTGTTTTCTTCCAGAGAGCTGCTGCTATTGCATTTATATACAAGTACATGTTTCATTCAGACTTAGTCAGCTATTGTATTAATACTATTTTAGAGCAGTAGCTTCAGTAGGGCTCCATTAAATCTATTCAGAATGCTTCTCTTCTAATTGAAGTTTGAGCAGGAGTGACTCTTCTGAATTGTTGGTGTCCTAAATTTATATATAGCATGACATTTAGAAAATAAATATTCTTACTGTTAGAGAGTCAGACTCTTCAAAAGTAGTCAATACTGGATTTACTCTGCTTCTATTAATGTATATAGAATTTTACCACTGGTTTCCCTAGGACCAGCTCTAGGCCATCATTTCACACTTCATAAAATCTACCTAGAATGTGTGTTGGTACCAAATTCCCTGGCAAATCTTGTCCTTTTTTGTTTTTTTTTTTTAAAGCTCTGTTTCTGCACCATCCTTTCAGTAGTGTGTCAGAAATGGAATACATCAGCCAGATGAGAATCTCCCACTGAAGTAGATTATGCCATTACAGTATCCACCAGCACCTTCTTCTTATCTCTTTTTCGAGTGCTGCTGTGTGTGAAGTTTTCCACAAGCTCTTCTAGATACTTTTTCTCCTTCAGAGGATCAAAGATAGAATGAGTGTGGGAGACAGGCAAGCAGAAGAGCCCAGTTGGCAAATGCAGCAAGCCTGGGCCTCAGGTGCTCAGCCTTATCAAGATTACCGTAAGGCTGAAAAGGTGTATTTTTCATGTCCAAGCTACAAGCGTGCTGAGCCCTGCCCTGCAGATGGTCATTAGGCTGCCATCAGAAGGGATCCAGCCTGCTGCACTCCTGCCCTGTAGGAGCTCAAAGGGCTGGAGCAGCACCCCAGCCCTTGCTCCTTGCCTGCTACGAGGCGCAGGTCCCTGGGGGACCCCTTCACATGCTGCAGGGACAGGCTATACCAACACAAAGTTGATACTGCAAGCTCTTCAATAGCACTCACCAACTTCCCTTGGTGCTGGGCAAGCCACAGCAGCAAATTGAAACTGAGCCTGCTGTTAACATACTTGTTTCTTTGCAAACGTCTGGGCTGAGGGCCCATTTTTAGGATGTGCTTTGTGTGACCTACCTGCCATCTGCTCCCCATGTATCAGATGGTGCAGCTATGGGACTAGGTGGGTCTTCTGCTCAGCTGCTGAACTCACCACAAACCACTCATCGTATTTAGTTGTTTTCATTCAGGGTTCATTTGGGGTTGAGTAAAAGAGCTGACCTGATGCACTGTCTGCCTCGTGTGATGGAGGAAGGTGGTGGGAGCACACAGCTGGCGGGGGTGGGGTGCAGAAAATGGAGCCTCTATGGAGCAGCTCACATTTAGATACAATATGCCCACATTAAGTGTAGTTATTGCTAGGTGAACTTCACCCTAAGCTAGGTTGTGGCACTCTACTAGCACAGGAGATGTGTTATACTGTAATCCATGTTCTAGATGTCTCCAGTGACCCTTTTGAGTGTCATATGGGAGAAAATGCAGTGTCTCTTCCACCTTCCATTTTGAGAAATCTCATTAAATAATAGGCCCTTTATGAACTATAATTATATATCACTATATTGCTGACTTTTGTATTACTCCTTGCTATGTGCTGGCTAGTTGCAGCAGTTGCAAGGCAAGTCTTAACAGTTAATATAGTTTCCTGCTGTATTGTGTTGTAGAAAACAGTATTTCATAAAAATCTTTTCTTGTTCATCTACTTAATGTAACAGTACAAAGTTGAAAAGGATGCTAATCCTTCCAGCAAGCTTAGTTCTGGATTGAGGGACTGATGTCCATGCACTGTTTTTTCGTGAAGGTAGAGCTAGCTTTAAAATTCCTGAGTTACCTTATGAATGTATAAAGTCTGTTTCTGTGGGGAAGCCAGGATGTCTTATTTCAGCTCTCCCAGTAAGTATCATTTGACTAGAATATGAGGAAACAAAAGGGTTAGGACAATTTTAACATTTCACATGTGTGGGACAGATTATGATACTACTACTTGCTAATATTTTCAACAGTCTAGATCCCATTTCCAAAATCCCTGGGTGCCAAGTACATTAAACTCTCTAAGGTTATATGTGTTGCAGCCAAATTTTGAAATACACGTGGGTACCTCAAGCAACAGATAAGCATCTGTAAGCATCTAACAGGATTTTAAATATGCCTTCTTACATTGCTTCCAACAAAATTAATTTTTTGTCTTTTTGTTGTGTAAGTTACTTAAAGGTCAAAACCTAAGAATACTTTGGAAATTGATCTTATGCTTTAGTTTCATATACTCTTTTGAAAATCCATTATATATTTAAAAATCCACATTGTGTGAAAAAAAACCCCACCATTCATACCACTGGGATGATTGCAGTGCTACAGATCACAGGATGTAAATGAGACTACTGAAAATTTTTCCCATATTGAAGAATCCAGCATCTGAAGGAAAGAGGCTGTGTGAAGCTATAAGATTATCTTCAAAATCATTTTCTTCCCTTATTGAAAACAAATTATTAAATCTCCTAATTCTTAAATTAGAGTGTATTTTCTTGTCTTGCCTGATTATTTGGGGGGGGGGGGGGGGGGGCCCC
>NW_010972576.1:5610816-5619842 GCF_000737465.1 Haliaeetus leucocephalus | reverse complement strand
GTTTTTTTTTTTTTTGGTTTGGTTGGGGGGGGGGGGGGGGGAGTTGCCCTAGTTTCTGAAACTCTACCTCTCCAAACACTTTTACCTTACCTATTACAATTAAGCTATTGTTTTGCTTAGGAAAGTGGCCTGACTTAATTCAGGTTTCTGTCCCAGAGTAAACCGAAATGATTAATAACTCTGTGTGTGCCTAACGATGTGAGCCCTGCAGCCACCAAAGCACCTGTCTCAGCAAACCCTGGCTGGTTACACACTATTGTGCATGGCTGAAGATTCACAAAACAAAAAAAGGCAATTAGACAATGTTAGGGATTTGAAGCAAACTAACAATACAGGGAAATTGCCAGGGAAGGATTAGTTATCTCTTGCCTGATAAAAGCAGGTATCAATGGAAAACTCCTAAACTGGTCTTCCACAGTGGCTCCATATGGAAAGTTTAATGTCTAGTGAAGACTGCGAGGGTTAAGCTCTGAAAACAAAGATCTGGAAGTTGAAAGTGTGCTTAAATTAGCATTTCTGCTACCCTTTCAGATCACTCCTCAATCTGCTGCTAGTTTTGTCTGTGCCTTTAATGACAACCTGTTGCACCCAAGCAGAAAATTCTGTCATTTTAGCATCACGCTTTTGGATTGAAAATTACTCCAAAAGGATGATCTGCAGCATTTGGGTGTTGAAAGAGCTGCATTAATAGTATTGTCTTATTGTGGGTCTTAGAAGGTATACATGCTCTTTCTTGGGTCTGTTCTGTAAGACACTGAGCATACCTCCTAATCTGTGCTGGTCTTTCTGGCCAGACAGCTTCTCTGTGCGTGCAGTAATTGGTTTTGAAGTTTGCTCCATCAGCTGCTTCGCAGTGCAGCTTTCCACATTGGTTGGTTATTTTGATCAGTCGTGAGAGCAATGGGCTGGCTGGCTGATTGCTGAGGTGTTCCTCCTGGCTGGGTGACAGGCTTGCCGGCTGACCTTGGCCAACTGGCTTTAACTCCGGTGGGGGATAGCGGCTCATATTTTCCAAGGCATCTAGGTGATTTAGGAGCCCACGGCTCACCCTGAAGGGGGTTGATGCATTTGGAAAATGTTACCCTATTAAACTCACCCCAAAGGGATATAGTGTGGGCTAATTTATGTTTGTAAAACAGCTTGGGGTCTTGGATTCCTGTGACGTGAGTATCTTGCACTCTCCTCCTCGTACAGAGGCAAACAAGACCCATTCCTGTGGCTGTTTCATCAGACAGTTAGGCTGTACTGAACCTACATCTGCTGATAAGAAAGCAACTTCTAGATAAATCATACAGGCATGTCTCTGAAGCCTAGAAATAAGAACTTCTGGCTCCAATAACAAAAGCCTGACCTAAGGAAGGCCGCCTACATCTCTGGTAGCAATCAATCCATCGCCCTTCCTCTGGTATTGCCAACTGGGGGGCACATCGGGAGGGCTCACAGAGCTGGTAGATTTGGCGAGGATGGCAGCAGGCCACAGGAGCAGCAAAAAAGGAGCTGCCCCGCTGGCTGCACGGGGGTTGCTCATGCCCCAGCAGGCACCTGGGGGACGATGAGACCATCTGTTCTTGAGTCACGGTGGCTCCGCTCTTGGCTGATGCCCTGTCCTGGTTTCAGCTGGGATAGAGTTAACTGTCTTCCTAGTAGCTGGTACAGTGCTATGTTTTGAGTTCAGTATGTGAAGAATGTTGATAACACTGATGTTTTCAGTTGTTGCTCAGTAGTGTTTAGACTAGAGTCAAGGATTTTTCAGCTTCTCATGCCCAGCCAGGGCACCTAACCCAAACTGGCCAACAGTGTATTCCATACCATGTGACGTCCCATCTAGTTTAGGAACTGGGAAGTGGGGGGCCAGGGATTCGCCGCTTGGGGACTGGCTGGGTGTCGGTCGGCGGGTGGTGAGCAATTGCCCTGCATATCATTTGTACATTCCAATCCTTTTATTACTGTTGTCATTTTATTAGTGTTATCATTATCATTATTAGTTTCTTCTTTTCTGTTCTATTAAACCGTTCTTATCTCAACCCACGAGTTTTACTTCTTTTCCCGATTTTCTCCCCCATCCCACTGGATGGGGGGGAGTGAGTGAGCGGCTGCGTGGTGCTTAGTTGCTGGCTGGGGTTAAACCACGACATGCCCTCAATGGCTGAAGAGAGGTAGCGAGACATCCGAGAGAAGGTTGAGCGAGGTGCACCATGGCCCCAGAGTGGGGAACACAGGGTTATAACAACAGGGCTGAGATATGCAGGAGACCCGGCCGTGCAGGGGAAGGTGTGCTTTATCTGTGTGTTCTTCATGCCCGCTATATTCTTTAAATATCTTTATAGTCTCCTGCAGCAGAATAGGAATAGTGGCCGTGCCTGAGGTGACCAGCATGTGACTGTGGTGCTTCTTGTGGCATCTAACTGCCCTCCTGTCCTCACAGAAAATCATTAATTAAATTTAAATGCCTCTTGCTGAATTTCCCGCATGAGTCTTTTTATGTCTTAAGCTGGTCATTAGGATTTTTGTGGCTTGTGTGTAGTTATACTGCATGAGTTCTTTAATAAACCATACCGAGGGCGAAAGTGTCTGTATGAGAGGGGTGAGAGAGAGGCTGAGTGGCTTCTCTGTGGGTGTCTGAAGTGAATGACAAGTGAGGGAGAAAAGAAAGGATTAAGAAGTAATTAAAGGATAGAGAGAACGCTAAATAAGGAAGAAAGGAAAAAACTGCAAGGAACATTGTTGATGGGTTTTACATTTGAATTTGGGTAGTCATTTTTTTTTACACACTCAGGGAAGAAGACGTTGGAGGGAGCCTTGGTTGCTGTTACGCTTTCATATTATAATCTAAGTGCTGCCTTGATTATACACCATTCTGATTGCTGCGGCCTAGTGATTAGAGCATAAAACTTGGAGGCAAAAAATATGCTTCTTTTCATGACTGTAAAGGACTTGCTGGGTGGTTTTGAATGAGTTATTTCACTTCACTGTGCCTCATTTTCCTGATCTGCAAAACAGGGATATTAATGCCTATTTTTGCGAAGGCAGTCTGAGAAACTTAAATGGAAACTTCTGTATAAATGTCAAGTATCATTATTATTGTTCTTAAACTAATCCATTGTAGTCAACTGCTTTTATAGTTTTTATGAAAGCAAATACAATGGGAGCTACATAATTGGCTGCCTAACAATGTTGTTTCAATTAGAAGAAGACAAAAAGTGTCTGAAAAATGCAACAGTGGGTTGCCATTTTCATCAACTGCAAAAAAAAAATTCTGCTAGAACTGAACCATGACATACCATATCAGGTAATAAAGTTACTCTGAAGTATATGTAACACAGAGATCAGAAGTAACAGGCTCAGATAATTTTTTGTTACATGTTTGGTTCACTATTTATCTGGCACAGTTGAAGGTTTTCAGTTATTGTTGAGCAAGTAACAGTAAGGGTAAAAATGTGAAAAATGTATGTGTTTACTTCTTTGCCAGCATCTGAGAGACTAAGTTTCCCCAGGCTGTGACTTTAAAATCCTAATTTTCAGTTGAATAGTTTGCAATGTCTGGCTTATACACCTTTGGAAACAGGCAATACAGGAAACACTGATACTCCCTCTCCTTAGTGAGGTGAATATGAACCGTCTTTTAATAGGATGCTGTTAGAATAAGGTAATGGAACTAAACTGGGAAAATGTGAGTGCCATTACTCTTCACTTTTGCCTAAATCCTGTTTATCTGAAAGGTAATCCTGCCTTTGCCAATTCACCCTGAGGGTGGATAGTCCCAGTTATTCAGCCCAGGGCCACATGCAGAAGGCTTTAGCAGTAAGGGTATGCTGTATGGAAGGATGCTCTTAATCCAGGATGCTGATTATACTAGTAAAATTGAATGTTTGCCAGTCTAGTTTATTCTTCTCCTGAATTTGTCCTGGTAGGAACAGGATTTTGCTGGTATAACGGTGCTTATTTTGTGATGGAGGAAGGGGAATGTTTGGGGATTTTTAAGACAGAGCGATATTGGTCATAGGTAATGTGTCTTCATACATCTCAGTGATTTGGCAAAAATCTGTTATGTAGTCTTGGCCTTAACATGACCCCAGAGTGAGTAACTTGTGACCTGTCTGTCCTCATCAGCGTCAGTACTGCTGCCTTCTAGAACAGCCCAATTAAGATAATTTTATGGTTGCTGTAGGAGGACAGTATCTGTAAGGCAGGCTGAGTGGAGCAGTCCTGGCTGTTCGTTTTCCATCCCCAGAGACTGCATTGCAACAACTGCCTCTTCCAAGTGCTTTCCTCTACCAAGCAGCACAAGCCCATTTCTGCAGGCTCATTTTCAGCCAGCTCCTCTGTACCTGTGAGCTCGTTCCCTCTAAAACCAAGGCTGTTCAGGGACAGGTATTACACTACATGCTGAGTGAGATGGGTAGAGCGATGTGACATCTGGATGCTGATGGCTCTATAAGATTATGGACATAGTGCTGGTATTAAAATAATTACACCATAGCACGAAAAGACTCGGATCTCTTTCCCGAGAAGCCAGGTCCATTCAGAAGAAAAACTTCAATGACATTAAAGAGCCAGTTTGGAATGTTTTTTTTTTTTGTTTAGTTGTTTTTTAATTATTATTATTTTGAGGGTATTTGTGAGGACTGATCTTTTTTGCTTGTTCATAGTCCTACTGTTGTTTGTACCAGGTGTAGCAAGTGCATTAAGACTTTGGAAAAGGGCAAACAATTCCTTTTTTCCTCAGACAAATTTAACATGTTGGATCTTTAGATTTTATCTTTTTATCCTGATGGTGGAAAAAAAAGCACACTAAATATGTGACATTAATACAATTTTTTTACTTAAAAAGAATAATCTAATGTTGGATTTGCATTCTCTCTGTTAATGGTTAGCATAAAACATTGTACTTGGGAGTATTGGACCGCTTATCCTCTCAGTGAAGCTAAGAGGAATTTTTTTATATGTGACAACACTGTGAAGCAAGACTATTTTTCAGGATAAGTACAATAAAATTCTAGCAGGTAATGCTCTTCATCAGAAAACATTAGTAAGAAAAATGCTGGAAAACATTCCCCTAGTTACACTATTAAGTAGGTTTTATTTTCTTTCTCAGTAAGAATAGTGAGTGTAATACACACAAAACATGCCTTGCTCTACCATTATTCTGAATTGCTAGTTGCAAATGAGATTTTTCTGTCTACTCTTGCACTCCTTAATATGTCTTTTTCAGGTCTAAGAAATGGATGAATGGATTTGATTTTTAAACAAATGGTCTCATTGCAGTTCCACATCAGCAAAAAGCAGAGTCTTCTGAGAAGATGAGATGAAAATGCAGGCAGTCGAACAAAGGAGCCACAGAAAACTCTTCATCTTGAAGAGCTCAACAGACACATATTAAAATGAGTTGACTGAACCTCAGTCCCATGTCTCGTGGGTTCATCTTTAGAGAAATGATGTCCACTATGTTTTGTCTGACTGTAGCACTGGATGCTTGCTTGTGCTTCTCTACTGGCCACTTGGGATAAAAGGCCAAATTTTGCTTTGCTACGACAAAGGCCAGTTGGACAGCTTTCTCCCAGTTCTCCCAAACCAGATTAAAGTGAATACAGACCAAGACGATGGGTAAACTATGATGTAAAGTTTATATACAAGAATATAACATTTATCTGGAGTATTTACAAGGTTAATTAAAGCAATATTTTACAACTCTTTCAGGTTAACCACTGGGTATATTACAGTTAGGCTACAGATGGTTTAATTTGCAAAATAATAAAAAAATCCATTGCATTCAGATCAACCAGCTGCAAAACTTGTTAATTTTTTTTCTGAGAGATAAGGGCTCAGACTTGTGGAAAATAAAATGTGAGAATGGTTAATATACTCTTACTGATGCCTATGTATCACATGCAAGAGTCGTACATGACCTTTATAGTGTTAATATAGATGGCAAGCCATTTCACCTCGGTGAAAGAGTCGTACCCACTGTGACAGGCCAGTTGCACATGTGGCTTTCTCTGCATCTCCTACTTTTGCACAACAAACATGCATGTATACAGAGAAGCAGCAATATAAATGAACCAGCATTACCAAAAATGAAGAGGGAAAAACCTCAGACCAAAGTCACATTTGCAACCATTAAAAAAAAAAAAAAGCTTTAAGCAAGATACTTTAATACTTCCCAAAAATAGTCATGATTTTTTTTTTTATTACATTTTAACCTATGTACAAAAATGGAGGGCTCCCTCCCCTCCCGGAGAGCGGTCACCATGTCTCATGCCCGTGGCATCTCGAGGCTCAGAGGGGCCGAAGCAAGAAGGTGCGGGAGGCCCGGAGAGCTCGGGACAGAGGCGGCTGCTGGAGGCGGCCAGAGCTGAAGCCACTAACACTGCAGTTTGCGGATGCTGCGGGAGAACCGCTTGAAAGCCCGCTGCCCTTTCTGCCACCGCTTCAGCGAGGTGATCACCAGTTCCCCAGCTTGCTTTTGCCCCATCACCAAGTAGGGGACGTTGATGTCATTCATCTCATCGCAGGTACACTGGAGGCCACCTTTGAGCCAGAGCACAATCTTCCTCAGATCCCTTTCCGTCAGCCCATTCAGCTTGTAGATGGTTTTACTCTTTGTTTCGGGGGTGATCTTGGTATCCCCATTGATGTAGGCAATCTCCTTCACTTTTATCTTCAAGGCTAATAGAGCAAGGGGAGGAGGCAGTGGAGAGAGGGAGAGAGATTGAGAGGTTTTTTCCCATTAGTGCACATAAAGAGGACCTGGGGAGGGAGGTGCTCTATTGCTAATTAAACTGTCAGGGCTGACAGAAGAGGCAGCAGGTGGCTCCATTTCTAAAGCCACAAAGGGCATGCAAGTCATTTCAGTTTGAATCAACCTTAGGGCTGAGCGTTTTTTGGTTTCTTTTTGCCTCTTCCCCCTCCCCCTCTTTTTCCTTCCTTTCTAAATTAATTTTTTTCTCCCACTTTTCTCCTGTTTGCAAACAGAGAGAGGGTGGGTTTGCTACATTAAGCAGAGCTCTGTTTTTTGCTGGGAGAGGACAGTCTTCCTGAAACTAGAGTTTGAAGGGGAGGTGGGGAAGCGAGTACCTAGACCTAATCTGAAACCTGATCTCTGCTGCGGCTGAAAACTTCTAAACTTAATTTATTAGGCTGGAGAGGATTTGGGGCAAACCTGTAAGGAAATGATATTTCACATGCATTGTTTTTTTGAAAGAATAGATCCCATGGAGGGCAAATTGGTCCAACAGCTGCATTCGATTTGGTAAAATAACTAGGAGGGGGATACAGGGCTCTGTAAGAATCTGTGGGGCATGTTTAGCTTTAGGAGGATTTATCTGAGTGCAATTTGCCAGGCCAAAGCTATTGGTTGTTTTAGCAATTATGTCCCGCAGTCACCGTTTCAGGTTTTGGGTGGTGGGGTTTTTGTTGTTGGGTTTTTTTTGTGGTTTTTTTTTTTAAAGAAAGACTTTTGAATTATTGTAGATATTTATACTACAAATCTGTTTCCAGGTATAAACATTGGCCTATTATAAAAGGATTCCCCTCCTTATTCCCTTTTTCTCTTGAAATGCTAATGTGTGGATAATGTGCCGTTCAGTTCTCTGTGTCGAAGGGGCTTTCTTGTCCTCTTCTAACCCCAGATCTTCCCATTAAGTTTATATCCCCAATTGTCTGTGCATTACCTTCTCTGTCAAATGATATATAGAGCTTCATTCTTAATCTGCAGAGAGAGTCTTTCTTACGATATGTGAGATTGGTCATGCAGCTCTCTCTCATACGTCCAAATGAAGCTTTGCTCTACTTCTCCCCAGGCAATAGACTGGATGAAAGTTATTTGTTTGTTTTTTTTTTCCATTTTACTTTCTATTTGGCTTGCCAGCAACATCCACATAAAAGAGTGCTACTTCGAAACAGCAAACAGAAAAGGACTATAAAAAGAGCTACTTTTCATTCCCAGGTGGAATTTTGTGTTTTGTGACCCAATGGTCAGACGGGTCCATCTGCAGATAAGACAAAGCCCTGTCTTTATTCAGGCGCATCTCTCACTGACTCCACTGGGAATTTTACCTGACCCTGAACCCTCACGTTTCAGCCAAGGGGGGCTCTGCTTCCACTTACCAAAGTCATTTTTGCAGAGGTTTTCCACGATGTCATTATCGTCTTCATTTTTGTTTTTGCAGGCATCGCAGACCTTGGGTGCTGGAAATGCAAGGGACAGTCCCCATCAGGCTCGGGGAGAAAGGAACAGCAGGTGGCGTTGGGAACCCTTCGGAAACCGCCGGGTTTTCCAGCCCTCGAACGCTCCATCCCAGACCCTGCGCCTTCTCCCCCCCCCAGCCCCGGCGCTGCCCGAGCACTTCGACACGCCTTACCTTGCTGCAGACCCGCTGGAGGGGGGCACGGTGTGCTTTTAAGGTCACACTTCAACCAAAAGCGGTTGTTTGGGTTTTTGTTTGTTTGTTTTTTACGGGGGAAAGCATAAAGGGGGGCACACGACACAAACCACCCGAGCCCCGCGCTTCAGCGATGATCTTTGCAGGAGGAGGTTGTCCCCCTGCGAGCCGCACGGCTCGAGTCCGGGGTCCCGGACCTTTCCTTTGGGGACGGAGACCGGCAAAGGCCGCGGGGTGCGGGCCGGTGCCAGCACCGCGCCGGTGCCTGCAGTTTCCCCGGTCCCCTCGGCAAAGCCTCCCTGAGCCTGACCTGCGACCCGTCCCGTCCCGTCCCGGAGCACCGGGGGGTGCTGTAACGGGAGGGAGGGGGCTTCGCTGGCCGGCAGAAAGCTGGGGAGGGACCCCTCTGCCGGGGCGGCTCCTCGGGGGGCAGCTGCCGCCGGCCCGGGGGCTGCCCGGCGGCTCCCTCTTACCTTCCCGGGTGACGGGGAGGATGTGGTCGCTGCTGGCCAGCGGGATGCAGAGGTCGTTGTCCTTGGGGAAGCGGCTGCAGTCCAGCATGTCGGGCCAGGGGAAGCCGAAGGCGGACATCACCGGGGCGCAGCTCTCCTTCACCTCCTCGCAGAGCGAGTGGCAGGGGGGGGG
>NW_010972576.1:5610519-5610806 GCF_000737465.1 Haliaeetus leucocephalus | reverse complement strand
CTTTTGCTCAGGGGGATTGTCTTTTGGCAGGAAATCCTTGCAAGGAACGTTAGTTACCGTGCGAGCACGGGCTAGGCAAGGGAAAGGAAGGGAACGGGGGAAAGATCCCCGCGAACAAAGAGCCACCAAAGCCCGAGGAGCTCCTCGGCCGGGCAGGGGCCGAGGGGCCGCTCTCAGGCCGCGGTAGCTGGAGGTGAGCTTTGCCGCTAACACAGCTGCTGCCGAGCGGCGGGGCCCCCCCCCCCCCCCCCCCCCCCCCCCCCCCCCCCCTTTGGGCTTTCCTCCCC
>NW_010972576.1:5608015-5610509 GCF_000737465.1 Haliaeetus leucocephalus | reverse complement strand
GCCCCCCCTACCCCCCCCCCCCCCCCCCTTGCACACGTTTGGTGCTTTCGCTGCCAGCGGACGCGTGAGGTGGCCGGTCCGGTTCCCCACGCAGGGGGCCAGGCTGGCTGCTCCCTCGGCCCCCGGGGGGTGTCTGGCACCTCCGCCCCCTCCCCGCGATGCTGGCAGCCGCAGGCAGCGGCTGGGGGCTGCCGGCTTTCCCCGCCCCGGCTCGGCAGCGCCCAGCCGCCGGGGGCTGCCCTGCGGGGTCCTCCTCCTGCCCCCCCGCCCCAGCCCCTGGCTCTCCCCTGCGAGGAGCAGGGGCTGCAGCGGACCCTGGATGGCCTCCGACCGCCAAAGGGGGTTTTCCCCCGGTGGGAGCATCCAAGTGCGTTTGAAACGCTGTCACCTGGCACTTTTTTCCAAGGCTAAAAGCGTAGGCCTGGCTCTGTGCAGCGTAGGCATGTCCCTTTCCCTTCGCTCCTGTCTTCACCTAGGAACTCCCTTAAAGAATTATGTTTGTGTTGATTTACCACAAAGGGGAAGACAACAGGCAAAGCACTGGGATCGCAACGCAGCTTCAGTGCAATTTGGATATTTCTTGGATTTTTAGTAATATGGGATTATTATTGAAAAGAGTAGGCCTGTGTAGTATCATTTTGTGGTAAACCACATTCATTAATCAGCTACTGAATGTATCTCCTTATAGAGATGTTTTATGGGAAGCTAGCTAGCCTTAGCCATGATGACTTCTGTAAATTGCAGGATCCCTATATGTCTAGTTTCCAGACTGAGCTTCCCGGATGTCTGACTTGCTGTTTGTGGTGTAGGAAAGAGATGGGACCTGCAGTGTTCCCACGGGGAAGGCACGGGGCTGCCATGCTGGAGTGGTCGCAGTGCTGCCCCAGGCGGGCCATTGCCATGCGATGAGGCCAGCGCCAGCTCCTTCACAGGAGCTTTCAAGGTCCTTTCTAGCAGGCCACACTGATGGATGTAATCTCCCTGTAGGCCAGCTTCTCTCTTACTTAAATTTGTTTCATACCTGGAAAGTAAATGTCCTGAATGTCTAATACCACTTGTGGAAGGGCTTAAAAGTAGTCTATTTCTTACAGCTTCACATATTCTTGCCATTTATTATCTGTGTTCATCTCATCCCTTTAAACAATAAATCTGTAAGCTCTTGGCCTCAGTCGCCTTCCATGGCACTGAGCCCCACCAATGACTTATGGTCCCCATTTCAAGCCCATTTTGCCAAGTCCTGAGGATTGCCAGAGGCTGTAGCTGTTGCCACTTGCAGGAGATGTCCCTTCCAGCTGCCAGTGCTGGTCCCACTGGCCTCTGTCCCCAACCTCCTCTTCAGTGGAAGGGGACCTACCAGCACGTTTGCTCTTACCCTGAATGGCCAGGCTATTCACCAGGTCTTTGTAAAATGGACAAGTTTGTGGTTTGTATTTTTCTCTCTCCTTTTTTCACTGCTTCTCATTATTTTGGAGTCATTGACATCCCTTCAGGTCGATCTCAGCAAGATCAGAAGACAATTTGCCTGCTCTGTAAATTCCCAGTAGCCATGTCCACCTCTTTCCGCAGATCCAGCCAGCTGGGCTGCGTGGAAGCAAGGACCCAAATCTGAACAGACTCTGTTTAGACTAGAGATAATAACCATTTTCTGTGGCGGAGGATGAGACATTTCCGACAGAAGTTTGCTCTTTTTTTTCACCAGAACTGTTTGCTTGTTTGTTTCCAGCCCACAGGAAATCAGGAGGAAAAACATATTTTTTCCTGAATTAAGCTTTGATTTGAAACGAGGCTTTATGAAACCTTATTATTTCCATTTTTAATCACCCTTGGCGAACTCACTTACTATAAATTAGAAACGATCTGAGATCGTGTAAACAAAACCAGCCCAAGCCTGCAGACCCGAGCAATCAGTACTGCCCTCGCTCTGATCCCTTGCAAGGGAAAGCGCCGGAGTGCGGGGCTGCCGTCGGTGCTCCTCGTTGCAAATGGGTACGGCATTCCCAGCCTGCGGAACCCAATGTTGTTTGCAGTCACTGTGGTTTAGCAGGGCCCGCACACCATCGCAGGCCGGGTGCGAGCTGTGGGGACTGGGTGCTGCGGCCAGAAAACCTGCAGCATTCCCAAGGCCCGGGTGATTTTTGTGCTAAATGCTCCAAGTCAAGCAAAGCCTAAGCAGGAAGAGCAGCTTTGGGTGTCCGTGCAAGCGTGCTCAAAGGGTGGTGGGGGTGCGGGAGGAGACACCTGTGGGGCTGTCTCCACGGGGGGTGTCAGGGGTCCCTGGGCTACAGGGTGGCTGCTGAGGGCAGGGAGACCTCGCAGCCTTGCCTTCCGGGGCCGCCCCCACTTCGCTCGCCTTCCCTTTTGGGAGGGATGGGGCTGGCTCTGAACGGCGGGTCTGGGCAGCCCTTGGGGAGCCGGGCTGTGTTTCGGGCCGCCCCGGGTGCCGTTGCCCTCCCCGGCTGTCGGGGCACACGTCGGGGCCGGGGGAGCATCCCCG
>NW_010972576.1:5324397-5607621 GCF_000737465.1 Haliaeetus leucocephalus | reverse complement strand
TAGGCGGGGGCTGGAGCGTTCGGGCACCCTCCCGGAGAAAGCCCTGGGCGACCTGGTCCGACCTGGGGAGAGCCAAGCAGGACGGCACTCTTAGAATACAACGGTACGTTTTTATTGTTTTAAAGGGAGCGTAGGCTTTTGAGCTCCCGTAAATTCATCAAGTGGCGTGGACAGTTAAGCCGCTTTAAACCCCTGAAAGTAGCATAAGCGTTTAAGCCACCTTAGATGCTTAAAGCAATATAAGCTCTTAAAATGCCTTTAATCCTTAAGTGCTTAAATCACCTTCGATCTTGGGAGTTAGGTGAGAGAATGAGCTGCCTGGAAAAAAAGACCCCAACTCCAGTCCTCCAGTACTCCCCCCCCATCCCTCAGTAAAAGTTACCTGATGGATGGTGGTGAAAATAAATGAACCGTGGGGAAAATGACTCGAGTCCTTGGTGCTTGCAGGGAGTTAAGTGCACCATTGTGTTCCAAAGAGCGTGCCTGGTCTGTGCTATCTACGTTAAAACCATGGTGCTGCTTCCTCTTGCTCTCAAGCCTTGGTGTGAACTTGGATCTTCTGTGCCTTTTCCTGGCCAGTCCTGGTAGCTGAGAAGTGGAAAAGGGAAAATATATTGACACTTGCCTGTCTGCTAAAGAGTGGGAAAGACTTGCTTCAACATAGGCAGTGAAAAATACTATCAATTTGTTAATCTGTCTGTTGCATATTTTTCCAAACCCGCTGCCTTGAGATCCCTTAGTCCCTTACCTGGCTATGTACTGTATGGGGGGGACTCTTTGCACCCACCCACTCCCAGTCCCCCAAGAACCTCCGACCCATTGAGGTGCTTTGCTGATGTGATGAGCTTGAGGTGAAAGCTGCCATCACTGATCGCTTCCCCAGCCTGAGCCCCATATTCCTTTGTCACTGACCTGCAGGCGGCATCACCTCTTTTTGTTGCAGAATCATGGGATAACTGTGGCTGGAGGGGACCTCAGAAGACCATCGACTCCAACCCATGCTCCAAGTTCAGCATTTAGCTAGGTGGCTTGCAGCCTTACCCAGCTGAGCCCTCACTGGGGTGCCTGCACGCTTACCTGGGACCTGAGAGGCTCAATTCAAGGCTGTGTTGCAACCTCCCTCCCCTTCTTGGAGAAAACTCCGAGCTTTCAGATCCTGGGCAGCCTGCAGGTTGGTTTCCCACTGTGGAAGATGGGAAGAACAGGATGGGTTATCGGCCACACTGAGAGCAGCGATTTGCAGAGGGAGGCAGGCACCCGTGCAGGGCAGCAAAGCCTTACCCAGCACGAAGCACCCACCTTTCCCAAGCGGCTGGGTGCTGCTTGCACCCCTGAAGAGGGTCCAGCCCCGCTGGTCACTAACTGGTGGGAGTAGCCAGGCTGAGCAGGTTAGGGAGATACTGACCTCAGGGGCTCTCTAAGCATAAACTTGGGGGCCTGAGGATTTACCCTTTGGTTAGTAACATTGTAGAGGAGTGAAAAAGCTGTGGCTTGTTAGCTCATTCTCTTCAGCCCATAAAATGGCAGTGGTGAGGACAAAACTGGCTTTCTCCCCATGGTGAAAAAATCTGATTAAAGTGTCTGCTTACCTTTAAAAATAGGTTCCAGCATCACACTATCAAAACATTATTACTATTTGAATCTTACAATTGCATTTGGTAGGAAAAAAATAGGATTGCACAGGTTTTGATGGGAGGCAGCTCAGCACAGATCCCTCCTGACTCTGTTTTGGTGGCTGATAAGGTGGATTTTAACATTTTCCAGATCCAGGACTGGGCAGCAGTCTTGTTTTCTGTTACCACAACATTTAAAAGCTTCGTTGTCAAAAACAGCATGTGCTGCAGATATATCATTCCCCCCCTGCCCCATTCTGAAAGGAACCCTAAAAAAATCATTTATCCTTCTTTTTTTTTTTTTTTCTCCTTCTGTTTGCAACGCTGACTGAAAATGCAGCAGTAAATGCCTGGTGCAAGTGAGTGGCTCACGCTTGAAGGGTGCTGAGCGTGTACCCGAGTGGCACAGGGTGCTGCTCAGGGGGAAAAATCATTAAAAATCATTTTTGGGCTATGGAAGAACAACCTCTTGGTGGCGCTTGTGCACATCATGTCGGTTTTTTTTTTCTTTCCACAGTGACACTGAGTATTGATCTTCCAACACGCTGTATTTCTGCTTGCTGCCGTTCTTTTCTCCAGAAATGCTGTGTTCAGGGACTGAAACTCTAGACCATCTTTAATCACGGTTTGATGTCATGAAGGGGAAAGATCAAACTGGGGCTGATTACTTTCAAATGGAAACAAATCCAAGTCACAAGGAATTTTCTAGGGTTTTTAATTTTTATTTTAGTGGTCATTCCCTCAATAGTTTCCCTGTGTTTCGTATCTTAAAATTTGCAGGCAAGTTTTTCCAATTTGCAATGTTTTCCATAGGAACATTGTTAAATATTATTCCAAGCCTCTATTTTTTAATGTTGCATAGTACTTTCCTCAGTTTATATTAAATGGTAAATATAGGTGCTTGGATGCTGTATATTATACACACACACGTGTATATATATATGTATATAAATCTAGGTTCATTTGCATGCTAGTGCTTTAGCAAGTTATGATCCTTCAAATTTATCTGACATACATCTATATCTGGCTACAGTTTTTGTCATGGTGAGCATTTTTGCTCATGTAGAATGTCTGTTTGTGATTACCGCTCCCTTTATTGTCTATCTAATCTAAGTGCTGGATGACAAAGATAGCAGGGACCATGCCCTAGAGGACTACAATTGCGTGGTACCTGGTGTTCCTAGTGTATGTTATTTAAAAAGCTATAATGTAATATATCTTTCCTTTCTTCCCCCTCCAGCTGTTATATGCAGCCTGGTAGTAGCTAGCACCTTGAGCAGAGAGTGGGGCCCCGCTCTGCGAGCTGTACAGAACGACAGGGTGATTATACGAAAGTGTTTGGGCTCTGGGTAGGGCATGCAGAAGGGAAGAAAGGAGAATCTCTGCCTCCGCCCGGGCAGGGTGGCACAGGGCAGAAGTTCTGCCATCATTGGCCACAGCAAGAGTTTTGTTGTTGTGGCTGGTCATGAGGGGTCTAGCTCCAAATTTTACTCCCCAAATCAGGACTTAGGCAGGTTTCGGCCATTTGTGTCCAAGGTTGCCACAGTACTTCGCCTGATGAGTGACCAAAACTGTGGACATTGGTGAGCTTTGGCGTGGGTCTACGTGCTGTGGGACCACATAGTTCTCCAGGTGCATGGGCAAAAATTAGCCACCTCTCTGCTTCTGCAGTGCTTAACAGAGAAAATGACTATAAATGAGTGTATGAGAGAGGCAGGTATTGAAACTCATCTTCAGAACTAATTGCTACTTTTAGAGAAATGGTCAGGTTTGCAGGTAGATAGCTAGTCTAATGGCCTCAAGGTTTGGACACCTGTTACTTGTAAAGAAAAAATATTTTTAAATAATAATTTGTGGTAAAACATTTTTAAAAAGTAAAATCAAGAGAGCCTGTTGCCCAAAGATATACTATTTAAAATATTATTAAGCATGATTTAAAATAAAGCAATGAAGCAATCTGATCATGATGTCAGTTTGACCTAATCAACAAATTAGTCTCTGTATTGGATTGGAGTTAAATTACAAAGTTGTTTAAATAATCTAACTACTAGGCAAGTAATCAGTAATTAAAATATATTTGCAGACTCTAAAGTTGGTATTTCCAAATATTAAAAAAATCCAGATGCTTGAAGAACCTGACCCAGAAGCAGTTTGAGTGACATGGCTTATGATGGTATTACATCTGCAGTTTTCACTAAGTTCAGAAATGATTGAAAAAAGCAGCAACAACCAGCACTTAACATGTATTCAACAAGGAATATGTTCAAACTTTTGTTCATCATCTTCAATTTCTTCTTTCCTCTACTGTTCTGCTTTCAAACTAGAAAATTACAGTTTTGCCTTCCTGGACTTGTCACAGAAAAGTAAACCTGAAGAGGCTCGTAAGGAAACCCTTGTTTGAAATACATTTTAAACAGTTTTCTTCTCCACATGTATTTTTAATTTCTCAGTACATCGAAATGCCTACATGTAATATAGGCTGAGGTAAGTTTTAGAACTACCCAGTACATTTATTTATTACTTTGGGTTTTTTATGTACCTTTAATTATTAATTTTTTTCTCTCAATTTCAATATTCTCAGCTCTCCGTTGTCTATGTGACTAATCCATCTCAGCCTCCCTCTGCTCAAATGCAGATTTCCTCACAACATTTTTTCAACTTGAGGCTTGGTTCACTCAAGTTTCAACACTACCTAGTAGTGCTCAGTCTAGTAGTTAACATTTATATTCTGCAAGCCTGTTTGGTCAGAGCCATAGGGCTCAGCACTTTACTAGACGTGATGACTCTGCCCAAATAGTTTGTCAGCTGAACCATGAACCATCATGGCTGAGGCGGTAGCTGGGAAGGGGTGTGGGTAAGGCAGGCTAACAGCATGCTGAGGAGGGGTGCGATTCCTTGCCGTGCACCAGCTTGACTGCTTCGTCTGCAAAAAAGAAGACTGCTGTCCTACCCCAAAGCTCATTGTGGCTTTGCGGAGACAGAAATCCTGCTCCTGACCAAAGGGGCACTTCTGCGTGAGTTAGTGGGGCTGTTCACACATGGCATTTATACTGCAGCACGGGAGGCACGATGTAAGTATCAGGAAAAAGAATTGTGCTTTTCTCCTGCCTTATTATCTTAATTTCCTTCTCAAGAGATTGTGATGTGTTAGAGCAGCAGCTTTGCGAGACGGAAAGCTTGCTTGCCAGTTTTATTGTGCAGCTTTATTCAGATGCTCCTGTACTGAGTACAAAAGTGCTGCAAGCTGAAACTTGACAGTGAATTAAACCTAGCTATGGATCTGACCTTGGCATCCAAGTCGATGCTTGGTCTTCTGGTCTGGTTGAAACTGCTAGTTTTGAGGGAAGTGAGTGTCTTGCAACCCATGTTCCCAACCAATATGTAGCTGGCTTGACTGACCCCCTGCAGGGAAAACTTAGATTCATGTTTGGAAAAAAAGGTGAGAATGTAATTCTCTGGTTTACTTGTGTAATTTTTTTTTTCCCCATAAGGTTTCAGGGCAAACAAGGTTTGTTTAGTCCCTGCAAGTTGTAGCAGAAAGTGTGTTAGGGTCATCTTAGAATTAATATTTACATCTGTGAGTAAATGGTGAAGTTATGTTAGTTTGAGTAGTTCTATAAACATTGAAAATGAAGGTACCATGATTTACAGACATGTGTCCGTTGCTGCTTAACGATGTATAGAGTTACACATTTGGAGCTTGGAAGTGTTCACACTGGAAAAGATGAACAAAGCTGAAACCAAGTTGTGTTACCTTAATCTGGTTCGGCACAAGTTGCATTGAAAATGCTGCTTGAAGTATCAGAACAAACCTTTAAGAAAGGTAGTACTAGGTCAGATCAGAGTTTCACTTGAGCCCGGTATTCTGTCACCTGTGTTTTGTTCTTTTTTTCCTTTCTTCCCCTAAGGATGATAGGCCCCTGTGGACACTTGGATTTCACCCGTCGCTGTGTTTCACAGTCAGCCTGCATGTGCCCTTAATAAGAGTGGCTAATTCAGGCTGGGGGCATTAGCCAGCTTGAGAGTTAGAGCATCTTGCATGGTCAAGCGTGCAAACAGCCGCCGTTCCCTCCTCCCAGCCTCGAGCCTTGGTGCACGCTGAGACCTTATGTATACGGCAGTTTTCTGACAGAAGTCACTTGCTGGTTGGGATATCCCCAAATCCACGGAGAGCCTTCCTAGGGCACCAGCCTTCACTACCCTGGGGAAAAGTGGGCACGTGATGTCCCCTGGGTGGTGAAGGTGTCCTGCACACTCCTCTGCTTGACGGGGAGCTTGCAGGCGCAAACTGCCGCCCTCCAAGTGCATGTCCCCTCCTAATTAATTCCAGTGACGGGCTCAGTGACCTTGCCCTGCCATTACATCATCTAATCGACCATCTTAACAGGGACGTTTCTCTAGTTCAAAAAGGACACCCTGACAGTTCCCAGGGAAGCTTGTCCCTTCCCTTGAGGCTCCTGCCCACCGAGGGCTCAGCGGCCTGCCTCCCCGCACACCTTGGGATCCCTCCTCTGCTTTGTGTCACTGGCCACGGGTGGTTTACGGTGCTGTTAACCTCCCCCTTTTACTATAGAAATACCGTCTTCCAGCCATGGCTACTAAAATCCAGACTGCTGTGGTCAAAATGGAGAAAAATTAATTCAGGCCCTGGTGAGGGGTGGTATCAGCCTTGGCTCCTGTGCTTGCACTGAGTGTGCTTTGGCACTGAAGATGATCCGGCTGCAGTTCGCCTGAGATGTAATTAGCCGGCTAAGTGATTGGAAAGACGGCAGGAATGTGTGACATCTGTGTATCTGGGTCTGTGACTGCAGTTCCCGCATGAAGGCATGCCAGCCTCTGCCCAGATTTGGGGATTAAAGCGTAGCTCTACGTGGAGGACAGGGAAGAGCCTAATTCACATAGAAAATGGCTTTTGTTCTTTGGCCATACACTGGTCTCTGTATCTATGGAGGATGTTTGCCTGGAGTTCCTGAGGAGGGCTTTTGCATTAGATTTGTTTTGCCTGGTATAATCATACTTGTACTGGTTATTTTAATATCCTTCTTACTCATGCTCTGGGTGGGACCGGCAAGACTGAAAGGAATCTGTGTAACTTCTGACCGCAAAGGGAAAATAATGGGGCTTTACAAAGTAATCTCATTGGATATATTCATCTGTGCTTTTGAACTGTTTTGACAACAAATTTCCCCCCTTTGCTATCTACCAGAATTCCAGATGCAGCTAAACTTGCTCTTGCTCGCTAAAAACCAGAGCAGCTCCGCAGCACATACTTCATTGAGGGGAATGCAGAGAATAGGTTAAAAAAAACCCCAACTAGTAGAAATAAATATGTATTATGGTGTTCAAAGCATTCTTTTTTTTTTTCCCTTGAAGTATTTCTTAGACCAATTATGTGAGAAATTCATTATATGTGAGGATTTTGTAATAGCAAAGTGAATTGGCTGTTTGCAGACCTGCTCTCCTCTGTAAATGGGAACATGCCATATGACAGTGGGCCAGATTTTACTGTTCTAGGCATCACTGATATAGCTGTTTATTCTCCACGCCTGGAAGAGATCCAGCAGGATTTAGTTTTATGAGGTTTAATGTAAAGGTGTTGTATTTCATGAGATGAAATCATAACACAGTGGGTTTGCAAGAATTCTGAAAGATTTTTTCAGAGTGTTGGCAAGCACAATTCTCCTGTGAATTACGTGTCTAAAAGAGAAATATAGATCTTCTTTCATTGGGTTGAAATGATAACTAATCCTTAATCCTTCCTAGATGGCCTGTGTCATTAATGCTGGCTATGCATTTAGAATGTGTGCAGGTAACAGCTTTAATTCTGTAATGCTTTGCAATGCACAGCTGTGCCTATAGTCATAGGAGCTAGCTGCATATTTGAAACGCCTGCCGTTATTTTGGGGATATGTCTCTGAATTTGGTTTTTTTTTTCTAGACGTCTTGATTTTGTGAAGAAGAGAGAAAAGCATCTTGCATCTCTGACCTATTTGTCATTGCAGAAGACCTATTAGCATTATTAACTGTATGTGCAATATGTCCATGTATACTTACCTTGTACTCGAGCAGAAGATTTTCCTTTGGCTATTTGATTGTGGAGAATGATGACTATTGAGCAGTTTCTTGAGGTTTCCCTTCGTATGTTGCCTCATACATTAAGCAGATGAGATCACACTGATTTAATGGTGTCAGTTCCCGGCTACTTTTCTCTGCTTTACAGCAATGTGTGCATATGCTCCTTCTTTAACTTGCCTTGTTCTGGGAAAGCAGAGGAGTGGCTCTATGAAAGAGGCACAGGGCTGGGAAAAACCTGTCTTCTATTTTCAACTTTGCTTAATTCAGTGTGATTTTGAACAAATTGTTGCATTTCTCTGTATATGTTTTGTTTTCTAGTAAAGGGTGTTATGACATTGTTAGAGTTAATTCACTAATACCCCCTATGGCACCCCAAGGTCCCAGCACTGAGCTCTGGAATATACCTTATTATTTAGCCCAGCACACAGGGATGCTCAGCCCTGTTACCAGTCTAAGCAAGGCTCAGGTTTGGCTGCACAAACGTTCACAGATAAAGCAAAACCCCCTCAGTTCTGCCCTTTTAGGACAGTATGTCTTCTGCCTATGAGGGAAGTTGTCACCTTGCTGCTTGCAGTTTATTATTTTTAAACATAGTCAGATTTTTGTGTAGGAAGAACATATTTCATAAGGAGGGGACAAATTCTGACTACTTTATCATGGCTCTGTTTTTAGGAACTATTTTAGGAGCATTTGCACCATAATGTGTGTTTGAACCTGGGTCACTCACTGGTAGCATCATGCTGTTGGTATTGCACATGGTGAGAAGAGGCAGTGTATCGGTTACTTCGTTGACACTCATCAGTTACTTTTCTCTTATGTGCTTAAATTGGAGGTGATAGAAATGTGTAGCTATGTGTTACTTTTCGCGTTAGATTTACATAAATTGAAAAAGGACCTGACTTCTTGTGATGGCATTAACAAGGTACAGCTTCTTCCCATCTGTGGGTACCAAATCAGGACTGTTTTGTAAAAGTTATTCCCTTCCCTAAATTGGCAGCTCATCGTGGGTGATGCCATTCAGTATTTACAAACACATTCCTTTGGAGGAGGGGACTTTATGCACTGCAGTCCTCATGTGGTGGCTGGGAGCTTAGGAGCAAAACATCTTCAAGCCGAGCATCCATAAATCAAGCACTGCTGCTGAAGGTGTAAGTCTGGGTATCCCAAATTGAGACTTACTATATATTGATTTCAGCACAATTTGTTCTTAATTATTGGTTGTCCTTTGCAAGTTGCTAGTCCCACAGATGAAGTGACTGGAAAAAAGAGGATGGGCTTGACTACACAGAGATAAGGTATTTCCTGCATTAGGTTTTATTTCTCTCATATTCCAGTGAAGAACCATTGTACAGAAACACTTGTGGAAATGTTACAAGCTACAAACTAGTATGTAGTAAATAATATTTTTAACTGTGAACCCCTGATCAGGAAGTAGGTGAGGCTCTCGGACAGCTGGAGGGAGCCTCATGTTCACAGGCCCTTGTCCTCACGGGAGGCTTCAACCACCCCAAAATCTGCTGAAGGGACAACACAGCAGGGCATAAACAATGCAGGAGGTTTCAGGAGTTCATTGATGGTCATATCCTGATGCAGGTGATGAGGAGCCAATGAGAGGAGATGCTCTGCTGGACCTCGTATTGTAAAGGAGGAAGGGCTGCCTGGGGAGGTGTAGGTCAGGTGCAGCTTTGGCTGCCGTGACTGTGAGATGATGGACTTCAGGATCCTGAGAGGAGGGAACAAGGCAAATAGCAGGACCACAACCCTGGACTTCAGGA
The DNA here is from genome assembly GCF_000737465.1 of Haliaeetus leucocephalus. Lineage (NCBI taxonomy): Eukaryota > Metazoa > Chordata > Aves > Accipitriformes > Accipitridae > Haliaeetus > Haliaeetus leucocephalus. Next base: position 5,598,158 of record NW_010972576.1, on the reverse strand, counting down.
GAGAAAACTCGGGCCTGTTCAGGAGGGACTTGCTTGGAAGAATCCCATAGGATATGACTGTGGAAGGAAGAGGGGTCCAGGAGAGCTGGTAATTTTTTTCTGGCATTGCCTCCTCCAAGCTCAAGAACAGTCCATCCTGATGAGCAGGAAATCAAGCAAAGACAGTAGGAGGCCTGCATTGAAGAACAAATTGCTTCCAACTAAACTCAAACATACAGGCAGCATACAGGAGGTGGAAACAGGGACAGGTAACCCCGGAGGGACATAGAGATGCTGTCCAAGCATGCAGGGATGGGGGTTAGGAAATCCAAAGCCTGCCTGGAGTTGAATCTGACAAGGGACATGAAGGGTAACAAGAAGGACTTCTACAGGTACGTCAGCAATAAGTGGAAGACAACGGAAAATGTGGGTCTGCTGCTGAATGGGGCAGAGGACTTGGTGACAAAGAACACAGAAATGCGTGAGGTACTCAATGCCTTCCTCACCTTGGTCTTCAATTCTGTTTAACCTCTTCATTAATGACCTGGTCACTGAGACAGAGTGCACCCTCAGCAAGTTTGAAAGAAAGTCTATCATCACGTCAGGTGATACAAAACTCAGAGGAGTGGTTGATAGACCAGACGGTTGTGCTGCCATCCAAGGGGACCTTGATAAGCTGGAGAAATGGGCCATAAGAATCTCATGACGTTCAGGAGAGCAAAATGCAAAGTCCTGCACCTGGGGAGGAATAACCCTAGGCACTAGTGCATACGGGGGACTGACCATTTGGAAAGCAGCTTGGCAGAGAAGGACCTGGGGCTCCTGGCAGACACCAAGCTGACTGTAAGCCAGCAATGCACCCTGGTGGCAAGGAAGGCTAACAAGTACCCTGGGCTATGTTAGGAGAGGTATTGCCAGCAGGTCGTGGGAGGTGATCCTTCCCCTCTACTGAGCACCTGTGAGGCCACACCTGGAGTACCATGTCCAGTTTGGGGCTCCCCAGTACAAGAGAGACATAGATGTACCTGAGAGAGTCCAGTGAAGGGCCATGAAGATGATGAAGGGACTGGAAAAATCTCTCCTGTGAGGAAAGGCTGACAGAGCTGGGACTGTTCAACCTGGAGAAGAGAAGGCTCAGGGGGATCTCATTAGTGTTTATAAACACCTGAAGGGAGGGTGCATAGAGGATGGAGCCAGGCTCTTTTCAGTGGTGACCAGTGACAGGACAGAGGCAATGGGCACAAACTGAAACACAGGAGGTGCGGTCTGAACAAAAGAAGAAACTTTTTTACTGTGAGGGCTATCAAGCACTGGCAGGATTTGCCCAGAGAGGTTGTGGAGTCTCCATCCTTGGAGATATCAAAAACCTGACTAGGCAAGGACATGATCCTGGGCAACTGGCTCTAGGTGGCCCTGCTTGAGCAGGGTGGTTGGACAAGGTGACCTCCAGAGGTGTCTTCCAACTGCAACCATTCTGTGAGTCAGTGCATTTTTAAAGCCAGGAGGAGTACGGCTGTATGGGACAGATGGGGCCAGCAGTACCTCAGGAGAAACCGGTTGTCAGGAATCTAGAGTCACCATTCTTGAGCAGTATAATTGACTGTGGGTTTTGAGGTTTTGGAACACCACGAGTACATGGGCTTGTATTCTGAGAGCACATAAAACTTTGTGCTGAGCATCCCCTGGTGAAAATAAAACAATCAAGCTAAAAGCCCGTCTGTCTCATAACAACAACATGACGAAACATGAAGTGTTCTTTTCCTTGGAATTCCAATTTTCTATGATTTATTTTGCCAGTCTGTAATCAGAAATAGCTGCTCCATCAGAGTAGGGAATGCAAATAGAGATGAGGTCAGAGTTTGACACAAAAGTGATGTATGAGCTGGAGTCAAGGAAGAATTCTGAGCTCCCAGAATAGAAAATATGCTGTAAATAATATATTTTCTTCAAGGCGAGAGCAGTTGCAAATACTTCAAATTATGGGTTATAGGGGAAAGTGAAAAGATGATTTCTAGAAGGTAGCCAATGTCAGAGCCATCATTTATCTCTACTGGCCGTTTAGAACAGCAAGTTGTCATTGTCTCTCGTTAGGTTTTTCAATTTTCCCTGGACGGTATACAAGAAGATAATTAATAATGAAATTAAATTAAAATGAAAGGTATTAGTTCAGGATTTTTTGCTAGTGGGCCTGAGAGGAGAACTTGGCTCTGAAAATACTGGGAGGGTACAGTAGTTTTCAGAAATTAAAGTCCTCTCAAAAGAAATTACTTTTAAAGTATGGAAAAATACTGCAGCTTCATCTGCTCTGGGGCTGAAATATATAGGGCTTCAGAGGAGATGAAGCCTTCTGATTGTGCTGAATCCAGTCCTTACCCTAACAAATCTTCAGGCCATTTGTTCATACTGTGCACTCCAGCCAAATCCCCTGGCTCCCTTGGGTAATGGCACCCTTTGGACACAGTCTGCCATTCATTAAGTGCTTTGCTGCAAGGAGCCCTTTTTTATTACACTGAATCACTCAAGCTTTGCAGGAAATCCCAGGTTTTGTCTATGTGCATGGATATACTTGCAATAATTCCTGTGTTTAACTGTTCCCCTGTGTGTGTGAACATATGTGTGTATGTGCGTGCCGTGTGTGTATACACGTATTCTGGTTGTGTGGGTGTATATGTATTCTGGTTGTGTGCATGCATGTGTGAGGGCATACACACAGAGGAAAGGTTGAATGCACAAGTTGTTTTCTTCCTGTTTTGCACAGCCACAGGGCATGCATGCTCATCTTCATCACAGTGCATCTCCACAACTTTTTCTATTCTATTTCGGGGGTTGGGGGGGGAAGGCATTTTTATTTTTAGTGCAAACATACACAGAGATCTGTTCCTGAGTGGTGTAACTGGCTTTCCTACCAAGTGTCCTACATCCCCTGCAGTAATCCCAGGTCCTTTGACTGCATATCGCCTCCAGTCTCCCCTGCCCTCCCTCTGCCCAGGGAGGAAGAGACCAAGTGTGGAGGCTCCTGCAGCTACTGTTAACCATGGGAACACTGCTTTGGGTTTCTGTCCCCTGCTTAGCTGCCAATCTTCATATAGAAATGTAGTCTCTTGGGATGCTACCCTTCTGTCAAATTTTAATGCAATTGGCCAGTGGGGAAAAAAAAATTAGGGGGAGGAAGTGGAGACACCTTCTCTGCTACTATGTAAGACCCATCCCTTTCAGAAATCAGGGTAAAATCTAGGTTTTTGAGGTGGGAAGGTCAAGGGGAAGTTGGTGTGCTGGCATAGAAGGAATCACTACTGCATGAAATATAGAAATGATAGTTGCATTACTGTTTACTTTTTTTCGTTCTTTCCTTTTTTTTTTTTCTCTTAAGATTTGTTTGCTTGTCCTAGCAATGAATCAAAGAAAATCAGAAGGTTAAATAAGTGGCATATATTTTTCTTCTGTAATTCATCAGCTTTTCCATTGCAAGAACATCTCAGACTTTTGGAATCCATCTGTTCAGTTACTGTGAACCTAGGTTTCAGCCTCCTGTTGCCATAACAATTTTCTCTGCAGGAGCAATAGGAGCTGGAGTGATTGATGAGATCTCAACTTACTATCCTCATTCAGTCCAGGAAGAACATAGCACTGGGATAATTGACCCATCATTTCAGAGCAACATGTAGGAAGTCCGGCAGATAAAAGACACTTTGCATCTGATTATAATCTCTTACAGCAATTTTTCTCTGGTGGAGCTGCGCTGACTTGAAGCTAGGTTTACATGGGTTTGTATGGGAATTCAGGGAATTCAAAATCAGGCTCCATTATTTTAGCTGACAGGAAGGGGAGAAGTTGCTATAGACAGTCATAACTCCTTAAGTTTTGAAGTGATATCTTGGATAGTTTCTGTGGAATAAGGGAGGAGCCATGGATGACTTAATATTGGACGGGGACCTTTTCCCCCAAGGTTTAATACAGAAATCTTTTTGACTGTAGTTGTGTGAGGCAAATGGGAGCAGGTGCACTGAAGAAAATATTTAATTCCTATAGCAATAGTCACATTGGGCAAGAAGGGGTCCAAACATGGTGTTCTGGTTATGAACTGTGTAACAGGAGATGATGAAGGGGCTGGAAGCCTCAGCTCCCTGTCCTGTTTGTGAATTTCTTCTTTTACTTTTGGACTGACTTCCCTTTTCTCCAGCCCTTTGCCTTTGCCTATACCTTCCTGGCTGTATTATACAAAGTGTATTAACTACTCTATTATACAAAGAAGAGCTGTCAAGCCTTTATTAAGAGTACCAGCTAGTCTGTTCCTGGTCATTCCTCCATAGGCACCAGCTAATAAAGCCCCATCACTGAAAAGGGGTGTTACAGCTCTGTGTAGAAGTTTCTGGGAGGTTTGCTTGGTTTTGATCCCCCAGATTTGCATGGTGACACAGAGGCTGCAGGGTTGTCATGTAGTCTGGGCAGTAACTGTCACAAGAGGGTTTTGGCTCCTGAGTTTCCCTATGTGATTTGAGGTGGGTGTTATACAAATCGCCAGCTGGCATCATGAAAACATAACAGGAAGCAAAGCATATTCATAAGATGCCATTTTCCCCCAATCTGTTCTCCAGTAGGATGTCACCAGCTATTACTCTAGTGTACCCTAGATGATGTAAAATTAAGGATTGCAGGCCTAATCTCAAGTTCTGTGTTGCCCTTCCAAGGAGAAGTGGCCCTTCTGCATGTTCAGTCATGCTGGCCATCCAAATTGGTGCCAGAGCTTCATAGGAAAGGTATTATGTCTTTCCCAAACTATTCGGTGTAGATCACGTATACCTCTGCAGACGTTTGGTAGAAGCCAAAGGGGCTGCCTGTATTGATTTACTCACGGGGCTTGAAGAGGGCTGTGGGAGTCAGAGTGAACCTCCGCTCAGTAATTTCTTGGACTCTGCAGGGGAATGTGAGCGAGTATCTGCCTGGAGGGAGAGGGAAAACCAGGGTTTTAAGGAAGATCACAATCTGACTTCTCTTCAATCTGTGAAACTAATACACTTCTTATGCAGAGCACCTCTAGCTGTGGGGTTTTCACTTCCCCCTTGCTTCCCGTGAAGATGTCTGGAGTGTTTTCTTTATGGTACAGCTTGTGCAAGGTACTGTTGATGAATTAGGTAATGTTAGAATTTTATTGAAAATTTGTGCAATTATCTCTCAGAGCTAAGGGTAAGGCCAACACGTCCATCTTTGATCAAATACACATGGTTTCATTTTCCACTCTTCTGCACATGCAAGCTTTAGTGCTTTTTAAGTTGTACTCACGTAGAAGTTGCTGTATGTGCCATGCAAGCTTTTCGATAAATGGGACTAGTACGTGATCCAGTGTTAATGAGCCACTGAAAACTTCTGCAGTTTTTGATACAGAGTCCAAGTGCAGTGCCTTTGGAAGCATGATATAGCTGCATGAGTTTAGGTTTTAATTTCCAAAATGTGCTAATGGAAGAAATTAGTTCTTCTAAATATTGGAGAATACATTTTTGGCTAGCAGAAATTCTTGAAACCGATTTCCCTTTGCAAACCACACTCTGGTGATTCAGACTGAAGAATGCTTTAAGCCTTTTGTCTGTAAGGTACACGTCTTATGTAGGCTTCTGTTTTAATTTACTGCACTTGTATGCAGGTTTTTCAAACTAGTCACAGTGGTCTCTTATAAATCACAAGAAATAGTCCACCCTCAATACCCTTTCCAGCCCTACACAATGAGTCAAGGCTTGTCAAAGACCATTTTAGAAATCTTGAATAAATCTGACATTATGTTGAGACAGCTGTTAAATATATTTCTTTTTTCCCCCCAGGTTTCCTTTCCCTCACTATGAACAATGCAATTGGTTTAGTGCTATTTTTAGCCTGACTTTTCATTTCAGTCATATGTATTCCTACCTTCCATGCACACTTAAGTTAATTTATTCTAACATGAAAAATACTAGGAAAGTCACTACCCCCCACAAAAAGATTTTACAAGCTGAACTGGAGGCTAGCTGTTGCACATATACACTCCAGATGCCCAAGCCCACCATTAAAGGAGTAAAATCTGATTTCAGGGTGCAGTGTGACTCTTATGCCCGTCTTCCCTGAAAACAAATGTCTCTTCGAAACAAAAATCTCAGCAGATGTGCTTAAACTAACCCTGTGTGTGAGGGCAGTTTGCTTCAGTGTGGAAAGGGAGAGTGAAAGTCTGCTGATCTTCCTACTTGTTCAATAGGCTTTTACCTAGCATGAGAGAGTGGCAGTGGTGTGTGGGGGTTTCGTTTGTTTAATTTTTTTTTTTTAAGAAAGCTGATAGTGAAAAACAGAGGCCTCCTCCTCTTCATCACTGATAACCCAGTCTCTCTGAACCTGGTGGGAGTGTTGGTGCTCCTCAATGACAGCATGAGCAAATCACCCTTAGGTTGGCGATAATCTCCTTTCCTTTTGCAAGCACCCCTTTGTACTCCTGGTTTTCCTTTGTAGGCTGGCCTGGAGGTGAGAATTTCAAACTAGCATGGGGTGCACGTCGGGTGAGATACCTGCAGCCCCCCAGAGGCTTGTTTCCCAGCGCCAAACTGCTCGTGTTCTTCAAGAGCGGTCGGGAAAGGTGCACTTTTGCTTAAGGGCAGAGGTGCACCCGCTGAGCTCAGGTAGTTGGGCAAAGGCCCATGTTCCCAAGTGATGTACCAGTGACCGATGCATCAGAAATGGTGACCGGTAGTGGGTCAGGAACGGGACAAATGTGGTGGGTCACAGTAACCCGTCTGTGCTGGTAGTTAAATGTATGGTACACTCTGCTTTCTGTTTCTAAGTAAAGGAATAACATCACTAGCTTGGAAAAAAAATGGAGAACTAACTGCTCTATTGTTGCCTTTCCAAAGGGGATTAAATAAGAAGACAATAACTAATAAATAATATACAGAGCTTATGGGTCTGTCTTCAATCGGAGTTTAAACAAAGAGGTCTGGGCTTTTTAAGTGCCTCCTCAAATGTGCAGCTCTCTGGAAATGTTTCTTGCCAGAACATCCCTGGCATTGCAACAGACGGTGCTTTCTCCTCAGGCAGCGGTGGCCAGGCCTGGCGCGCCAGGGCGAGCGAGGGAGGTGACGGGGTGGTGGTGACAAACCGGTGCCGCCGCGCCGTCCCCATCGCAGCGTCGTGGCTCTGTGTGTGGGCAGCACCGTGTGTGTGCTCGCCGGCTGTGCGCGCATGTGGTGTGGCCCAGCGCCACGTTACTGGGGCACCTGTGCCCTAACCCGCCGCCTGCAGCCCTGTCCCGCCGGCTGCGGGGCAGCCCCCGCGCCCCGTCAGGAGGATGACGGGGTGCCGGCAGGCTCCCACGCAGGGTGAAGGAGCAGGGCCGTGTGAGGCGGTGTTGCAGAAATGCTTTCTGGACCTGGCTGCTGGTCACCGGAGAGAATCACAAAAAGGTAATCAAGGCTATGTGTGATAAATTAGGTTTTACACCTAATCTGGGCATTGGGGGGGAGGGGGGGGTGTCCTTCTTTTTTTCCTGTAGAACAGAGAAGGGAGCTCACCTGCTTTTTATTCACTGCCACCCTGCTTTCTGCACTACAGTGCATGCTTTCTGTAATACATAAGGAAGGGCGGGAGACTTAGACATCCTTCGTGTTGTGTCTATGGCCCTCGCAATTATAAACTTCCTGAGAACAGAGGGAATAAACCCTTGCCAATTAGAAGGCCTTTTAATGTCAAGTTGTGACTAATAAACATCTGAACTGCAGATGTGGTGGTGTAGGTGTACCTGTTGCCTGGACCTTTTGTAGCATTAATTACTCTGGCAATTGCTGGTCATGGTTATGCACCTTAGCTATTTCTGAGGATGAAATAATGCACCTTCTCTTTGTTCCTTGTCCATTTATGGAGTGCAGAGATGTCAGCCCAGTAAAAAAGCAAATTTCCGTTTCAGCCACCATTTTAAGCTGTGTGTTTACAACTGCAGAACAATGTCATTTGCCTATTGTATGCTTTTAAAGATGTGTTTCTGCAGCCACGAATACCAGAATTCAACATTTTAACTAAGGAAAACCTTAACTTCTGGTGAAAATGAAAAATGGAGCTCCAGCAATGCACAAAACCACAGCTTATACAGAACTCAGATGTTTTTGGATGCCAGTAGGTATCAAGATCAGGCATCAGCGCTTCTATGATAAAGTTCAAATTCATTATTCCTACTTCTAGAAAAAGGTTTGGACACAAATAGAAACTCTGGATCCTAACTCTGAAATCTGAGACTGTCTGGCATCAGCTCAAACTTTAATGACTTGACATCTCTTTGTTCACACCAATATCCCGGGGCAAAACAGCCCCATATGAGGCACTTTTTACTCCAAATTCATATCTTAGTTTCATGGCTATGGTAATGACTGAAGTAGCTGATTAGTAATGGCCATCCCCTTTCTGTTTCCCCTGACCTTGACTATCTCTTGAATACAGTTTATACCTTTTTTTTCCCCTCTTTTTTTCTTTCTGTTTGGCTTTAGAGTAGTACTGCATCAAATGTTACCTGTAATCTTTTGCCCTGAGCATTTCAAATGCCTCTCATGAAGCCAGGACCTCCATGCTGTGAAATGCTGACCCCCACTGTGGTCCCATCTGCAATATGGTTTGATCTCTAGCAGTCTCTTGCTCTGTGTTTCCCCACTGCACAGTTGTGTGTGTGTGTTGGGGGCTGAGAGGGGGGATAGGGACCACTGCTTGAAATCTGGTCTTTTCTCACTCTCTCTTTTCTTCCCATCACCCCAAACCCTGTTCACTCTGACTCCTTAACTGCAAAATTACCCAAAGCAATCCAGCTCAGTATGATGCTGCTTGTGAATTAAAAACCACCTTTTATTAATGTTAAGTCTTTCTCTTACTATGCTAATGTCTGGAAAGTATTCTGCAGATAGGCCACAAATTGCTTTAGAATCTTTTATTTGTGTTATTTTGCTCTCTTCCCCTGGATCAGCAAGAATATGGTTCAAATATTAATTTTATGGTGTGTCTCTCAAGAGTGGAATATAATGTTCAATTATGCATTCCATCTGCAAGGCTCCGGATGCACAATCCTGCATTAAATAAAAAAACCAATGTGTTTTAAAGAAGAAACAGAAAGAAAGTATATGGCACATAAAAGCAATGGAAGAAGAGCCTTCCATTATGCTTGACTTTGTGTAAAATCAGAGGGAGTTGTGTAAACCAGACAGAAGTCAACTGTCTTAAAAATGGCATTGGTACATGCCTTAGATTATGTCATGCTATTAAAACCTTTCTGCAAGATACAAGTTTAGAAGTAAAGTGGTGCCGGAGACCTTATGATGCATGCATTTCATATGCACATTCCATACACCCATATGCATGCGTACGGGTGTTTGTTCCACTTTGCTCCGTAAGACCTTTAAAACTCTGCCTCTGGAAAGCGTCCTTTCACTGTGGGGTGTGGGAAGAAGTGGTCTAGTGGCTGTAATGGCATTTGGTCCTCCTTGGGGTTTTCCCCACACTAAGAAAACCTGGACAGGGCTGTGGCTTCTGTCTCTGTCTAGACACATAAAAGTATGATTATTTTGAATCCTTGTCCCCTTACTCAGGATTGGTGCCTCAGGGTGACACCTTCTTTGGAGTCAAATGGCTATCTTTGTGTCATTCAGCATAGCGGAAATCTCCCTGATGATGCTGCCCAAATACCGTGTGTCCTCTCAAGAGCATCTCCAGTTTTCTCATGGTGCTTTTCCATGTGGGCTGTGAGATCTTAGTGGCTGTGACGCTCCTTACTGTGGGATCAGCTGGAGCCAGGCTTAGGGCTTTTGCTTGGGTAACGAGGAGGCCTAGTGAAAGCCCTGTGTTGAGCACCGGGGCTCTGAAGCACTGCTAATTGAGGCAAGGCAAATGCAGGGTATTAGTTAGCTTGAAATTCAGTGGGTGAGAATGTCTTCGAAGTGAGCCGAAGCGCAGAAAGACATGGTCACTCTTCAGTGCAGATGCCTTGAATGCCATTGAGAAGGGGAGAGCAAGCTCTGGACAGGGAGAAGCCCGGTGGAGCCCATTCTCTGCTCTCCCTTGGGATAACAACCCAAACGCTTCTTTGCATGGGCGGCTGGCCATTCATGTTTACTAGAAGGAGCATTTCAAGTATTCCTCCTCAGCATGTCTGCTTTTTTCAGGGAAGTGCACTGCTTCTTTCTTTGGCACCTCACCAAGCGCTCTTGGCAAAGCTGTCAAATGTGTCATTGTAATGGGAGGCCTCTTTGCCGCGGTTTGAGCAGTGAGAGCTGGCTGGGAAGCGCGGGGCCGGGCCGAGGAGGACTGGTTGCAGAGAGCTCTCAGCGGAAATCCTTTGACTCTGGAACTTGTTTGCTCTGGCAAACTCCCTGTGCCTGTCTGGACACAATGAGGGTTCAAGACACATGGCTTTTGTTTGGTTTTCCTGGAGGGAAGGCTTTGCTTTTCATTTGGCTGAATTTCTGGGTGGTAGAGACAGAGGGAGAGAGAGACTGTGCTTCAGGCTGTATCGATCTTTGCCTTGTGTGAGGGTGATACTGGTGCTTTTTGGTGACCTTTTGCTTTCTGAATTGGATGTCAGTACCACAGAGGCAGGCTCTTCATATGTCTTTGACAATGAAATAGAGGTTTAGGCACTTCAGGAAAGTATAGGTTTTCCCCACTCCTCGGCTGCTGGTGGAGATCAGATGGATGCTCTCATCCTGTAGCTCCCAGCAGCCTCTAGCTCTTTTCCTACCACCTCTGGGTCGTCTGCCACAACCTTACATGGCCCTGTCCCACCTGAAGAGCTCTCAAGCTGTTAGGAAAGGGAAGTCATTGGAAGATGCAGCGTGCAGAAAACCACAGGAGCTCCTGGGAGAAGAATTACCTGGGTGCAGGGAAAATGACCGTAAGAAGACAACAGAGTCTCCAACATATTGTTAAAAAAGTGGTGGTGAGGAGGATGGCTTTGACTTCTAGAAAGCTTGATTATTTATTTGTGAAATATTCCCACATGAGGCAAGCTTGTAATTGTAGAGTAGTCCTGAGAAGATAAGGCACAACATTTTTTTTAATCCATGGATCTAGGAGACCCTAGTTTTTAAAAATGCTTTGAAACAATGCTATGCAAAGAATGAGAAGACACACAAACCAGAATGCACTTTAGCATCAAGTCTGATAATTTTGTCTCACCAAATCAGATCTGCCAGATCCTAGATGATTTCAGTATGCCCTGGAGGACATGATGCAAGGAAAACGATCAACTTAAAGATCACAATAAAGTGTGTAGCAAGTTATCACAACCTCTATCAGCCAGGGCTGTTGCCAAGAAACAAATCAGTAAGAAGTTTGTTTTCAGGAGCATCACATGAATATTGGCTATTCTGTGAAGGCTGCAAATGTACAGCTCTTAAACACTGAGAAGAAACAGGAGTCCTAGCATTTGAGATTTATTTTCCCCCAAACCACTTTTAACCTCTGGAAAAGAACTTCAGGGAAGCATCAACCTTGAGCACTGAACATCTAGAGCTGGACTGCGGACCCTCTGAAATCGGTGGGGGATCTTTCATTGATTTTCTTTCACTTCGAGCAATGCTCCTCCAAATTCTCAGAAGTCAGATAACAACATGCAATAATTGCACCTTCCTTCCTGTAATAGCTGGTGTGATTTCTAGCGAGTTGCACAAGTTGCTTTAAGCACACTCCTGTTTCCCTGAGCTACACTGTGGTTTTACTGGAAATTTGTATGTGAGATCACAGCCCCTTCTGAACCAAGTGGGTGATCCCAGTGTGCTAGCACGTCATCAGAAAATACAGAAATGATAGAGAAGTAGGAAGAGGTTAAGTGACACCAGGGAAAAGTGTGAAGGTGCACCATGCACCCAATAAAACCAATCCAGGTTTTAAAGTCATTAAAAGGGATTGTATGTTGGGTGGTATCATGCCTATAATAAGTCTTTGAAAGTGTGTGTTTAGCACAATCCTCCAGACAGAAATGAAATTATAGGAACTAGGCCACATTTTCAAATAGGCTGCGGTTTGCTTAACTATCTCCCCACAAATACGTACCTGGGAAGTGCATTAGGTGTCTCCCTCCTGCTGTTATTAACTTGCTTTGCCTCTTAACATGCTACTTTGTCTTTGCGGGCTGATGTGTCTTGGGAGGGCTGAGATTCCTGTTTTGGGCATGTGCAAGCATGGAGTGAGCTGCAGGTGCTGCAGAGCAGCATCCCTCCTGCTGAGCAGTGGGAGGTGGTCTCGTCTGGTCAAGGCTTATCTCCCAAAGGCATTTCTAATTGTTCTAACTAATTCTGATCTCCCCAGGGTGAGGGTAGTAACCTGCGTCATGCTCCAGTAACCTGGCTCAGTTCAAACTCAGGTAATTCCACTCTGCATTTCTTGCAAGGTCATCCTGCAGAAGTATATTCCCTGTCAGAAGAATATTATTTACTTCAAATTTTAAATTGATGCCTCATGTATTAGTGCAGCTGCAGTATTTCACCCTGTTGGAAGGAGAACAATTTCAGTGCATGAAGCCTACCACAGCGATCCAGATTTGCAAAGCAAATGGAGGTTACTCATTCCAACAGCAGCATCTTTGCACAGCATCTTTTATCCGGGAACCTCATGAAGTTCAGCCAGGGGAAGTGCAAATTCCTGCACCTGGGGAGGAATAACCATGGGCACCAGCACATGCTGGGGGCCACCCAGATGGAAAGCAGCTTGGCAGAGAAGGACCTGGGGAGCCAATAACGTGTGCTTGTGGCAAAGAAGGTGAATGCTACCCTGGGCTGAATTAGGAGACGTATGGCCAGCAGGTTGAGGGAGGTGGTCCTTCCCCTCTGCTCAGCACTGGTGAGGCCACACCTGGAGTGCTGTGTCCAGTTTTGGGCTCCCTGGTGCAAGACAGACACAGACACACTGAAGAGAGTCCAGTGAAAGGCCACGAAGACGACGAAGGGAACATCTCTCCTGTGAGGAAGGGCTGAGAGAGCTACGACTATTCAGCCTGGAGAAGAAAAGACTCAGGGGGACATCTCATCAGTGTGTGCAAATACCTGAAGGGAGGGTGCATAGAGGATGGAGCCAGGCTCTTTTCAGTGGTGCCCAGTGACAGGACCAGAGGCAATGGGCACAAACTGAAACACAGGAGGTGCCGTCTGAACATAAAAAGAAACTCTTCTACTGTGAGGGTGACAGAGCACTGGTAGAGGTTGCCCAGAGAGGTTGTGTATTGAATGCCTTGGAGGCATTCAAAACTTGACTGGACATGATCCTGGGCAACTGGCTCTGGGTGACCCTGCCTGAACAAGGGGGTTGGACTAGATGACCTCCAGAGGTGTCTTCCAACCTTAAACATTCTGTGATCTAGGACAAATCCTCTTTTTTAATATTTTCCTGAAGTGCTTTGAAACAAAGCCATGTGAATAATGGGGACCCAGCTAGGAGTGAGATTTGGCATCACATCTTTTTTGTCCCCTCTGTTTCGTCTCCCCAGCTGAGATCTGCCAGATATACTGTTCAGTCTGGACTTTAAGATCTTCAATAGCACCAGAGCAACAAGAAAGCAGGTGCCAAACAACTGAAGTGTGGGAGTTTGGCTGGCCTCCCCCTGGTACTCAGCGTAAGGGAGGTTGCAATGCTCTATTCAGCCTTTGATAGAAAACTGAGTGCTGCAGTCTGCCTGCTCTCTTTCCATTAATCTCATCTGCCCAAGCCTGTCGGAGTGCATCTGCTGGCTTATTCAGTCATCAAAGTGTTTATTCATACTGTACAAAGCTGCCAGGTGTGTTAGATATGTGGTGGCCCTTTTACTATTGAGAGTCCACCTGGACTGTGGGTAGGTCCTGATTGTTGTCTATATTGACAACAAGTCTGATCTTGAGAGCCATCTCAGAGGATTTGTGAGGATGTTCTAGATAGAGCTAATGCATCAAGCCGTCTGCAGGGCACAAATAAGGAGGTAGTCAAACCCCAGACCCTGCTTTGGGAACCAGCAGGGCTGTTCTAGCCTCCTTGGGTAGGGGTGAAGGGAGTTTTAGACTCCACAACCTGCATGCCAGCTAAGCAAGGAAAATAGCTTCCTTCCTTCCTAACTCAGACACAGTAAAGGCAAATGCATTCTGGTGACAAGATTCTTCCCTGAAGCAAAATGCTTTCAGAGCTCCACTGGCCATATGGAGCTCTGCACACGCAGTTTTCCATGAATATTGCATTAATACATATTCCAAGTTATGAATTGCAATCAATCCATTCTTGCGCTAACCAAGCTGCAGCTGCTCCCAGCTGAAAAGTCTTTTGAACTCTGCCAGACGAAATATTCCAAGTCTCATTCCAAGGTGCAGTAATTGTCATTGCGGTTCTCAGGCTCTCGTACATATTTAATTTAGAGTACATATCGAAATGTGCATTCTGCTGACACTGAAGTTGGTGCCAATGCTTACAGTGATGTTGTCTGAAGACTAACGAAAGGCCAAAATTGTTTCAATACATGGTAATACGTTGATTTCAACTTTCGCAGAGTTAAGCTGTGTTGGTAGTAAATCATTCAAAACCCAAAGTGAATGCACTGCATGATAAATTAAAGGAAAGCATCAGCTGCAAAGTTTCAGAGTGTATCTGGGCTTCCTCCGGGTTTGTGGTGTTCGGAGCCAGGAGACTGTTTTCTTCTCTTGCAAAGACAGGAACTATTTGTGAGTGGGCATGAGAACTGGGATCCAAGTTTTCTTATAGTTCCTATGTTGTCTAGTTTTGCCTCGGCTTGTTGTAAGGAAAGAACATCCTTGCACTTCATGGGTAGACTCCAGTGATCTCACAGGGAGTTCAAAACAGCTATTTTACTTAGAGATCTGGGAGGGTTTGGGGTTTATTTATTTATTTATTTCTATCTTAATATTAGTGAATTATATTTAAACTCTCTAAATTAATAAGTAAACATTTTGATGACATAATGTGGGAATTCTCTTCCATTTCAGTGAATGTGGACAGTGTTATGTTATTCATCTTGAATCCTCTTTCATGTAGAGGGGGACAGAAGGACATGATTTGTTCACTTTATGAGCTCAGGACTCTCATGTTTAGTGCTAATGGCTGAGTCCCCGACCTTTCCATTTTTAGGCCACTTCCTGGGATTGTTTGAGCACTAGTTGTTTAATGTTATTTTGAAAAGAAATTATTAATACCTTATGGTTGGTTTCTACTGAAGTTGTGCAGATTGTACCAGGTTTGAAAACTATTGAGCCTCAGTCATGTTTTGCCAGTAGCTCATATTTCTCAGAACATGGGACTGTAAAGCAGTTTTCTTCTTTTTAGTATAATGCAAGTATTTAAAAAGGAGTAATTTGGGGATTTTATAGGGATTCAAAACCCAATATTCACTCTCCTCTTCCTCCTTGTTTTTACATCTCTGTGTATGTAGAATTTTTGGTATATGTATGTAGAGACATAAAATCAAATGGATTTCATCCAAAAATTTGCAAAATAAAAATGGCCCAACCAAACAGTTACAGGGTAGTTTTTTTCATTCCCTGCTGGAAACCCGGGGACAATTGCTGAGCAGCTCCCATGGTCATACTGTGGCTGTGGTCCTGCTCAGGTGGGAGTGGGGGCTGGGCACAGGGATGGTGGCGAGGCAGAGGTGCCTTTAGACCCCTATCTGGCGGAGGCTCATCGCTTGCATTGCTGGTGGGTTTAAAGGTGCCTTGGGGTTAGGATGATTCTGAGACTGTCTTAGGAGCATCTCAGGACTGTAACAGTAGGTAGGATCTGAAACACTTACTCAGCAAAATTCCAGAGGGAAGGATAATTAGGTCCTGTCATTCCTACCTTTTTTCTGCTCCTCAAATTCCCTTGGCTGCTCCCAGGAAGGACAGTCGGTTTGATCTGAAATGCTGAGACAACAGGCATTTTATGTTTAAACATAAAATGACATTTCTAACCATATATTTGCAATTAAGCCATTGTTTTTATTAGTCACAAGGGATAATTGCATCCAGAAATTCCTGAAGAAAAAGTTATACTGGGCAAACAATATTACACTGATGTTTCAATTATATGAGTAATTTTCTAGCAGAGATCAGCAATAAACTTCCCTAAAGGGCCTATTAAACAGGAAGCAAGAAAACAGAGATGGGGCAGTTGCCAGACGTTAGTGTGTCTAGCACTTGTATATCAGTTTGTGCCCTTGCTCTTTTTGTGTTTAGACAAGTCAAGCAGTCAGCAAAATCCTGCATCACCTGTAGACAGCAGGCATGCACAGGAAGGATTTCTTCTGAAGAAAGGAGATTCATGGGGCTTGGGTCTGGAAGGAAGAAGTCCCTGGTTCCCACCTTGCTGAAGTCTATCTGCTGAACCTCCTCACAATGGAGACAAGGACATCACGTCTTTCTGTGAGCTTTGGTCAGTAATTGGGAGAATACCTGAAATGTCTGTGAATGGCAGTGCTGCTCCTGCAGCAGAGTCTGGGATGACGGACAGCAGGGCAGGGTTCCCAATCCCTTAACTGGGGCACCAATGCTCCTACAGACCCAAACCCTTTGAAATACTATCAGAGGAAGCGGACAGGAGCCAAGAGCTGCCTTGTTCACTTGTCAAGTGTAGCAAACACTGTTTTTTCCATTGTAATTCTTCTCTTAGCTGCACTGCCATACAAGCAAAAGCCCTACCATAAATTTCCCTTATCCTATCATAAGAGTGCTTTTATTGGTAATAGTTTATTTCACGCACTGACCCGTTATATGGTGTTCTGGCAAAGCAAACAACCCATTAGGAGGCTTTTCTGAGAGGGCTGTGGTGGAAAAAAATATACTACCAAACATTCCCTAGTGCAGTCAGGCAGAAAAAATGGTCCCGCATCCCCCATTTCCTGTGAAACCCAGCTCAGCGTGCGATGCTTTCTGCTGTGCCACCCGTGCCTGCAGAGCCGTCTCCTCCGCAGGCTCAGAAAGTCCCTGCAGAGGCAGAAGGACTCCTCTGCAAAGGTCAGCAACAAGCTTTTCTAAGGGGTCTGTTCAACAGCAAGCAAGAATGCCAGGAGTTAGTCCCTACCGTATCTCATGGTGGGGCAGACAGGCTTCAGCGGTGGCACAGGAGCTGCCATGGCTGGATGTTTGTGGTGGGTTATGCTGGGCTAAGCAAAGGGGTACACGTGTGTGCCGTGACACAGAGCTATGAGGAGATGCTCGAGCTGGCAAGGGCGCTGGAAGCAGCGCAGCTTGACTAATATG
Source organism: Haliaeetus leucocephalus (assembly GCF_000737465.1). Taxonomy (NCBI): domain Eukaryota; kingdom Metazoa; phylum Chordata; class Aves; order Accipitriformes; family Accipitridae; genus Haliaeetus; species Haliaeetus leucocephalus. The sequence goes on along the minus strand of NW_010972576.1, from coordinate 5,580,987 downwards.
GCATGGGCTGATGTCTCCCTGTTTCTCCCCAGAGGGGTGGTAGTGAGAATTTGCTTCAGGACCTCAGTAAGGCAGCCTGCTCTCTGGACATACTCAGTGAGGGAGCTTGGAAAAGATTGCTCTTGCTCGCTCCTGCACTGTCCTCAGAGCTGCCCACTCTGGAAAGAGCTTGCAGGACGTAATCTGCCCTCCGGCTGCCATTGCTCTGTTTCAGATGACCCCTTCTGTGCCTCAGTTATCGCCTTCCCCTAATATCAGAGCCAGAGCTGTATTTTCTTCTTTTTTTTAAAAAAAAAAAAAAGCTTTCCCACTGGCAGGATTATCATCTGCCTGCCCTGCTGCTTCGGCTCCAACTCATCCTTCCAGCCAAGGGCAGGGCCTCTCGTCCCGCTCCTCCTGAGAAAGCTCTGCCACCGGCTCCCACCTGGAAGCGCTGGTGGGCAAAGCCCGTTGGAACACGCTCTGCATGGATCTGCTCAGGGGCTGCTTGTCCCGGGGCTTGGATCACGCTTGGCTTTTGAGAGGGAGAGAGCAGCACACCGTCCAAGCTGGGAGCCTCACACACGTGGAAGGTGACTCCAGCCCAGCAGGTCAAACGTGCTCTTCCCTACACTGCGCTCACCAGTCCTCTCTCCTCCATCTCTTTCTATACTTTTTTTCCCTTCTCATGTCCTTCAAGGAGAGCTGTTTGAGTTGCAAAAATCTGCTAGAAATCAATTTCCATGCACTCCTGATTTAAATACAGGCACACTCTGATTAACTTCTAGCTCCGCTTCCACTTCCCCTTCGGTTCCTCTCAAATTAGTCTCTAATTATCTCAGTTGTAATCACCCGGTGTGATAAAGTTAAAGTAATAATGATTCTTTTTGATAGTACAATGTTTTCTCTATGAATGTTGTAGCTAATAAAGAGAGAATGCCAAGCTGCTTATGGGAAACAGATTTTTACAGATCCTAAACAAATGCCCCGCATAGTTCATGTACAGATAATAAAAGAACAAAGTAACCCTTCTAAGGAAAATTTATATCTTGATAAAAAAAATCTATCTGTATATTTATGTTCCTAAAGACTGTTTTTTAAAGGCCCAGAACCTAATGTCAGTGCTTGAGGCCAAAGTAGGGGACTCGAGACGCCTGCTCAGGTTTCTGCACCTCCATGGCACCAGGAGCTGGGCTGCCGCTCAGACTGTGAAGCTCTTCTGCCGTGCACTGCTGAGTGAGCAGTTTAGCACCTCTCCATGCCTTGTCCCATGCAATATCCAGACGAGGCTTTTTTTCCTGGGGCACTCAGTCTAGGAGGTGTTTTCAAGCATGCCTATCATGTTGCATGTTCACAGGAGCATTTTGCTTTCAGGAAGGAAACCAATGTGCCTCAAAGTCAAATGAAGCTGTAGCCACAGGGGAGAGGGGGTGCTGGGGCGCAGTGTGGGGAGGGTGACTGGCAGCCCCCTTCTCCTGAAGCTGTGCCACGTCATGTAAAATAAATTATGTTGCATTGAAGGGGTGGTGGTGTCACAAGTGTGTGACTTGATACTGAGTGTCTAGGGCATTCAGCTGGGAAAGCATGGGTGCACGTGGGGAAACAGTTCTGGGTTGCAGTCCAGCATGAAGGAGGGCTTACGCGCTTCACATTAAGGCAGCCATTTGTTAGGACACCTAAGTAGAGCACAGAGATTCGGTTCCTGGCTTCTTTCTTCTCCCTGGCCTCAATCATTATGGTGGGTGTTTGTGCCTCCTTTCTCTTTCTCAAAGAGCCTTTGACTCACTTTTTAAAAGTTGCAAACTGTTAATTTTCATTTGGTTGGTTTTGACCTATTCAGCTGTAAATTTGTGTCAGACATAGGAGCCGTGCCTGCTGCTTGCACCCCAGGTATACTCAGATAACATCAGCAATGTGATTTTAAAAAAGGGTTTGGGGTGTCAAGCAATCAAATGGTGGCTAGTGTGTAGACTTGGCTCAGCTAGGCTCTTTCTGTGCCTGAAGCACTTCATCCCCTCTAGGCTTTTCATAGCCATATGCAAAGAGGGGCTCACGGCGGCAGGGTGGTGAAGTTTACGTTAATATTTGTCGAGTGTTGCATGATCTACAGCAGTGTGTCCTCTTGCTGTAATAACACCAGCACGTTACTGGAAGTCTTCTGACAGATCTGTTATTAGAGTTGACTACTGCGATTAGCAAATGTGACCATAAGTGCTGGGCTAGATATGTGCTATGTATTCCTCGTCATATCTTTGCCCTCCCTGACTGCAGGGAGCTGTGAAGGCTGGGGCGAAAGGGCTGCCACAGGCAGGCATTTTCTTACAAGCAGAAAATATTTGTATAAATCTTTGAAAGAGCAAGCAGGAATGGAAGCTGGTTTTGTTAGTTACTGTCTTGGTGGTGTAAATACTGTACAAAGCAAAATAAGGAAAAGAGGCCTTGAACATTGGGGTCTATACTATATAATTACTGATGTAATTAATATACATCACTATTTTAGTAGAGTTTCCCCCTCACCAGCCCCATGATTATTTAAACCAATGGACACATTTGTGTCTTGTTTAGTATCCTCAGCTTTACAAATAACTATGGGACATCTAACCAAAGCACAGTCGCTGTACTTCAATATTACAAATCAGTGTTTAGAATGGATTTGTTCCTGAGCACTTTCAAACCCAGAAGAATAGATACTTCTGGTATCACATATTCTAACCAAGACAGTCTTTCCAGTTCAGCATCTAGGCAGAAAAATGAACAGCCCAATTAGATCAAGATTTCTCAAGAGCAGGGAAAGCATTTGTCACTTTTTTTGGCATACTGTGATATCAAACATGTGAGCTTTATGTAAAATGTTTAGGAAAGAAACAGCCGTTATAACAAATGTGCTATTAGTTCTACACTAACATAACTAATTAGGTCCTCGGTTCAATGTGAAAAAACGAATAAAGCACTGCAGTGTGCAGCTTTGTATTACTCAGTCTTTTTCTGCTCTTGAGCAAACTTGTTCTGCGTGCCAAAGGCGAGAGCATTAATTGAGCACAGGACCTGTTTATAAATCCAGCGCAGCTTACGGTTTGACGGGTGCCACTGCTGTTCATTCTCACCTTGCCGCTGTCCGTAATTAACCTTCTGCATCTTGAAATTCTCCATGAAATGAAGGATGGGCTCTGGTTTCAGTGGGGCTGCTCTGGCCTAAATTAAAGTGGCCAGACTCCTGCTGCACCTCAAAGTCTTTGCCTGGCCTTGCGGACAACCAGGGAACGAGCCAAAAGATGTATAGGATCGGTCTTCTAGATAAATAACATTGTGGACAAGAGGAGGATGTAAGCCTTGTTGTGACTTTCCATAGCTTATTCCTTATGATGAATTTGGTACAAGCACTGTTGCTCCCTAACAGAAGCATACAGCGTACCACCAAAGAGGAGACTGGCTGCCAGGTACAGCTACCTACATAGGGGTGCGCTAGCACGTGCAGAGCAAAGATGGGCTTCACATAGGAATCTGTCCTCCTCCCCCAAATGTGGGACCAGTTGAGTGCCTGTTGGAGTCAGTGGGACCCTCCCTGTCGACCTCAGTGGACCGAGCTCAGTGTCGACCTGGGGAGAAGGAGCTCCTTCCCCAGCACCTCCTCCGTGCCATGTGTTCTCCCAGTGCTCCCCCTGGCACTTGCTGGGCCTCTCTGTTAGCTGATTTAACTCACTGAAATGGCCAGAAAATAGGCAAAAGGCAAAAATAAACCAAAGTAGAAATCTTGCGTCCGTTTCTGCCTTCTGGTGAGTCATGGCAGTGGAGGGAAGGAGCAGCAGGGCAGCCTGCGACAGGGGCAAGGCTGGGGCTGGGGCAGCAGCAAGGAAGTTTGGGGGGAGGAGAGCAGCAACCCTGCCTTGGTCAGTGAGCTGCCAGGCTGCCTGGGCTGCATGTGAAACCACAGCCGAATTCCTTATGTCAATGTCTTTATTTTGGTTATTGTTTGAAGGAGTCGCCTTATATCCAGTTTCCAATCAAAACATCATGTACTCCCTAAAATCTGAGCTCGAATATGAACATGCTGCACTACAGGGACTGAAGTCTACCAGTTGTATAATGTAGATGAATGCCTTTGAAAAACAAATCCTTAATCAAAGTTACACTCCATTTGTTTTTTAAATTTTCATTTTCCATTTAAGTGGCTGTTTCATTGCTATGAGAAGCATTAAGAGCTATTCATGTTTTTCTTCTTGTGGCTCTTTTAAAACTGAACTTCCCTTGTTATTAATGTCCTCGTGGTGGATATTTTCACTTCTCTGCCCTGTACTCATAGCTTAGGTCCAAGATTACCTGTGAAGGATTTTAGTTTCTTCTTGCAGAAATTTATGCATTGCTATTTTAACTATTTGAATGTTTTCATTGTAAAGCACTATTTCTTTCTCACTATATTGTTGTAATTGTATATTAAGTTAACTTAAGGCAGAGAAATTCTTTTTCTTCTGTTATGTCTTTTTGTCAGCCTGCAGTTAATTCAATATTGACTTGTAAAAGTAACATCAATGAAATTACAGATGCAGCTAGGTTGTAACTCTTTATTTACCCAGGTATATTCTAAGAAGATGATATGCTATGTACACTAACAAGCCGTTTAATTCTACACAGGTGCTGCCTTTGGTCAAAAAGACTGAAGACATCACTTTTCTGCTCTGACTTCCTCCTGTGAACATTTAACCAAGGTAAGAAAATCACTGCTGCAAACTACCTCTGACACTCATGAACGTTTTTTTCTGTGGGATACCCTTTCTGTTTGAGTAGATCTTTCTTCTACTAATGAATCACCATCTCAAATAACAGTGAACCCCCCAAACTACCAGATGAGCATTTTGAAGCTTGATAAGAAATATGTTTTCATTCCAGCATGGGCTTCTTTCACAGCAAAACAATACTTGTGGGAAAAGCTGGTTTTTTCCAACACTTCACCTCCTGAAAAATGTCAGTGCTAGTTTGTTCTGAAATGGTTATTGAAACATATTCAGAGCATGTTATCAAAATGTTTTGTCTAAAAAAACCCAAGCATAACCACTTTTGATAAAAGATCATTTCAAAGCATGACTTGACAAACACACAAACCTCAAAATTCAGAAAACAGGGAAGAAATTAACATTCCAAATTCTTCCCAATAAAGCCTTTTAAAAAAAAAAATTAATCATCACCATCTGTCAGCTCATTAATCTACTCAACGAAACAGGCAAAGGGTTATCTCTGGAAAGGGGTTCACCTCAGCTGTTTCTCTGGATTCACTCATTGCCTCTCGATACCATCTGGTTTTGAGGGCAGCTCTGCCCACGTCTGCTCTTCTTGGGCATTCAGATCTCCCAGCAAGCTCTCCCATGCTGCTCGGTCTCCGTGTCTGCAGCTTCCAGGTACAGATGTGTCAAGTTCCTTGTCATCTTCATGCCTCTTTTGGCAAGCCAAAGACAAATCATCCAGAGTAATTTTATACACTGCTAGGTGCATTTCTTGCACAAGATTTTACCAGGTTCCCATGACAAATCACTGGAAGCACTTTTTTTTTTTTTCTTTTTTAATTTTTTACATTTTCTCTCTACCAACACCAGGAAGAATTCACTGGTAGTATAGCCGATTGTTTCTTACAAGTTGTTTAAAAAATAGAACTTAAGCCCCCCCACATTTCTTAGTATTCAGTCCCATCCTCCATAAGTCAAAACCTGCTGGCTGCACAGCCACATGCAGGAAAATATCACTGCATCTTTTCAGACAGAGATATGAGGGCCTATGTAGTGTTAAGTGATACACAGGGTTAATGTATTCTGGAAAGCCATGAAGAAAGTAAGCAGGCGTTCATATATCAGGATAGGACAATGGGTTTTTTTGTAAAGAAAATGTTCGTATGTGCTTAAGCCCTTCCAAGGTATTGCACAGGTCACTATTACATCATTGATGATTTACATTTTCTGCTCTGTATCGTTTTGTATTCCTGGCCTAGGAAAGCAAGCTAAAGCAAGATAAATGCTGGGTGTACTCGAACGGTGTGCATTCAGCTTCTAATAGCTTAATGACCGCTTTCTTCTCTCTCATTTATCATCGTTATTATGTGTCCGTTAACAAGAAACTGTTTAGCAGAATCACAGAAGAGGCTGCCTAATGTTTTACTACCAGATTTGTGAGAAGGGAAAGGATGGGACAGAGAGGGATAATTTTAAGAAGTGGGAAAAAACAGAGGCTTTTAACTTTAATTCCTGGCTGTCATCATTCTAATTAGCAATGGGTCTATTTGATGTCTCAGTTCAGACAGTGCGAATAGTGCTGCTTTGTGTCTGTCATGGTGATTAATGTCTTTTTCAGTAATAACCCAGTAATAACACATACAGAGTCGTATACTAAATCTATAGAGTATGCTGTCCCAGAACAATTAGGTGACATACACCCAGTTACATCAGTGGTGATGTCCTCTGTTTGCATTGCTGAAAAAGCAGACTGGTGACATATTAGGGGTGTCTGCTGAACCAGAATATTCAAGGGACTAGATAGAAACAATAGGCCTATGAATATACATTGAATTTAATAATAGTTGTTTAACTTCTATGCCCTACTCATTTTGGATTGTTCTCCTCATCACGGAAACCAGCTTCTCTGCACATTCTACAAGGCAGCAGAAACAGAGGGACAATAAAATCACAGCTAAGTGCAGCATATTCATCATGTAATATCTCTGATCCTTTCCTGGAACTGGTAAGAGAAATGGGGTATATCCCACTGAATCAAAAATGTGGTTGTGCTCATATTACACGCACAATGGTTATGAAAGGCAGATCTTAAAGCAAATTGGTAAATTCATATTAATTTTAGTGGGCTTTTGACCAGCCCTAAGCTGAAGCCTGTGGCTTTGAGGAATTCGATATCTACATTTTTATTTCACTTTTAAACAATTCCAAGTCTCCCAGCATTCATTTCTTATATTACAGCAACCTTTCTCAGAAGTATTTTCTCGTGCCATGCAAGCTAGAAGGTGACTGGAGTTTCAGAAGCAGATGAAAGGGAGCATTATCCACTTTCTTCCTAAAGAAGGTATTTCTTCAGCTGACCTTGTCTTGAAGAAACATTCAGCTCTGGATTGTTTGTGTTTGTGGAACAGAAAAATCGTAATTTATGTGACAGCTGACAATAAAATACTATGCAATATCTTAATTCTTTGCTTATTCATGAAATAGATTAGTATAGAGTTAAATATATAATTGAAACATTGCAAGGTCTAATAGGTAATTCTGTGACAGAAAATACAGGCTGCTTTACATCAATGAGCTTCACCTGACCAGACGTTTATGGCATAGGTTTCATTTTGAGAAATGTAACACTCTGAAACAACTGGCAAGTGATGCTGGGTATTAGTTGCAGTAAGAAGAATTGAAGATTTATCATTTAGAAGGCATCACCAACACATTCTCCTCTTTTGGCATGACCTATCAGTTACAGTAGTTTAGGGTTCTTATGAGACTTTCACACCCTGACACTGAATATAATTCCACGCTATGTTAATGAAAGTCAATGTTCATGGAGTTACATGGTTAGAGTTATGGAATTAATAGTATTTAAGATTTGCATTCCACACACAAATAGCTGTAACACTCAGCTTTTACACATTTCAATGTATAGTTGGCATCCATACCCTCTGTTTTCAGAAATTAGGGACGAAATGGATAGTCAAGATCCCATGATCTCTCTGTAGGAAAGTCAAATACAGATTTTGATTCAGCTGAGTCCTAGTGCAGTAACCACTGCAGAGCACTGTTTCTCATTGGGTTTAAGGAATGCATGTGAACTGTATGTTTTTCCTGACTTGAGGATAATTGCTGAACTTTCTCTGCGTGGCTGGAGATGATGTACATAAAAGAGTGCAGGTTTGGACTGGTAACAAAGATCTGTACTGTTTTTGTTTGCATGTGAAGGACACATGCATAGAATTCTATGTTACAGGTATGTATTCATACACAGTGTGCCAGTAACTCTTCCTCAGAAAAGATGCAGTTTGACTTTCTGCACAATCTTTCTTAGGCTTTGGCATGTGTGGTTTCACAAAACTGTGCCTAGGTGACAGACAAGATTTTGGTCTACTTTTGGCAATGGACCTGCTGGAGCCCAGAGATGATGCTGCTGCTGGAACAGCACTCTTCTGGGAGCAGAATTATCTTTGTTGTGTTTTGTTATTCCATCCTCCCCTGCCCCAGCCCTGTGAACCATAGGCATGCTAATTGTAAGGTATGTATCTCTGGTGGAAGGAGAAGGTAAGCCCTGCTGGTTGTCCTTTTTATTTAGTTGTTTGGAAGTAGGGGTGCTATGTACAGCTGTGGATGGTTTCATTGATACATACTCCAGCGCATAGTATGTACTTGGGAAGGTTCATTAGAGCTGAAATAAGCTCCTGAAGTTAGCTGCTGTGAGCTTGAAGATCCTGTCCTATCTGTTGCTGCTCAGCAGAACTGAGTTGGCAGACTGGATGCACATTTTTTTAAGACCAGCAACGTTTGGCCTATCTTTGCAAATTATTTTGAAAAAACCTACACTTTAAACTCTAACACTGCAAGATACTTGCTTCATATTTTTACTTTGATCTTTGGTGAATTCAGTTGCTGCGGCTTAGTCTCACTGCCACTTTTCATAGGGCTGTGGCAAATTGTGATTTTTCCATACAGCCTATAATGAATCAAAGGAGCTGATGTGGTTTACTTTTGCCTATTATTTCACCAGTTCTATTAAATAAGTTAATCGTGATTGAAAATTCAGCAATGAGACAGAGAGAAAATCTTGTTCTCTGTGAAATAATTCAGCAAATCTGTTACTTGCCATCTCACCCAATGTTATGTGGTCCTCTTTTATCAACTAGTCTTTTTTGAATATAACATGAATGCTGTAGATTAGGAAACCTATTTCACATGCTGCAGCAGCGCTTAGTTTCAGAAGGAGGGAATATATAGAAGTTCAGAAAGCCTTTCATGTGCAGTGTCTAAGAAAGGAAGTAGCCACCATGAATCGTGGGCTGTGCTGACTAATTCCAAAATATAAAGTTTTCATTTGTAAAGGTTTAAAGGATAAACTATTTTTCTTTGAATTCAGCAAATGACTATATAAGTTCCAGACAGCTCTCTCAACTTTCATCATGCAAGTTTATAACTTACTTTTTTTTTTGTTTGCTGAAGTTTTATGCTGAACTCACCTGAAAAGTCTTGGCCTTACACCAGTAATACAAGGTGGAAAGCAGGAGAGCCTCGAGAACTTTACTGGGTCTTGTGTTTTCCCTGTGAGCCAGAGGATGATCTCTCAGTGTAAGGACAAAACAGGATATAGCCTTCATTCTGTTGCTGCTCCTTCATTGCAACACAAACTCATTCCTGGCCATTAACATTCTTTCCTCACTCTGCTAGGTGCTGTGGCTAATAACTACTTATGCAACAAACCCAACAGGCTGACTCTTCTGTTTGACCACTGGTGGCCTTAAAATGGAAGATGTATTAGCAAGCTGATGATATCTTTGCCCTTGTGCTGGTGAGTATAGCTAGCCATGTACTTTTATAGCTTGGTCGGGAACAGTTTAAAAATTATTTTAGCAGATCTCTGGGTGCCATTATGAACTTACTTAACTTTTTTTCCCATTTCCAGACTGTTTAGTTTTAAAACTCTCGTGTGATGTTTGTTAACCAGGATATATATAGAATCAGAAGCAAATGAAAATTAGAATAATGAGAATAGGACACAAAATATCTATGATTTTCTGTTCATACATTTTCATTTTTATTATGGTAATGAAATGCTTAATAATGTACTCTTCAACTGGTGAAATATATCTTGAGATGGTAGAATTAGTGCATATTTTGGAAAACTCCAATGACAATAATAGGATACATAGTTTTATGACTAGGTAGCGATTTGGCAATATCACCTGCATGCTAAGTGCAGCTAAAATAACGTAACTAATGAGATAATATGGGATAACATATGGGAGTAAATAAAAAGGTGTTGGACTGGTGAAGAAATGCTTTAAGTTAAATCCAACATATAGGTATAGTTCAAATAACATTACGGTTCTGACTCAGGCTCATGAAAGTATGGAAAGTGAGAGTTAAGGCTGCCTCCCTATGCTTAATATGCCCTGGTGCCTTTCCAGCAAATATTTTATTATGTGAGCTCTCCTAGTGATTTTGGAACATGAGTAGCATTTTGGACCTCCGTAGGGGTTTGACAGTGGATTTTTTCCCTTAGACCATCAAGCAAAGACAAAAGTCCAGAGAATTGGGAGAAAGCAAAATCTTCAGTTCCATTTTTGGGCTGTTACAGGCAAATAACCTTTCTGCGCTACCTGTCCCCTCATATTAAGGCATGGCTAAAAAGTTTTGCTAAAAATCTGGACTGTGGTTAGAGTTTGGGCAGAAGTTCTTCATTTTATGTCCCCAGAAAATGTTTTAGTTGCAGAGAAAGTTGCTTCCACCCCTTCTGCATAGGCAGTTAGGCAAACCTGCGGTCAAAGATCTCTTGTTCCTGACTCAGATCAAAACTTTTCCCCTAAAGCTGGTAAAATGGGAAGATGAACTCAGGTCTTCTCCACTCTAGGCTGGTACCCTTATGATGAGCTATTCTGACATGATGCCACAAAAACCGTAGTTTCCTTCTCCTGTGGGACAAAAGCAACATTCAAAGCTGTAAGAGCTGGCATAAAATAAAATGGCTGGTTGGCACTTTAGATGGTGATGGGATTGAAAGATGAGGATTTCAGTCTCAGCATTTGCACGCTCCTCCTTACTGCAGTATCTGAGCCTCTTGCACATCCCAATGAACTGGTTTTATAGCTCCCTGTTTTACAAATGGGAACATGAAAGCAAGAAAATGTGTTGCAGAGCTGGGACTTGATTCCTCTTCACGCAAGTACCTCATCTAGTGCAATGCTCCCAGGATCTCTCTTGTCATGGCTACAGATTTTCTGTATGCAGCCAAAAGGGTTACTGATTCATCCGGCGTTTCCTTTAGGTTGTCATTTTGTCCCTGCATGCTTTATGTGCCCATTTTTCCCATTGATATGAATAGGAATAAAAATAAAACCCCAATTCCTTCAGTTGAATCAAGAGTAAGTGGTATAAATCAGTCTCCCTGGCATTGCTGGCTGTTCTGTGGAGATCATACTCAATATCTCTTTAGTTTGGCTGTTAGCTGTTCTCTGAAAACAAATTCTTTTGTTTTCAGTTTTCTTTTTCTTCTTAGGTTGAAACAAAATACCTTTATACTTACCACCAATAGCTCCCAAGACTTAGGGAAAATTAGCAAGGTTATAAAACCTACAGAGTGTGTGTGGTTTGCTGTTGCAGCTGCACTTTAAAGGAAAAGTAATATACTCACTTGTCCTCCTTAGAAAAGCATCTATAAATTAGCACTCTTTGAAAAGTTCCTGATGCCTAGCACCATTTTTATATATTACAGCCAAAGTGTGGGTCTTCTATTTTTAACCCTTTAGTCAATTTAAACTGTCTTGCGAAGATCTGAGGGGTCTCTGCTCCAATCCTTTTCTTTATAACATTTTCTGACCTTGTCTCTTTCTTCTAAGGGACTCAGAAATGGGGTGCCTTAGAGGCACAGTGTCCCCACAGTGACTCAGTGCCTTTGCAAAGGTCTGTAAGGCCAGCTGTCCATATGGCAAGCGTGACCATGACCATGGCTGGAGGTACTGCATCCTGCCTTTGGCAGCGATGGGATCACCTCCTTCGAACCACCTTGGGAGGGTTTGTGCCTCCACTGTGAGAGCCTGCTAACACCTCTGTTTCCATCCACTCAAAGTGCTGGAGTAGTTGTTTATTACCACCCTTCAGCGCAGTGGGGTTAAGGGCATACTTCAAAAATGTAGCACATTGTGCCTTCTTGCAGTACTAAGAACAAAGAGGAGAAACTTAAAACAAATGAGAAGGATTTGTGTTAAGTCTGTTGGCAAGGAGTCTTTCTTAAACTCTCTCCTTCCATAATATCTGAGTCAAAATAATATTAACTCTATTAAATCTTCAGGTTTCTTGCTTTTTGTGTATCAACGCTAGGATGAAGCAGTTGCAGTCCCCAGAGACACACATGAGCGAGCTGAGTGAGGCAGAGATATTAGAGTTGCTCTTGTCCTTCCATGCCCTGTCCTCTGCCTTTGTTAATCTGCATGTGCAAATTAAACTGAAATTAAACTCTTAATTTATCACCATGTTGTGGTGACAGCAGGCAGGATCAGAACACTTCACAAAGACGTAGCACCACATTAACATCAGAAACAGATTCTTCCCCAGAGAGGAGAGAAGATTTTAAAGAATGTAGAAAGATACCACAGGGCTGTAATCCCTCTCACTGCACAGAAAACAACTGATTGTTGTTGAAACACTCGGAGGAGGAGGTGGGTCCAATAATCTGCAGAACATATGTAGGATACGGCTTTTCCACTCTCAAGAGTGGAGCTGAGAAACTTGAAATAAACAACATTAGGTGAAGTTAAAAAAAAAAGAAAAAAAAAAAGAAGGAGGAGAAAAAAAATATGAAAAAACACATGGCAAGTGAGAAAAGATACTGTATGGTAATAACTCAATGTGACTGCCCAGAGAAGTGAACTTCTCTGAGAAGCATCCCTCTGGATGCAGATCATCTCTGTTACAGAGGGCTGCAGGCTTTGCCCGTGTCCCCATGCTGTCTTTACTTTCCATTGCCTGTTTTTGCAGGGGACTGAGCCACCTCCTTGTCCCTTCATGGGATACTAGCAGGTATCCCAGGATCAGTGAGGGCCATCTGTGCGGACGCCCTGTGGTCCGGATTTAGGAAAGCATTTAAACACATGCTTAAGGGATTTGCTGAATTGGATGCTGCTCTCTCCGCTGGCTCCCTCCACATGTCTCTTGGCTCCCTGACTGTTTGGCTCTGTGAGTGCTTTAGGATGCTCCCGCTGTTGAAAGCTGGGCCCCTCTCCTTCTCTGCGGCATCAGAGGTGAGGCAGGCACACTAGCGTTGCCTCAGCAGGTAGATCTTTTCTCTGCTGTTTTGCAGTGGGAGATGAGCTGGCTGTCCCCACGCTCATCCCAGCAGGTAGGAGCATGCTGTGGTGTGTGGGGCCGCACCACATTGTCCTGTCCTGCTGACAGCCCTATAGAGCATGGTCCCCAGCCCTGCCGGCATGCTGCCCTCTGCCTGCCACGTACCTGCGGGTGACACTGGTCTCCAGGAGATGACCACCATCCCGTCAGCTCCATTCCAGTGCTGTGACCCCCTGCCAGAGCAACCTCACGCTGCAGAGGGTCCAAATATGACAATTTTAAAGATTACTGGCTGGATGAAGGCCTTGACACCCCTTTGAAACTCCTAAATTCCCAGACTTTGAGAGCACATAAGTGATTTAAGACCGTACGTCTGAGGGCTTTGGGAGACTAAGTTCCAGAGATCCTAAGTAATTTCTCTTTTAAATAGAGCTTTACTCCCTCAGGATCTTTTCAATGTTACCCTCACTTCTGTACTCAACTTCAGATGACAAAATCTTCAGAAATGTTTGGATTCCCACAGAGGCTGGGTAAGACGAGTTTATTTATTCAGTCCTGCTTTGCTTCATCAAAGAGACCCCAACTGGGAGAAGTCAGAGGGCCCCATTCGTTATGTTTCGCCCAGCCTGAGAGGTGCTCCTGCCTGCAGTAGCGATACTCTGCAGGGAGATGCAAACTTGCCAAGCTTTACTTACCTCAACTCAGCATGTGGTGCAGCACACTGATAGATGCATGGGTATGACATGCTTTGGAAACCGGCCAGGGCAGATGTATTGCCTGGCAAGAAGCAGGACACGCGTCCCCCCGGCATTGCATGTGATCTGTGTGCCAGGTCAGTGCCCTGGCAGGCTCCTTTGCCGAGACGGGTGCTGGGGTGCCAGTCCCTGGGAACTCCATCCCTCACACGGCCACAGCTCCTTGCTGCACAGGAGCAGGGCAAGAGCAGAGCCTGTGGCCATGCCGAAGCCTCTTTGGAGACACCTGTACTGACAAGCCAAGGTGGAGTTATGTTTTCTCTGCAGGGATCCACGCAAGCTCACGAGTCAGTGGCCGGACTGTTGCTTCACCATGCCACTGCGCGTCTGGGTGGGATCCCCAGGTTTCCCCTGGGAGAGCCTGAACTTGGGTGGTTGGAGAAGCTGAGCCCACAGGCTGACACTGTGCCCCCCACCAATCAAAAAAACCCCCAATATCCCTTTAAAACTGATATTTCAGGCCCCCTGTAAAGAAGCTGATAAGGAAATCTGAATTAGCAGGATTGTTTTGTTTGGAGGTTTTCCATTATCGTTGAGGAACTGTGTATGGGGCAGACTCAGGACTTTGGCATCTCTGTTAAGATCAAATCTCGGTTTCGGATTTTTGATCAAGTAGTGCTGGGGCAGTGCAGACATACAGGATTAGGTGCTGCAGCTGGGCACCGCTTCCCTGCACAGTGCTGCCATTTGAAAAGGGGGGAGCAGAGAGAAAATTATGCCTGAAACCGCTCTGAAAACTTACATTTCTGAAAATTCACCTGCAAGAGGCAAAGCCCTTCGAGGGCTTCATTTGACAAATAAATATTTTTCCCTTAAGAGAGAGGCTTTAAAAAAAAGGGCCCTCTTGAAAGAAAAGAAATCCTGGTGATTCAGCTGAGCAGAGTACAATGTACTCAGCAAAAATAAGAAATAAAGGAATGAAAGTGTTAGCAGAGCCTTGATTATTGGTGACGGAGGGCCATTAGCCAAGTTATAATGGATTGTCAAACCAGGTTCGTGTTTGTATAACCTCCCAAGTTCCTTGCACTGAGTCAACATCTAGCCATCTGGGATGGGAGAGGAGGGAATAACTTTTTGTTAAAAAAAAATAAAAAAATGTAAAAATCAGTTAAATTTATGTTTCTATTCTAACGGAAGAAGTGTTTAGAAGGAAAACATACCTTTCAGAGTGAAGCATTTGTTTTTGTTCTTTACAAGTGCTTGTTTGAGTTCATGTTTGTTAAATGGCTTGTAGTTACTAAATCATGGAGGTTTCCCCTGCTAACATAAAAATAGGTGTGACTGGAAAATTTGTAGCAGGAAAATAAAACTGCCTTTCACCCACTTGGACTTCACTTGACTTGGTGAGATGTTTGCAAACCCTGATTGACTTAAAAGCACATTTCTTTAGGAAAGAAGTACAATTAAGACAGAAATTTGCCAGGAAGACACATAGAAGCTGCAGCAATAATATCCTGAATTGTGTGTCCACCCAAGGACACAGCTGTTCCCAAGTGATGGTGGTTACTGATGAGGGAGACACGAAACACTTGAGTATGAAAGCAAGAACAGCTTGGAAAACAAAGATGGATTTTCTGTAGCAAATGTAATTTCATTTTCCAGCCTCCTCCTGTGTATACAAATTTAGTCATTTCTTATGGTTAAGACCCCTTGGCCTTGATAAGCACAGCATGTACATCTTTAAAATGATGGTGGCCTCTTGTCAGTGTACGTGCGTGTGAAAAGAATTGTGCCGTGTTTTATGCTAACCTGGAACCTGTGCTGGTCAAAAGCCCAGAGGAGTGAATGGGTAGACATCAGCTGTTTTGGGATGGCTTTGGGTCAGGTCCTAGTTATGCCTTGTGCTAATGAAAAAAGAGATGATACATCTGAGAGCAACTTTTGCGGCTTTGTCCTCGACTGCTCCATAAGGGAGCATGAAACAGCACAATTATTTTCACATGCAAGGACACTGACAAGAGTACACAGGCAAGAGGAGGAGGCAGGCACAAACACCAGGATGGAGATTTGGCTTTAGCCCTCCAGTTTCACCAAAGCTTTTTGAGGGCCAGGGGTGACTGTAGACAACTCTGCAGCATGGCTGGCAGAAATGTTCCACTGAGGATGCATCTGCTGGTGTCTGTGGATAATATCTTCTTGTGCCTGTTGGTTTCATCCAGTTAACCCCCAAGAGGTTTCCCCAGGAGTCACTAGGCTGCTGGATCTGTGTAATTCTGAACAGAAAATCCAGTTGGTGACAGAGTCCCAAATTTTGTTTTGCTATTGTGTATATGGACAGATTTACTAACTTGCAAAATTCAGTACATCATAACCAGTTTCTGGGTCATTAAAGAGACTTGGCAAACTTTTGCTATACTTTGTAATGTGTTTTCTCTGTTTCAAGTGAAACTGGAGAGCCTTGACTTCAAGCATTCTGATTTATTTCTTCTGGTTTTAGAAGTTATCTTTGGTTTTGCTACACAAAGACGACCCTGGTGGAGCACTGCACTCATAAAACAACAAAAAAAGAAGAAACAAATTATGAAAAAGAAACATTTGAAGACACAGTTTGTCAGTCATTTAATTGACATTCAAATAAAACTGCTTTGTAAGAAACATATCCTACCTAATTCTGATCCACTAATAAAAAAATGTTTATTCAGCAAGGGTTAACTTTGTCTTGTGGACAAGGATCTAATTCATTTAAATCCCTATTGAGTTTTTAGCACACAAATGAAGTGTTATATGGTCTTGCTGGAGCTCTTGGCATTGGGTGAATTTTTCCCATCATAATGTTGACTTATTAGACGCGTGCAAAGCCTGTCCACCTCACTGTGGCTGTGTGGCAGAAGGCACCACTGTAAGGAGTCCCAGCGTGGATGGGGCAGCTCAAGACTCTCTGCAAGAGGCCCTGTCTTCAGGGACTAATCCCACCCATTGGGGAGGATGGTGCATTTTGCTGGGTAGGTGTCCTGACCCAAGGCACTTGGTACTTGCTGCACTCCATGAGGAGTTTACAGATCTTGCAGACCTGGGCACACTAAGAAAATGCTTGTGAAATTTAAACAGAAGTAAGCATCTTCACATGCTCTAGGTGGGGTCTTTGGTGCACTCATATTGCTTTTGGTAGCTGCTGGGATGTTATGCAAGGAAGTATTTTAGAGTGGTGACACTCAAGACCAGGCTTACAGTTCTGGTGTATGGATCATAGAAATCCAGGGGTAATACTAAGCCCAGGCCTGGTTTTTAACATGCAGGTGCTGTAACTGAAGATGCAAAGTTGGTGTTTGCATGTGGGATGTTGAGTCCTACCTGTATATATGACATAATAATAGAAATGTAAGCAATTATGTAAAGACGAGTGTGCATGTGGGATTCCTGTTATGAAAATAGGTATTACTTGTAAACTTCGTCCCATTGACTGAGAAGAGAGGGGACACTTACACTTCATACACAAATGCTGGGCTTGTTTTCATTTACCAGGGCTTTTTTCTACTCTTCTGGCAAGGTAAACCGGTCTTTGTATGGGTGGAAATACAAATTGTACATCAGAAAGGGCTTTTTTTACAATGCTAAATTAGCATAAAAGAGACTTGGTGTAGATGAGGGCCTGACTTACTGTTTGCCTTTCTTGTCAGTGCTAAATCAGCTTGTTCTGAAACCTTATCAGCATATGGACTGGAATTATAATTTGTTTTGGCCTGTTCTTTTTTTGGAAGGAAGCAATAACGTTTCGAAAACAGAGAGATTTTTCAGATGTGGTGGAGCAACACAGTGCTTGTCTTCTATGATGTTCTTTAGAAATGTTCAACCAGATATTTACAGTGGCTGTGCTTATCAAATATTTATTGGTTGGGAAATTTTTGCCTACATGATTGCCATACAGGTATGGCAAGTCTTTAAAGATGATGTTAAAAAAAAGGTAACATGTCTCCTAGTTTGTGAAATCAATAGAAATATTTCTTTTGGTCAAGTTTTCAGTTCCTAAAAGCACACTTAAGAAAATGTTTGCTATACATTAAATAATTAAGATTAAAAGCATAATTTTTTGTGAGAGTTTTAGGGTGGGTCCCATGTTCATTAAATATCCATTTGAATACTCAATAAACTGAATTTAGCCTGAAAACCTATCCAGAAGTTTATTAGGGATTTAATTCTCAGTGGTAACACTACGTGCAGGAAGACAAAGGTAAATGAAAGGGAGCAAAAATTACATGTGTTTTTGACCAGACAGTCCTGTGTTTACAGCTAAACACTCATCATAACTTTATTTTCATATGTTTTGTCTCCAGTATTAACTTGAAAGAATATGAATCATGCAGAGGTCAAAGATCGAGGTCATTTTTCTGACACAGAATATTTTACTGTAGGACTCACGGACCACTTGCCCTCAGCAGTATGAAAATCTTCTCACTGCCCTTAGGCTGTTGTGTTGTGAAAGGTTGCAGTGTAACATATGCCTCTTGCTTCATGATTTCTCCACAGGGCAATCCAAAATAGCTTTTCCAAAAAGTCCTTGAAAATTTAGAATGCCCTCTTTTCGTTGTCACAGTACTTTGGAGTCACTAGTCATCTGTTGTTTTGGTAAATCTCTGTCCCTTCCCCTCTTATTGATAGATTATTAGTGTTTGGCATAAAAGTACAGCTTAACCGTTACTTGGACTTCAGACTTCAGTATTAGGCTATGGGAAAGAAAAGGAGTGATGCTCTGGAGATGGAGCAAAAAATAAGGAATAGAAAATGCTTTGATTTTTAACATTATCTATATGACATGGCAACATACACATATTTCAACTGTTTGCTGTACAGTGAAAATGAAGTCTCTGTTAAGTGGGCAAATGTTTCCGAGTTATGTAAAGTCAAAACCTGTTAGAAACAAAACCTGCAGCAAGCACCCTGACAGTAATTATACTGTTGATGATGAGGAGGATGCATCTAGTTTTCCTTCGCTGAAAGCTAACCAATGCAAAGGCATATGCTATTTTAGCCACTGAAGGCTTATCTAACCATAGGATTATCATAGAATTATTCCTATTTTCACTTCAAGCTGTCCCTTCTTCTGAAACAGATTTATATCTAGATGAGTCTCATTGACTAGAGGTACTTACATCCGAATCCATCAGTCCTTCAGTGCTCAGCATCTCTACACCTGACTTGTAAGCTCCTAGCACTGGAACAGAAAAAAAAGAAATCCATCTTAGAGGCCTAAGTTCCTTATCCAGTGAATAAGCAGAAATCAGTGTATAAGAATGGGATAAATTATTGCAAAACCTTGTCCAGAAATGCCAGTAATGAAAAGTGCAAAGAACTACAAAGAACTATAAATACAAAATACATAGTAGATGGAAAACAGAGATACTCTGTAGACATATCCAGAAGGCTTAGATTTTGGAACAGACTTTGTTGGGAAGTAGCCGAATTGCTGTCACTGAGGTCTTTCAAGAAGAGATTAGACAGAATCTAGGAAGGACAGTCTGGGCACATTGGAGCTTGGTTCAGAACAAGGCAGCACATACTTGGTGGGATGAAATCATAGAAATGTCGTGCTGGAAAAGAATTCAGAAGATTAACTTCTTTGGTTCTGCTATGGACCTGTTGGCAACACGGTTACAGTAAGGATTGGATCTAGGCATTTTCTGAACATGCTCATATTAGAAATGCACGATCAATTCAAAATAATTGTGATGTATATGAAAAGAGTTTGGTATTTGGTTTTCTTCTGAGCTAAAAGACTAAAAGTCTGTCTATGTATCTTCTAGGGCTGGTAGACCTTTGCTGTACCAGGCAGTGTGACTTTTGGTGTCTCTAAATTGAAAAGGGGAATGCTGTCTTGCTGAACTATTATGTAAATAAGAAATATTAACATGCATTAAAACATTTACCAAACTTATGTCTACAAAAATATAATTGCAGGCTAGACTGTCCTCAGCTAGTTGCTTATGGACAAAATGTCACATTACATCACTTTTGAAATTAGTGTATTTATTTTTCGGCTGTATGCTTCAGATGAGTTCCACATGTACTCCAGATTTAACAAATTCATCATTGGTATCTTATTATCACTTGAAATTACTTCACAGTTAGGTCAGATCCAGGGTTCTCATTTGTTTTTCATAGCGTGGATCACATTTTAATACAGAGTTTCTTGTGTATATCTCCTCTTCCCATTTTGCAGTTGTGAAACACCCTTGTGGTGTGGATAGTTATTACATACATGGAAAAGTAAAGCTAGGAAACTATTTAATGCAATTTTAGCTTCATAACAGTTTAATAGCTGGGACTAGGGAGAGCCAGCTCTGTGTGACTAGCCAGTTCTCCACTGTGGGCCATTTTTGAGAACATCTGACAATATAATTTTATAGTATTTCACTTCTAAGTTGTCTGTCTGTGTTCATTATTTGTTGTTTCTATGGATTCTGCCTTCTTTGAGTACTATCTCCCTTTCCATCTCTCTTTTCCTCTCTGCTGACAAGACCAAAGCTAGAAAGCAGTGTGAGAGGTAGCTCCTTCCCAGTCACAAGTTCTGGCAGTGCGTGCAAGTCCAGGGATAAGAAGAGAGGGACCACAGGCCAGTACAGGCTTTTCTGAGCAGGAAATTGGAAGAAGGTCTGGTCAAGTATTCTTCACTAAACCTACTTTTTGACAAAAAGTACTTCATTTTCAGCCAAACACCTACCTCCAAGAAAACTGGCTGCTTTCTCTGGAAATTACCAGTATTTCACAAAAAAAAGGGACTGATAGAAAAAAAGAAGAAAAAAGTTTTGATTTGGGTATACTCCTGTGTTGCCTGGTGGCTGTTGTAGTTAGGTTGCCTCATGACCCCATTGATGTCTCCGATTGACAGCTGAGCCTGTACCTCTGCCTGTACTGCACCCCCAAGAAAGGTGTTGGTGAGGGGAGATGGGGTGCACCACGGGAGGAGAAGTCTTCAGGGTGTCCTTTCTCCAGGAGACCTCAGGCCAGCCACAGCCATGCCATGCAGCCCCAGGGGATTTCGGAGGTGCTTGGGGACCTCCCTCTTCCTTCCCATACAGTTTACTTTGGTGGGTTTCTCTCTCTTTCAAAGTCGACTAGCAAAAGAGAGACTCCCTCCATGCCCACTTAGAGCCATGTTCTTGGCTCTGCTTGATGTCATATGCTAGCCAGGCTTAATACATTTTAATAAGCCAGTTTAGCCCATGGGTTTTGTATGCTCATTTATTACTTCTCTCTCTTTTTCCTAATGAAGAGGTGCTGCCTGCTTGTTGTTTGTAATCAGAAAGACTCTTTCAGGACAGCTCAAGGGATTAAACTGACCGAGTTTATTTTATTTGGTCATTAGGATTGTACAGATCATGATACAAAGGTGTACATTGCCAACCCCAAAAGAGTACTCTATTGCAATGATTGCAACACCAGGAATTGAGTAAGCTCTGCCAAATATATTTGTGCATTGATACTTGTACACACTTATTTACAAAAAGCTACTGTCACAGATAGATTAATAGGGCTAGGTGGATGGCCAGTCTGGCCCCAGAAGACATTTCTCATGTCCATATGTTGTTAAAGCCCTTAGAAGCCCAGGAGCACTCCATGTACTGCATGCCTTGTACCAAGGGCATCCCGATGCAAAGGTCTGCTGCTAGCACTGCTTCAGCATGTAGCACCTGGGAACACCATCATGCCACTGCCAGGTTAGGCAGCTCTCATGGGAATATAGTTCACAGAAATACTGTTTAGTTTAAATATAAAAAATTATGGACACCGGCTAAAAATATACCATTTTGACCAATGTGTTACAGAGGTTGTCATGGGGATGCCTTGCTCTCTCTCAGTCTTTCATAAAATCTTTGTGGAAGCTAAAAGAAAAGGTTTCCTCAGAGGGGTGATGTGAGGAAAAAGCACCCTCCATTTCAGCTGTTCTTTAATGAAATTTAATAGGTGGAAATTAGGAGAGGAGATGGCATCATGGGGTGGATGGTTCTTAGAAGGCCAAACCCACTGTGAAAAATCTCTTTCAGTACTAACATGGAGACATGAACCTGGTCGCTCAATGGTTACTCACCAGTTCTGAAAAAAGCATAAAAATTGTTTCCAGGTTCAAATTAGACAAAACAATGTGCACTCTGTGACACACTGGACTTCAATTTTATGGCAAGAACCTCCAGTTTCTTTGGCAGTTCAAAGCAGAGCTCTGCAGTGCACTGAAAGCTTTGTGGCAGCTTCATAAGCATTCCCAAACTCTGGAATATACTGAGCAGTGAGCTATTTGATTGCACATATTAAGTGGATTGAAATTGCTCCTTGTATATTGCTTAAATGAGGCTTGATCTGGGGTTTTGGCATGGTGAAGATGGAAGGAGCTTCAGACAGAGAAGGGAGGCTCTTCCTTAACCATTCAAGCCAGAAGGACTTGGAAGAGGGCTTTGAGGATTTAATGAATAGCTGCCTATGGCTCTCCCTGTGAGAAACATAAATAATCCTTAAATTCTCCCTACTTTTCCTATATTTACTGTGTGCACTTGTTTTGTCTGCTGGGCGGTGGGTGGCCTTGGGCTATACAGGTTGCAGGAAGTGTAGGGTGTGCTCCAGGTGAGCTGCAAGGTGAGGGATGCTCTGCAGAAACACTGGATTTGGCCCAGGCACGTCAGCCCCAGACGGGGCTATTCTACTCAGATGGAGCTCTTCCGGGGACACTGCAGCACCTAAGGTAAGCTAGTCATTGAAACAGTTTCTGGTCAGTCTTTGCTGACATAGATACTCAAAATGACAAATATATTGGAAGCTGAAATGAATGTGGGAATGGTTTTCCTTTCTCTTTTGGACCAAATATTGGTTTTAGATGATTACTGCTGTATCAGCCAGTGCAATTCCCAGGCAGAGAAGCTTTGGATTTGAGTATTTGCAAGTATGAGGACCTTCCTGCCACATAACACAATGCCATCAATGGCTTATCTGAACCCTTAAAAGGCATGTGTTGAGATCTGTCCCTGGAGACGAGACCATTTCCAAAATTAATATACTTCTTCACCCTGGTTAGTAGTGGTGTCAAAAAAAATCCCCTCTTGCCCCCAAACAAATAAGGAGGGAATGAAGATAAAGGTAGTCCAAGTATGACCTCAAACTAAAGAATACTTTGGTTTTGTTTTATAATGAGGCTGTATTTTGTAAGGTAGACTATGGGGACAAAGTTAGTCAGGAGTAACTGTAGAAGTGCAAATGAATGTGTTTGCAAAGGAAGAGTGGCTGGATAATGTCCATCTCATAATAGTCCAAGATCTGGCAGAGGAAATTGCAAGTCTGGTAGAAAGGATTTTTAATAATCTATGAACTCAAAGGTAGCACTTCATGATTGGGGGATAATGCCTGTAACACCCTCTGTTGAAGGAAGGGAAAAATAATCTGGGCAGCCCGTTAGTGTCACCTGAGTAGTATGCAAGGATTTGAAACAATAGAGAACAGAGATAGAAAGGCAAGTAGAAAATGGAAAAAATAAAAGCAACAGGAGTTTTTCAAAGATGAATTGTACCAGGTTAACTGGTATTTCTCTTTAACAAGGTAATTCCTCTTCAAAGGAAGTGAAATGTAGAGATTTAATCTAGCAGGACTTCAGTGCCACTGAGCTGTGTGGGAGACTGAAATAACCTGAGGGACATGGGGATTTGTAGGCAGACTGTCAAGTGGTAAGGAACAGGTTAAAGAAGAGGCCACAGAGCCGCCATCTGGAAAGCGTTCCCGTTTAATTGTGCCATTGATAACTTTGTCACCAGAAGTCCCAGCATGCTAAAAGCACGGGCTGAGGAAACCAGTTGGGAGTCGTTGTCTGCCAAGGGAAGGATTGAAATATCATCCTGGGGAAAATGGGTGGACCTTCCGGATGGTGTGTCAGAGATGGGACAAAATATAGCAACACAAAGGGCAAGGTGAAGGAAATGAAGACTTCGGTACAAATTTCTTTGATAAGCCATCCTTATGTAACCTCCTACGCCAAAAAAAGGTTGCTCACATTATTAAGTTGTCTTTAATTAGGTGATCCCAAGCTATTTTTTCCACAGCATGTCAACCAAGTTCTATGTAAAGACTATATGTTGGCTAGAGCTACTCCAGAGGTGCATCAGGCAATTTTTCTGGGGGACACCTGCTTTTTCTACTGCAAAAATCAAAAGTAGGGACTGGATGAAGGGCAACGCAGAAAGGGAATGGTTAATGCATATGAAGACTGTTCAATGTCTCCCTCAGGAACAGGGTTGTCTTTCCTGTCTTTCTCTGTAATGGCAGCGCTGCTTGAACCCAACTTTTCCATTTCAGGGAAAAAAAAAAGATCATGAGGATTTTTTGAAAATATTTATGAAATTTTGGAAAAAATAAAATCAGTATTTGAGAATGTTTTGATTGGCAAGAAACCTTTGGCTGTTCTACCATTTGCTAAAAAGACTGATTTTTTTAAAAATTAAAATTTCCAGATGTTTGGAGGGGAGCTTATTAAAAAATGGTAAAAATATTTAAATATAAGAAATTCAATAATCTGATCTATATGCCTACATGCTGGATCTATATTTTAAAGTTCTAGAGAATGATGATAAAGTATTAATATGTTTTCACCTCTGTATTCTCAGCTGTAGCACAGGAGGTTTATAGCAGGTACTTGTTATTAATGATTGTTCAGGAAGTATTTTCAAATCAGCTTCTTTCTGCATTGTTCTGCTCTAGATTGTCGAGACCTACTTTGCAGTGACTAGCACAAGTTAGTGTTAGGCTGCGGAATGTATTTCCAGAAGCGGTGCAGTTTTCTGTGACTTGAGGAGTTGCAGGGGGGGAGTATAGGTTTGCTTGCTCTTGTGTTCAGAACATAGCAACGGGGAGAGAGGAGACGTAGGACTTGTTTTTTCTGTAATCACTGGTGAGTCACTTAGAGAAAGTTTTTTAACTGGGGTCAGTCTAATTAAACTCATGATTCCAAATTAATGTGTCAGCCGATGCGGCATACGTTTCAGAGGCCCCAGTCAGCCAGTTTATGCTGGCTTTGGGAGTAGACATACAAGTTTCAAAAAACAGATTTAGGTGCTGAACGTCAGGCATCTGACTTTGAAAAAAAATATTACTTTTAATCTGTCTTGCTTCAGTTTCTTGTTAATGTGGGATCCCAAGTTGCAAACCAAGATTATCTTGATGTTTTCCTTTGCCTTTTTCAAGGAAAAATTCTTGCTGGCTTCTAATCAGCAGAGCTTTGGACAGAGCAAGGGCTGAGAATAGAATGATTAAGCCTTGGTTGAAACCTCTCTTGCTTCTTCATGACTTCCAGAACTCTGTTCTAAGTTGCTCAGATGCACCTCCAGCACCAGGAATTTATCATCTGCTGACAGAGAGAGAGAGTAAAAAGCCATTAGTTTTATAGGAGCTTTCCCCCTTTGAAATTCCATTGCCGGTTGACTCTTTCTGAGAGATGATGTTGAAACAGAATAAATTCAGTTTCAACATTTTCATATTCTTTGCAGTCACTGCCAGGAAAGCGCTCGAGTCTTATGCAATAACAGCCTGGACTCCGTTCAGCATTCGCTGTGGTCGTCACGACACTGTAATGATCTCAGCTCCATACATCCCGGGTGCTGGATGCAATCTGCTTGGATAGTCTTCTCCCCACAGAGCTGGAACTTCAGAAGCAGTTTCTGAGATGTACTCTCAGAACCTCCTCCTCCCACCACGCATGGCATTTCACCAGATGGACGAGGTGGCTATACATACAGCAGCATACCTGCCCCTGAACTGCTCAGCCCGAAGTACTGGAGGCAGCCTCGCAGGCTGCAAGACCCAACCAGCAAGCAGGTAAAGGAGCCAGTGCTGCGTGCAGCTTCACTGTGGACCCGAGATGGAGCAGCCCATGAAAGCCTGCATTCCCACCCAGTTTCTTGGTGCTCCAGTTGATCCTGCTGCAAATGCAGGCTCTTTGTACCCGCACAGCTCCTGGGAGATGCAGATGCCAAGGTGCAGGCGCTTCTTTCATGAATCCCTCTCTATTGTTTAGAACACTAGCTAAACACCTGATTGGTTTTATGTTAATGTAAAAATATACACTATGTGATTCATAAGGTGCATTTCATAATTCACCTTTCGCTCTCCACTTTTAGAGAAGGCTGCCTTGTAATCGTTTTCAAGAACTTGCAGTGATTTCCCCCCCCGCCCCGCCCCGCATCAGAGAGCCGTGTTACTGACTTTTCATTCCAGAAGGAGGTGGTGTTGTCTAATGGCTGGAACATTATAGCCTTGTCAGCTTGTTTATGACCCCTCTCTGTTACTGCCCATATGACCTACAGCACAAGGGGCTAAGCTATTTCTGTATCATTTTTACTGTCTGTGAAAGAAGGTTAAAAACACCAACCTCGTGGGATGTTGTAAAGTTTTAATGGCTCAAAAGTACTTTGAAATTATCAGGTAAATGATAGCAAATAAATGCCCAGACAGTTATTGGAGCTTGCTAATTCTCTTCTGACACAAGATGTCTGGTCACTTTGAATTATCCCATCTACGGTTTGGGTTTTTTTAGTAGCTAAAGTGTGTTAGCGTGGAGAAACAGGAGTGGTTTGTGCAAACACAAAACCCCCTGAAGATGGAAAGAAACAGTACTTACAAGACACAGGAAGAGAATGACTCAGTAATTAGTTCTTGGAAGGGAGCATTTGATAGGGAAAGTGGATAAATTTAAAGGGCAGTCTTGGTTACAAAATAATCTCCAAATTATTTAATTTTTCTGTTATTTCAGCCCTACAAGGCAAAATGCTCCCAATTACTCAGGCAGCAGATTCTTCTTTTAAGAAACCCAAGCAATCTAAAGCAAAATCACTTCTCCCTCATTGAAGGCATACCTCCATAGGCTCTCACCTCTCTCTCCGACCCCAAGGTTACTACGTGGAGATTATAATGAGAATGAGAATGAAAGTTGATATATTCTTTGTCTTCAAACTTGTAGAATTGTGGTACCCAAAGGAATCAGTACTTTGTGATTTATGACTCCTCTACTTTGTTATGAAGAAACATTGAACATCTTTATTTAATATGTTAGATATCACGTTATCCAAGTTTGGCTGCTGATTGCAACATGCTCACCCTTTATCCCCTAGAAGAGCAATACCTTTCTGTAACTTCCTACATTGCTATCAGCTTCACAATGCTATACCCTATTTGTATAATTGCAAGTTTTTCCAGTTGTCTGGGTAATTGTACCATCTGAGGGCTATTACGCTGCTTTGTAGCCTGCAGATTCTTCTGGATCATTTCCAATGTTAATAAAATATTTTATTTTTGTGTTTAACTGATTTAAACTAACCTCAGCGTATGGTATGTGCTTCTCTTCTCAGAGGGGTCCCCCACAGCCCTTGACTGCACTTCCATTAACACCAAGAAAAATTCCTCTTCTGCTTGAAAGGGAGTAAGTGATAAAGTGCTAAAGTGCTGTTGGGGTGTGGGTGATAGCATTAAGCGGCACAGTATTTTTAACAGATAATACTGAAACATGAGACAAACCTACAAAAAAACAAAAAAAAAGAAAGAAAGAAAAAAAAAGACAACCCCAAAAAATTTAAACTGAAACTTTGTTTAAGCCAACAACAGGACACCAAGCCAGGAATCAAACAGGTCTGTGCTCTGTTCTGCCTTTTGCCTGGAAATCATGTTCCATCCCAAGTCAACAGTTTAGCCAAGAAGCAAAACAACATATTTCTTAGGAGACAGTGAGTGAAGCTGTAAGTACTGCATCTGATTGACTGCGGAAATGCCGAGTTACTTGATTGCCTCAAGGTGCAAAGTTTTTAAGCATTATCTTTACTTTGTCAGCTTTAATTTATAATGCAAAGCTGACTGGTAAAGAGAAGATTTGCTGCTCGGTCACGTCACTTTCTTTCCATTTCTTTTCGATTTGCATTTGGCTACTAGAGCAAAAATGACTATTTTTAGAAGCTTGAGGTGAAAACAGAAATTCGCCAGGACAGTACTATACTACTGAATCACAGCTTTGCTCTTCCAGGATGGTTCATTTGACTCTCATGATGAGAAAGGGACAAATTACCCCAGGAAGTGAGAAGCCTCTCTCTGCTCCTTCATCTCATGGAAATACACTTCTGTGTGCATGGTAGGTGTCACTTTCTGCAAGAGGGTAAGAAGTCATCTAACTAGAGAGACAAGCTAAAGCCTGGCCTGAGTGCAGGCTGTGTGCAGCCTCTCAGCCTGAGCCCTGTAGGGAGAGATGTAAGCTTAAGCCTTCACAACTGATATCTGCAGATTCCTCCACAAATGCAAATCCTACCAGTCAGAAATTGGAGGTCTAAAAAGTCTGCTTTATTTTGCTTACTCTG
Source organism: Haliaeetus leucocephalus (assembly GCF_000737465.1). NCBI lineage: Eukaryota > Metazoa > Chordata > Aves > Accipitriformes > Accipitridae > Haliaeetus > Haliaeetus leucocephalus. The sequence goes on along the minus strand of NW_010972576.1, from coordinate 5,552,928 downwards.
AATAAGGGGTCTCTTGCTTTTCAAGAGCATGATGGCTTGTCATCCCAATATAGTAAAACATGCTGTTACTTCTCTCTAGAGGATGTAAAAAACTGCTGTGACCTAAAAACCTCAAAGGTAACAAGTCCTATGAAAATGAAAGGATGAAAACAACAGAGTATTGCAAATCTCCTTTTGTTTAATTGAGAAAAACTGTTTAGGAGCCAGAAGGTGCTGCAGTAGTACTGGAGGATTAGATTTCAAGAATAGAAGTTTTTACAAATTTACAGTAACTTTCAGCATGTGCTTTTGTCCCATTGGCACAGCCATTGATATATGTGTTCTGTTGAACAGGGATAGGATTATACACATTCTTTAAATTAAGCACATCCTTAACTGCTTAGTTAAATCAGGGTCTTAGTGGGCTGGATACAATGCGAAGTACCTCAGATCCAAGGGTGTGCAAACAAGCTGGAGAATTCTAATAAGAAATCTGAATTTAGGGTGCAACAGATTAAAATTCCTCTGAAAAAAGATACGCAAAGAACAAGTAAAAAAGCCAATGTGGCTTCACAAGGGACTGCTCAAAAAATCTGAGGTTAACAAATGAACTGTTCTGGAAATGGAAAACAGAGGTGGCAGCTACACAAGAACATTCTCTAAGTTACTGCTAGCAGGAAAAAATGAGAGTTAAAAGCCATGATGAGTTAAAGCTAGGCAAAGCAAAGCAATTCAGGGACAAGGAGGGGCATTTACAAGTATTTTAGTGGAATCGTGGGCAAATGTGAAATAGCCTGATAATCACTGAGAGGAGAGAAAGCTAAAAACAAAACCCCCCCCACTGCGATACTCAAGTTCCTTTTCAAACAATGTTAGCAGGAACATAGGGGTTTCAGGTCATAATTATATCTGGTAAAGTATCTACTGATTAAAACAGAATAAAGATGTCTCAAAGCCAAGAGTGCTTAAAAATCAGCAGATGAAAGTGCATGCATCTGACAGTGTCCAGTGCACAAAGAAACAGACAATGGGGAAGGATGGTGGTACCCTCTCTAAGCTAGGGACTCCTGACAATTTCATCCCCAAAAAATGTCACTCCTACCAAGGCTTGTACAGCCTTGCAAGAGCACTCTTCTGCCTAGCACAGCAATGGCTACGGAATGAGTCACAAGCCACTGTGGGGAAATAATTTTTCTGACTACTTCGAATATGTGTCAGTGGGCCACTTGCAGTAACATTTATGGTATTCATGACTCTGAACTCATAAAGCCTTCTGGAGCATCCCTGAGATCCCACACTGAATTTCCACCCAGTTGTCTGGTTGTCTGCCATCTTTCATGTGACCATCATGAGAAAGTATCTCCCTGATGAAAAAAAAAATATACACGGAGACCATCTGGAAGAGCAAAGCTTGGCATGTGTATCCTACAGCCACAAAACCATAGTCTCTGTCTATCTCATATACTCATTGCTTTAATAGAAATACATGTCCTGATGTTTCTTCTCCTTTCTGTGTTCTGCAAGAAGTATTCAGCCATGGCAGCATGCAGACAGCCACCCACCCACCCACCACTGGTGTAGGCAGGAGCTGGAAACTCTTGTGCAAGGAGGTGACCCAAGAGAACAAGGGCTAAATGGGAGGCAGGAGAGACCAGGAGTGCCTCGGAGAAGAGGGTGCAAGGAAGAGTAAGCTGGAGAGGGAGTAGATGCGGGGAGGGTGGATTGGGTGTCCAGCAGAGGCTGGGTTGGCAGCCATGCCCATGCCCCCCAGGACCTTAGGTCTGCACTCAGAAGGTGGGCACTGCTGGCTTGAGGTAGCCTGAAGGGTCTGGCCAAGGAGATGGAAGAAACAGTCCTGGATGAAAACAAGCTGAAGAACAAGGGGTTGAGTCAGGGCTGGGAGAAAGGCCCATAACTGCCCTGAGGATCTGCAAAACAGCAAAATTTCTGAGTTCACTATTTCTCCGCTGCCAGCAGAAGCCTGGGGAGATCACTGGCAATCAGCCTGTCCCCATCCTCAGAGAGCTCTGGCAGCCTGCTCAGACCTCTGCTTGCTTCTCCTTGCTCAGGTGCAGAAGCCCAGTGGTGCTTGTAGACAGTGAAGATCAAGACATTTTGCTATCGCTGCTCATCAGGTAGTGCTATCTGCCCTGTGTGTTGAGACAGAGAAAAATGTACCGTGTGGTAATGGCATTCAGGGCCCTTCTGTCCCTGGAAGATTTACTTGCAAAAGCCAAAATTAAATAGCATGGATGATTTTAATTCTGTACGTCCTCAGCAGTGTTTCTGGGGAAACCTCAGTAACATGTTTTCAACAGAGACTTCTGTGCATATTTTCCTGGCTTTACTTCCCCACCACCTTCTTCCTGCAGGCTACTTGTCTGGAAATATTTCCTCCTGGACTTTCTCCTTCCAGCTGTGCTCCTCTGCTTTGAAGCCTGGTGGATTCCTTCTTCTCAGTGCCCGAGTCCAGCAAGAAGCACCAGAAGGGCAGAGGAGACCAGGCTCCTGAAGACCAGCGCAGGTGCATGGTTACATCCAGCTGTGGGCAGCATTGCTGAGCAAGAGCAAGGTGAACCTGGGGCAGGGCATCCCTCAGCATCTGCAAGCTGTACTTGTTCAGAGAGGGTTTCCAGGCATTTTTTCAGTAATTAAACCTCAAGCAGATTTGTAACATGGAGGATTTCAGCCTGGGCAGTTGTAAGCATCTAAAGGTAGGGAATACAAGGAAGAGTCAAATGAAGTCAGTAACAGGCAATGTCATCAGTCCCACCTATAACTTAATTTTAGTAAGGCTGTAACTGCATGCTGAGAAACATTTTCAGCAAAAAAGTTACTTTAAGGAATTTTTCCATAGCAAAATGGAGAGATCATTAGCAAAATTGCTGGATTCAAGTAGTATATATTAAAAAAAGTGGTTGAGTGGTACCAATTGGACAAGAGTACATACTAGTTTTATGTTTATTTAAAGAAGGAAACAGTAACATTATTAATGCTTTCCAGTGGCAGCTGATCTATAGCAACACCAGGATATTTCTAAACCAATGAGTAAACAAGTTGCAAGCTCCAGCTACGTAATTTCTCTGCATCAAAATAGCAGAATCACTTATGTGAGTGAAATATTAGCAAAACCCTCACACTCTTCCCAGTTCAAAATTACAGCGTACCCCTTGTAGCCCTGTTGGCTGTAATTTGTTCACATGTGGAAAGATCTCTCTCCCTCCCTCTCACATATACGTGTGCTTTCTTTTTTAAAACTTAGAGTGATGTCTCATAGTGTGAGATTATTTTTTATGTGCAAAATTAGTGCACACCAGGTATTGTTAAATAATAGAGAGGTTTCCAAATCGGACAGATGACAGAATGCTTGTTGTGCCTGCTTCGCAATGGCAAAAGCAATGTGCCATATGGTAGCCACATTCATTTATACCGTGCCTTCTGCTACGCTTTTATGAGTGGAGGCACAGGGGGTGATACTTGTTTACTGCTATGTCCAAAATAGTATGAAGCTGGAAAAGATTGATAAACTTTCAACACTGTGTAGCTCATCTATCTCTTAGATATGAGTAAATATTTCAGCTGTGGATACGTTGTCCTACGTAAACAGTGTTCCCTTGTAAAATGCCAGTAAATGAGTGTACGTCGTGCAAAGTCTGATGCTTTTACCGTGTATGTTAATAATAGAGAAGGGATGCCTCCGAATGTTTGAAGAACCAGACAGGGCCAGGTATATAAATTCAGGCTCTGCTGCATAGCATGCCACGAAGCATGGTGCTTCCCTGGGCTTTCGTTTCAGCATCACCACTCAGTCCTTGTAGGTGAGCAAAAGGCAAAAAAATGATATAAGAAGTCTAGGAGTTCATGGATCTGCAGTTCACCATTGGCAGCATGCCATGGCGTGGCACATCCGTGGGGACAGCAGCTCTTGGTCGCTCTCTGTTTTGGTCTCACCCTGCATCATGCGCAGGTGATGGGTGTATTCAGCTCACATCCCATTACTAGGCAGTAAATGGCCTCTGCTTCTCTGCTGCAGCACTCAAGTCATCTGTGTGAAATGCAGTTCCTGGAACCCATCAAATAGAACCTTAGGTTTTATGCATTGGTGAGAGGTTTATGAGGCCATCTGTCTTGAACCGATGACCTGGTACAAAGTGTTTTCTCCAAAAATTAGGCAGTATTTCCATAAATATAACTTCTGGTATGAATTTCTGAGTTTTGCTATTTTTCTCTTCCAGTGAATAATGGAAATAATTTGATAGCTCATAAGTGGCACTAAGGAAAATTTCAGTGTCATGAATTAGGAATAATTTTGAGTCTGTTTCAGTATGCACACTGAAAATGCTGTTAGCTGTGTTTTACAAATTATGGATTGTAATTTGAGACTTTTAGTAGTGTGTTTACATGCTGTCTATCTCTCTATCTATTTCCAGGAGCCAAAAAAAACCTCATCTTGTCACTGCTGATCTCCCTCACTTAATTCCTCATTTCACTTTGATCTGTCCAGGATATCTCTGGGCTCTCCCTTTGCCATCATATCTAACAGACTTCAGAATCTTATGTAGAATTTATTAAATAATTCCTGAGAGGCAGAGAAGTACAGTTTTCCCAATTATGATTAAGGAACTGAGACGTTTGTGTGGAAATAAATGGGATTCAGGTGCTAAATAGTTTCCAGAGTTGGTCTGAGAGGTTTTAGACTACTGGGACTGGCTGATATGCATGTTGAAAAGCATTGCGAGAAAACTGTATGAATCTGTAGGCGCCAATGCGTTTTGAAATCTCATACTAAGAAACTCACCCAAGGGCCAAGGTTCAACACTGCAAACATTATCCCATTCTTATTTTAACATTTCAACGATGTTGTGATTATATTTGGCTTTTTATGTTTGGCTTTTTTGGTTGGTTTTATCTTGCGCCATCTTAAAAACTGTCAGCTTAGTAAGTAATTAATTCACTCAGCATGAATGGATTTTACAGTGATATAAGTATCAACAAGGATTTTTCTGCCAAGACTGTGGTAGTGTTAGATGCTGTGTAACTCTCAGGGTGAACATGTGTTGCAGCAAACTGAAAAACAGGAGTCTAAAGGTAAATTTCTGGATTCATATGGAAGCATCTATAAAGCCATTTTTTTCAGACATGCTGGGTATTTGTCAAGTATATGTCACACAGAAAGACATATTTATCTTTTGAGAACCATGCACATGTTTCTGAGTTTACCAGCTTACCTCATCATGCACTTGCGAGAAGAGATTGATCTACAGGTTAATTATTTCATAGTTTCTATATGTTCATTGATAGTCCCTAAAAGACCAGGAAAGAGGTGAAATCTTGTACCCTAGGGCAAGACCACAGAACATGCTTAGGAGTAGCTGGAAGATGCACCAGCATGAAAGTAGTAATAATAATAAAAAAATATCAAAGTGATAACATCTTGTGGGCAGTATTAAAAAACAATCTAAACATTGATGGTTTTTCATACAGAGCAATGCACATGGTAAAGCTTTTCTCCTGTCATTCACTTTCAGTGAGCAGTTGAATTTCTCAGAAAAAAGAAGCACATGAAGATTTTGACATCAGTGTGGCCAATTTATTTTATTGATCCAATTATAAGAGCAGTGCGAAATTGTGCTAAAAAGCTGTGGCCAAAGTGAATCCCAGTGCCCCTTCCAGCTGTTTTGCTGCTTGCTAGAAAGACAGGACAAGGCGCGTGTGTCCAAGTCTCTGTGGCATTCGTACCGCCTGCACCTTCTCCCCGTGCTGGAGGACAGCACCCTGCTCCCCGACACTTTTTGGGTGTGCTGACCACCCTGGTGCTGGTCCCCAGCAGCCTGGCACGGCATGGCTGGCTCCCAGCGGAGGTCCACGCTTGGCAGCTGAAGGTCCCTGCTTCTGGGATTAGAGCTGCTTTTTGTGTGGGGGCCGGCTCATGGAAAATGCGTGACTGGTCCCTCGGGAAGGCTGCCCCTCTCAGGCAGGACCAATGCAGCTCATAGGGATGTAAGTGTGCAGGATAGAGATGTCAAAAGGTTAAGGGATTCCTAAGAAAAGCCCGGCTTTCAGCAATCTGGATATTTATACAAGTAATCCAAAACTCTTGGGCTTGCAAAAGCTACTTTTTAAATTGGTCTCATTAACTCTTTTTATTTGCATGCCTCAACAAATAGTTTTTTTACGTGAAAAAGATGTTAACAGAGGCTCTCTGCTTTGCTGATTACAGATTTATGATTTTTGAATATCTGTTACAATATTTTGTGGTTTTCTACTTCTATTTTTGGCTTTTTGGCTTAACCCAGGCCAGTCAACTCAGCCTCTTGAGGTAACGGAGAAACTACAGAATATTACTTAACAGCGAGCAAAAGCAGTGCTATACAATAGCATTGCGGATGATTTTAGCAAGTTCCCACCTCTGAATTCATCAGACTTCTTGGAAGAAAAGAAATTTTGTTTTGAAAATAAAAGATACATGTCCACAAAAGGCATCAAATGTTCCTAATATGGCCACTTTAATTTCATTTTTATATTTTTAATAAATGCTCACAGATTAATAGAGAGTGAATTCCTGGATACTTTGGACTATAAATTTCTCAGTCAGCCTTTCTCTGGCAGTGTTACAAAACGGGTTTATTTTAATTTAAAGCCATGCAGGGAAGCATGGGATGTTTATACGCTCAATTCAGATGTTCTGCCCACGAGGAGCCGCTGTATCCTCAGGATAACCTTTTGCCTTCCCACTGTCCCAGTCCCTGCACCAGGCTGCCCTCCTGCAGGTTCTTCCCCAGGCCTGGATGGCCATCCCCGTGGCTGGGGCTGCCTCTCCTTGTCCCGGCGTATGGCTGCTCTCACTCCTCACTGTGCTCCCGAGCCCCTCAGTTGCTGTCTTCACTGTCCCCCTTTGCTGCTTGGGGCCGTCTGCCCCATCCAGGCTCTTGCGACCCAGCCTGCCCTTGGGGCTGATGCTGCTCTGCCTGGCAGTGGCAGAGGGGCCAAGGGCTGGGTGTTTGGGTTGGGGTTTTTTTTCGCGAAAAGCGTGCAGAATGAGCATTGCCAATTGCTTCGTGCTACTGTTTCATCGTGCAGAGGTGAGCCCGTGTGTAGCAGCAATAGTTATTTTGAGGTGTCAGTGCCAAGAAGTGTGAGGAGTGTGAAAGAAAAGACAGAAGGTTGGCTGTGCACAGCAACACGCAGCCTGAAAAAGCATAGAGAAATATCAGAAAATGCTAATTCCTGGGCTATAAACGACTGGCATTTAGAGAAGAAGGAAAAATTTCAACCTAAAAAAAAGCAATCCCTGGAGTGGGAATATTTTTGTCTGCACATTGATCATTTATTACAAGCTGAAATTTGTAAGCAGTCTGACACAGATTATTTAAATCTCATCTCTCACTGCATTGACACATTCTAGCTCTGCTCCCCGGCCACTTTTCCACCTGAGGTGCTGGTGGGTCTGCAGCAGGCCAGTTCTGAGGGGCTGAGGCTGCTCCTGCTGCACTGAGTTCAGTTTTGCTGTCCATGTCCTCCAATGCCACAAGGGTGGGAGAAGCCCACCCAGCTCCCTCCTCCAGGACGGTGTCCCTCGGTGTGCAGACACACCCTGGCGGCAGTGTGGGTGAAGGATGCCAGCTCCATCTCCGACCGCTTGCCATGCGCTCATCAGGACCAGTGCTGGGCATCCCTGCTCCGGTGACAGCAGGATGCAGCCCACTGAAGGTGATTATCACAGTCAGGTACCGGGAGTGGTGCAGAGAGGCCTTGTTACACCGCGGGGAGGATTTTCAGGCTTGGTTTTGCTGTGATTAATAATGAAAATAAAATAAAATGAAACAGGTTATTTGCAGAAAGGAAAGTGAGTCTAAGCTGAGGGTTGCAGGGCCTGGAGTCCCAGCAGCTGAAATCCCAAGTGCTCCCAACGTCAGGGGGATGCCACTGGCCGCTGGTGCCTGCGTGGCTCAGGAGCTCGGTACTGCCAGCCGAGAGCCAGGCCTTCCCCAGGATTTGAGGAAACGTCTGCTTCTTGGTGAACTGGAAAATTATGGCAAGAAGTAATTTTGCTGGGACAGCCCCGCACTTGCAATCGTCTGGACACTACATCCCTTCTGGCTTGCAGAGCATGGCTATGGTATGCCCCATAGGGCACAGATGCTGGCCCAGAAGGCCCCCCATGCTGTGGTGGCAAAAGCCCGGTCAAAATGAGACCATTTCTTCGTCTGACCAGAGCTCGGTGTGTCCCTTGCTGGGTTTCCCTTGCCTAGAAAGCTCCCAGGTTGGAAAGAAGTCAATGTACAGGAAGCAAAGCACTGGGGAGTGATTCTGGGGGCTTCGGGGATGAGCAGGATGCTGCTGAGCACTGAGCACTGCTGCTGCTTGCTGGGAGCCACGAGCAGGCAGGAAGGCAGGACCCGTCCTGCACCGACCCATCACGGGGACAGCACCCACGCTCAGCAGCCCATGGCCAGGAGGAGGCAAGCGCAGTGCAAAATTGCCTCCAATCTCTGCTTGCTGGTTGCGGGGTACCACCAGCCACCTAAAGCAGTAAGTGCTTTCTGTGAGTGCTTACAGAAAGGGAGAAGTTGAAAGTTACTGGCTGTAATCTGGAAACCCAATACACCAGGTAGAAACAACCAACGTCAGTTATAATTCAAGCTGAATTTCTATTACACAAAGAATTTTTAAATTATGGAGCAATTTCCAAAGTCAACAATAAAAAGCGGTGCATATCAGCTCAAGGGAAGATAGACAAATTTATGGAAAATGAGGAAACCTGAGAGATAGCCACTGGCTGGATTTATGTGGTTGGGAATAGATGCTGAGATATCAATTTGTCTGTATTACTTACTGTCACAAATGTAGGTTTAGATGAACCATTGCTTCTGGCTCTGACATACCTACGCTTTAGTAAAAAACAATTGCTTCCATAATACAGGAAGAAACAATGGAATGATAAAATCTAACTGTATGGGAAACAAGCTTTCTGTATGAAACTTGTGGTTTGCTCTCCATTTTGTAAGACTTAATCTTCTCTTTACAGTGGGGATTTTTTGGCAGCTCTGGTGATTCTGCATTATGTTTGTGTATGTTTTGCCGTAGGGTATAACCTCATTTTGTTCCTAGTTTCGACACAAAGGATAGAATAAGTAAATATGAGTGTATGTGAAGTATACACACACAGATGCATACACATACACACAAATATATATATATATATGTGCTTAGCAGTACGTATTTGCAAAACCAGATAAAAGATGGTTCTGTGACACTGCGAGCATCCTACAGACTACCAACAGCAATTTCCTAGCGTGCATGGGCTTAAAGATTTTTAAAGGGAATCTTCAGAGACCGTAGCATACCATTTTCTGGTATATTGAGTTTCTGATTAGATTTCCTTGGGTTTTTTTAATGCAGCCTGCCTAATTCTTTTCCTTTCAAGCCTTACTCTTGGGTGACAGGAGCTCACTTGCTCTGGTCCATCTTTCTTAGGACAGTTCAAAGCACTGAGGTTTTGGGTGCTCTGGTCCTCTTCAAGCTAGTCCTCCTGCTGCAAGAAGGACATGGGTGATGTGGCCCTGGCCAGGCCACCAGCCAGCAGCAAACACCCAAGTGGTGTATCTGGACGTTACACTCTAACCCAGACCTCAGGCTCCAGGCAGGACATCGGTGTCATGTCTTGAGAACGGAGGGTTTGTGTTAACAGGTCTAACTTCACATAAAGCCATATGCACCCAGGATGGCCTGGAGTGCCATGTGGCAAGCCAAAGGCACTGATGAGTACTCCAAATTTTCATGCAAAATATTATGAAAATAACAAGAAGTGTTTCTTGGAATGACTGGGCATTAGAATTGGAGAGTTCTCCCTGAGATATTAAACCTTTCCTTCCATAGGATCCTTTGGAGGGATGCTTACAAATACTCTTCAGGGCTATATATTCAACACAGGCCTTGGTTTGGTTTTTTTTTTTTCTGTTAACCAATTATTATTTTTTTAAGATAGAGATTATGAAATCACATTGACTGATTTTTGAACATTGCAATACATGTTTTTTTCTGTCCAAGACAATAAAACGTATTACAAGTGCCTTTTTAATGAAAGAGAAAGCAAGGCCTTCACGTCCTGCAACATCTGCTGGGAACATAATCTAAATTGAAAACGTATGCTGTTCTTGTGAGGAGGGAGAGGGAGAGGTCTTCCAGTGACAGGAAGTATCCAAAAAAGTTAATGCTGAAATCAGTAAAAAAATCATGCGTGACAGGAGGAGAATGAACACATAACCTTTCTTTTTTCTTTTTTTTTTTTTTTTCTGGGGGGTGGGGTGGTGATGGCCAAAGACAAGAGAGGGATGGGTGAAGTGGGGAAGTGGGATTATCTGTGTATTGACAGAACTGTTTATTTGCTCCTGGCAGAAATAAATCCCAGCGTATATTCCCTTTAGCTTTTTCTTATTTATAAAGATGGAAAGCCTAATCTGTTGCCAAGACCCATTATCCCTCGACTTGAGTCAGACAGTATAACTTGGTTATTGAATCAGGGAATACTGTGTGTTTTATGAGGACAGAAGGGAAAAGAGATGTTTACTCTTGTAACCTTCCTCTCTTTATTAGTGTGTATCATTACCACCACTACCAAAATGAAAGAGCTCGTATTTTAGCCATAGCAGAACTAGGCAAATAAATAAATAACATCTATTGAAAAATAATTAAGTTGCCCTGTACTCCACCACCTGTGAGGAGGTGGGACGGTTCTGTGATGACATGCACAGCATTTCCAAAACGCTTCTGATTTTGATGTGTCATGTGGTTTATCTTCATCTTTCCAGGTGGGAAGAGCACTAGTTAGCTCGATTGTACCTGTGCTAAGTTTGAAAACATTTCTTAAGTGTGCTTTATGCCTTGCCTGAGCTCAAGCATCTCTAAGTACTTCCAATCTCCTCATAAATACACCTTTGTATTCTGCCTAATATATAAACATCACGACCCATGTCTGAGAATGTTGGGAATTTTATTAGGTTCATAAAGTTTTAGTTGCGGTCTAGCCCAATGGGTCCAAAATAAATAAACACAGAGAGCAAAAAGAGTAACAATTTCGTACCTATTTCTTCTCCCCTCCCTTGAGAGTTTCCCCAGTACTGGTGAAGTACTTGCCATGGTGTTTTCTGTGGCTTGCTATCAAAGTATCTGCAGTAAGCAAAAGGCAGATGGAGAGAGGAAAACTGAGAAAAGTAACTGAAATGGGCCTATTCATATCTTTCACTGATTTCCTCGATCTCTTTCCACCTTAAGGACTGAGAAAAAATTGTGAATAATTGTGAATGACTTGTGACAGCCACGTTCCCTCTATTGCTGCTGTGGGTGCAGCTGCTTGATTGGGACAGCTTCCTAAGCCTATGGATAGAACGCGTAAAGAACCAGCATGGCAGGACAGAAACCTCTCTCTTAGCGTATAGCGAGACCTAAATCTTGGACTGACGTCTTCAGTCTGGGGTGGCCCTTGCTCTGGCTCTGGACAGAGAGCCATGGTTGCTCCTCCCTTAGCACACAGCTTGCTTTGCCCACAGCTTTCACCACCGGCAACTAGGGTGGATGCAACAGTACAGAAAAGAAGCTATCAGTGCCGCCAACGATTTCACCTGAGCTATGGATGAGTGCGGTCTTTGCTTCAGGATCTTATACTCCATAGATATTTCAGGCATCTCTCGCTCAGCAGAGCCACCATGCTCAGGACATGCAGGGTACATAGGACAGACGCTGTCATTCCTGCTGTCTTTGTGGAAAGGTGTTGTGTTATTGTGAGACAAGTCCAAGCGCCATGAAGCAATCATGCCCTTTAAAACGATTCTGTTGTGAGCCTTCAACCTGTCAGAAAAGTATAGCCCAGCAGACTTTTTAAAACCAAGGATCAGCAAGCCAAGGCTCACATGAGAATCAAAACCATGGCTTAGGGCAGTTACAAAGCTAACTATATGAATTTTTGCACGTTTATTGCGGGAGCACCAGAGCCAGAGATACACTTTGCAGGAAGAATTGGAAGGTAAAACTCTAAAGATCAAGCCCCAAAGAGCTTTCTGTTTGTTTATATGCACTGCACCCATTCTGTTTCAAGGCTGTTGGAAAATTATTTCTGGAATGTAGCGAATGGCATAATACATGTTACAGATCCCATTCCTAGTTAGCTATAAAGCTTACACTGCATTTGGGGGGGATAGAGGCATCTTTTTATTGTTCAAGAACTTTTACAAAGGAAAATATTTGTTTAGAGCAGATAACTGTAACTGACCTACAATTACAAACCAAATAAGACCATGCTAATTTTTTTTTTAATTTTTCTCAACTTAGAGCTACACAGCTCACACTTAGGATTGGTTGGAAATTTTTCAGCAAATCAGAATTTTGTTGGAAACCTCCCCACAGCTTTCAGGGTCCAAGATACGCAGGCTCTTGAAATGCCTTGGATTTGACAGACTTCCGCAAGCTCAAAGGTGAGTTTCTGCCAGGTATGGCCACAGGCGGGAGCTGCCAGGCCCTTAACCCTGGGGCAGATGCATCTGCAGGGTGGCAGAGGGTTGTTTTCATTTGGACTGAGGAATGATGAGTCTCCCCATCCTGCTCGGTGGTCAACTCTTCTGGACAAAAGTGGGTTGTACAGGACCAATCTATGGACCAGCTCTAAGAGGGGGAAGGACAGACGTGGAACCCAGATGGAGGTAGGTGCCTTCCTTCAACAGGGCGTAGATGTTGGTTAGACCTTAAGTGCTTGTCTCACTGCCATGCGCTGGCTGATTTCCACTGTCTCCTGCTCATCCTGCCCATTCCCAGCACCCAGGTTTGCATAGGAGGGAGACTGCCTACCCCCGATGTGGGGTGGGGGCAGCGAGCATATGCCCTCCTGGGCTCCTTCAGGCGTGGGAGCTGAGCAGACGCTTCACCCTTGGCTCAGCTCCTGGCTGGGAGGAGGTGGAAAAGCAGGGCAGCCAGCACCAAGCTCCAGGGTAGGCAGTCCCCTTGTCCCCACACAGCTGGTCACCAGCAGGCCAGGTGTCCCTGTGGGTCAGCAAGACTCTGGCTGTGGGCCCCCAGCGAGCTTGTAGCCATCGCTAAAACCTTCTGTATCTCCCACCTTTTTTTTTTTAACCTTTTTTTTTTTTAATGCAAGTGCAAAAGCCCAAAATGACTAACGTTCCTTCCAAGACAATGACCACAAAACAGAGAATCAAACCCACAGAAATGCTTTCTTTTAAAAATTACTCACATTTCATCAAGCTTTGCTTATACCAAGGTGACACAGCCAAACCCACTGATGGTTCAGCTATGTGGCCTGAGAAACGCAACTGCATTAACAAAGCTGCTCTCAGATGTAGAGCAACACTCTTCATCTTTGTTAAAATACCACATTGCTACTCCATTCCTAGCCTGTCAGCATCCCTTCTCACTGGCCCTTCTGCCTGTCCCACTGGAAATTAGGTATATGTTGCCAAGCTCCTTAGAGCTATATGAGCTAAATATTCACCCCAGAACGCCTTAGAGATGTGAGGAGAACTGCTTCTTTGCTCTTCCTTTTTCAGAAACCTAACTAAAGCTTGCTATTGTGCCACTTATTTTTTTCTTTTATTAATAACACTATATTTCATTTCATCCTACACAGCAACAGTTGCAGGCGGCTGCCCAACACTTGTACTCTTAAAAAGGGAAAACAATACAAAGAGAGGATGTCCCTGGAGGGAGATCATGCCCTGCCCCAGCTGCTCACACATGCAAGACAGATTTTTTTCAAGCACAACAGCCAGTCGGGAACATGACTGCCATACATGCCCTTGGAAACACCCATCTTTGCCCTGCAAGTATTTGGAAACTTTGCTTCCACTGCCGCAAGGGTAGTTAGGGACTTTACTGGTTTTGAGCACTGGCATTTCACCTGAATGAGTATATCAATGGTCAGTGGTGTGACAGAGGGTGTGACACATTCAGGGTGGGACATACATACATACCCCCATAGGGTAATCATGTTTGAAGAGAAGGGCCAGTTTCTTCTACCCTGTCCTGACTGGAGCTGAGCAGTCTCTGACAGATGAAGAGGGACTTGCACAGAAAGTGAGCAGGATCTGGCAAGCAGTTTTGTTGTTCCGCTTTTGGCAGTTTAGCAAAAAACAACCTCTGTAGTCCAGTAGAAAGCTAAGCAGTTAGATACTTGCTCAACATCTGTGTCCTTGGGATGTCCTTCTTATTGAAACGGATAACATTTTAGAGCATATAGCTTGTGCGACAGCTGGGAAAGGTAATGCTGAGGTTATTAGCAACTGCTGCAAGAATCAAACAAAAATAATGGCTGGCTACAAAACCCAGAAATTTCTACAAATTCTGCAGATAAGCAGAGGTCACTGGGGTCTACGGGATGCAAGATGTGTGCCATGGGGACCAGAGACCCTATGGGGAGAGGCAGGAAAGGTGTAAGACTCTTGGCACAGCAGCCTAGCTCTTCCCTGGGGGTGTGCTGGCGCTGAACCTCTGGAAGCAGAGCGGGTGCACAGTTTGGATGCTTTGGCACAGTCCCCAGGGTCAGTGTACATCTGATGCTGTCTGTGTTTTCAGTCTCATCCTTGCCCCCAGCAGATATGAAATCTTGGAGATAATTGGGTCTTCCAGTGGCCTGTAATGAAAGCGACATTCTTCCTTCACAGAGGTGTCTTTATAAAGCAGCAACCAAAGTAAATGCATACAGTTGTGTCCGATTTCAAAATGTGCTATAAAAACCAATAACTAAGCTGTGCACCAGAAGCAGTTTGGATGACAGTAAATGTTTGCCACTGAATACTTTAGATCAGCTGTTGTATCGACGAGAAGAAACTCTTATGTACTGGAAGAAGTTGCCCATAGACTATATATGCCCATAGAGTTTTGAAATCAATGGACTGAGATTCAGGAGGAAAGGTTCAGCTGCTGACCTCTCCACAGGCTTCCTTTGTCCCTTAGTTCTCCACCTATGAAACAAGGAAGCAATATGCAGGAGAATGCAGGGATAAGCATATCCTTACAACTTAAGACTTAATTTAAGGTTTTGGTGAAGCAAGCACAGGCATTTATCACAGCTCCACCAATAAAACCTGTCCAAATAGCACACAGATGCTAAAATGATGGGAACAGCATTTTTGCATAAGTATAAATGTTCTCCTGTAAGCAAAGCAGAACCATCAGTAGCTGTCATGTTGCTATCTCAATGTGGTGAAAGCAGAGGTGCAGTTTATCACAGAAGAAACATGTCAGAACCATTTCATTGGCAGAATATTTAAATTTTTATTTAGTGAGTGATTAGAATCATCAAACTATGGAAAAATATAGATTGGAAAGGCTGTTTGGAGGTCATCTGCTCCAACCCCATGCTGAAAGCAGAGCTGACTTGACAATTAGATGAGGTTACCCATGGCCTTGTTTGGTGAAGCTTTGCATCTCTCAGGGAGCAGGGATGCTGCAATCTCTCTGGACAGTCTGTTCCTGTGCTTAACTGCATCCCGCAAGAAGAATCTTCTTCTGCAAGAAGAATCTTCTTCTGCAAGAAGAATCCTCTTCCTTCTTCCAAGAGACAGGTAAGAAAAGACCTACTTCCTGACTCCCAGAAAAGCCCAGGTATAAGTTGGACATTTCACTCTTTAGGCATCTTAAAATGCAGGTAGCTGTGCACATGCCTGGAGATAAAAGACTTCTTCTGCTTTCCAGAGCTTGACCTGCTCTAGTGTTGAGCAATTCCTGACAAAGGCTGGGAGCAGTCTCTGCTGAATTTTTAAAACATTTGGTGAAGTTTTTCTTTCTGTTTGTGACTTTTTAATGATAATTCTGTTGTAAGACTCATTAGCTGCTTGCTTTGAGGGTTGGGGCTCTGTGGGTTTTTTTTGTTTGGGGTGGGCGGGGTGGGGTTTGATTGTGACGTTTGGCCAGAAAACTTACCTGATTTTGCTTTTAACACTGACAATGGGGAAAAAAAAAATCACTTTCACTGTAAGGTCTCACAAATCATAGACTTATCACTCTGACAGCTGTAGACCTGTGAATAAATTTTTCTGGTAGGACAACATGCAGTGTGAGATAATATAGGAGATAGCATATAATAACCATCATAGAGAGGGTGGGATAAGAGTAAAAAGAGTAAAAAGTATTAGTTTACTCGTTTTGAGTAGCTGTTACTGGTAGCTTGGTTCAATCTAGCGCTAACAGGCTGGACAGAAATTACAGAATCAGAAAATACCAGCATGAAAGACAGAGAATGAAATGAGACTATCTATGAGCAAAATTTTGGTAGAATGAGTGTGAACGTTAAGTTGCCTATAAAAGTTAATTTTTATCTTATTTTGAATAAGAGCAGGTGGTTATGATCATATCCAATTGCCTTCTACAGATTAAGATATTTTGTATTATTGATGAATATGGAAGAAGATCGCTATGGCCCCTTGATGGTGTTCCTCTGTTCTGGGATCCCTCTTTTATCCCTGTCTTGTAGTTTTCATCAGCCTTTCAAGGCAAATTTTTATGATGTGGACAAAGGATGGCATATAACCTGAGATACAGAGATTGTTGGGTTTTTCTCCTGATTTGTAAGGGACTGGTGTGCAGTATCACTCTAAGGTCTACAAATGGAAGCTCACTTTAACATAAATATAAAGTAATTCTGATAATTCATTGACAAATAGCATCAATTCCTGTTTCTGTGGGCATCAGTCATTAGGAAGTTTCTGGATGCTACTTAAGCTGCAACAGCATGGGGGAAAGGAAGGTTTCTTGTGTCATTTTTCATTGGCCTTCAATCACAAGTTATGAGTGCATTACTTTCTGTTCATGAATTTTGTTATGTATAAGATTGTCAGATATTTTGGGACTTGGTGATTTATGTTTTCTGAAAAACGTAGAGCTTTCAGACAGCTGGGTTGTTTGGGGCTGGAGGAGCTAATGTAGCAGAGAAGGCACCCATTTGGGGAGAAATCTGTGAGAGATATGGTCTGCATATGAAGAGGACAAGCTACTGGCACAAGAATTATAATATTATGGATAGCTATATAAAATACCAGATGTGGAGAAGTGGGATGCCAAAAAAGCCAACAAGATCTCGGTGGGAAGCTTTTGGCATGTCAACATTAATGATCGAGCAAGACACCATGAGAAAGGAGAATTTTTTCCAGGAATCAAAAACCAGGGATGTGGTTGCTGAAAGCAAGAATTCCAGGAGAGGGAAGGGGGAGAGAAAATGTCAGATAGAGATGTACAATGCTTTGCTGGAAAGCTTAAGCCTTAAAACATTTGAGTAAGGGCATTCCAGTTTAGAAGTCATTGTGTTAAGGATAATAACCTAACCAAGAGAACCCCAAACAAATGGGATGTAATTGTGTTGCTCCACTGCATGCTCCAGTACTACTGCCATAACACAGCAGAGTCCCAGTGGGCAAGGACTGGGACAGCAGGTTGCTCGTGAGGACCTGGTGTGCCTAACCTACAGGAGAGAGGCAGGTATCTCAGCCGTCAGCAGGACACTGCGGCAGCAGGATGTCTTCTACCAGTAGCAGACCACTAAATGGACATATTGGCTTATTCATAACTCTCACTAATGAAGTACCATGGGGATATTTTTGCTGGGATAACCATGTTGGCTCCAAAACGCTGCTTCTTTCTGGAATGAGAGTCCAGTTATTATTGGTATGTTTCTAATGTACTTAAGGCAGTCACTTTTCCCACACTCTAATATTGCAGCTCCACATTTTTGGTAGTAGCCAGTCAGATGTGTTATAATTATGAATCAGACATTGGTTTTAAGGCTTGCAGACCTCTCTCATAAAGCTTTAATTTCCTCAGCCATTTGCAATAATCTTACATCTGTCACATTCGCAAGGTATCTAGACAGGGTACCACCAACTACCAAGGCTGTGCCAGGCACAATACTGTATTATGTCTGTGGATTGTACCTAATTAAGCCCTAAGCAGGGCTTGACAAGTCACTGGCACACGATCCAAGTCTTTCCTACTTATCAGGGTACAAGTGGTTTGTGGTCAGTCAAAAGTTGAAATGACTCTCTGGAAGAGCTTTTTAATACATTTTTCACATGCTTCTTTTACAATGAGACACTCCTCAGTCTGCAGAGTGTGATTTATATCATCAGCGAATGTCCGGGAGCAGTATGTAGCAGCCCCGCCAGTCTGACCAGGTTGCAATAATTCAGTAATCTGCAACGCAGTTATAGCAGGAGGCTGCGAGTAGTTATGGGAAGGGAGCAGTAGTGTGCTTCAGGTAGGGCTTCCGCTCAGTTGAAAACATATTCTCATATTATGTTCAAATATCAGGTGCTTTCATTTTCCAGGAGTTCATTCCAAGGGTATATTATTGCCATTCATAACCCAGCATTCATTTCACTTTGACATAGATTCAGGAGTTTGCATTTATTTATTACTTTCTTGGGCCAATTTACCTTTTCTCAGTCTGCCCTTATGCCTAGTTTTCATGCACGTTGTCTCAATAGTTCAGCTAGCCCAATGTTTATTGCATTTTAGACCCAAATACCAAGTGTCTCTGGAAATCTAGGCCGGCTTTTATCATGTTTCTCTTCTTAATGGCAATATCCCAGGACTTTGTCTGTACAAGCAACTATCCCTTTCCAGGTGCTGCAGTAGCCTTGTCATTTCCTTTGGAATATATTGGGTGCAGTAGTGATGCCAAAAGGAAGTCTGCGGGAAGATTACCATCCAAAAGGCATAATAAAAGTAGTTAACTTGGCGCCATCTGGGTGTAGAAGCATCTGCCAAAAACCATTTGCGGCATCTAAAAGGGGAAAAAACTTGGGCATTCATCTTGGAAAGATGTCGTCCACTGCGGATAGGACAGTGCTTCTCTCAAGCACTTTGTTTCATTGATTTAGGTCAAAGGATATGCTGACTCGTCTGTTTTTGTTAAGGCCTTATAACCGCTGGTAAACACCATTCAGCGGGTTTGGCTATTTCTTCTGACAGGGCTTGGACGGTCTGCTCAAGCTCTTTGCTTGGGAAGCACTGAACTGAACATGTTGTGACTCCCTAGACACTGTAAGGACTTGTATTGCATTGTGTAGTGGGGAGATGAGCTTAGTGGGCCTCTTTCCTCCAGTGCTTTTGTGTTGTTTTGGCCGATGTAGCAATGCCATTGATCTATCTTACTGAACAGTTAATTTCTGAGCCATTGGCAACAGACACAGTGCCCCAAGTGTCCTGTAACATTGCAAATTACTACAGGTCTTACTGGTATGTATGTTCATCCATGAGTGCAAGTGACCCAGTCACACGTTATTTGGTTTTAACCAGTTCTTTCCCAATTCTCATTTCTGAATGCTGTCCTGTGCCTCCCCTCAGGGACTTTCTTCTTCTTTCTCTGCCTTCAGACTCAGGAGACTGCTTTCTACCTATTTATTGTCCTGCTCCGATCTCTAAAAGTCTGAGAGGACCTTACTCAGCTTTTATTGCCCAACCTACTTCCCTCCATTCCTGCTGGAGTGGACACCACCAGTGTGGTCTCAAGGCCTCTGTTGACTGAACCTCTCCTGTATCCCCCTGGACATGTCCTTCTTCCACTAGAAATCTGTCCCACTGAGGCACAAAATGGAGGTGTGAGGGTTCGCAAGGAGTTTTCATTGCTGTCAGCTAATAGCTAGCCAGGGCATGAGGCCCTCAAATGCATGTGCATTTGCCCATTGTTTTCCCTGGCAAAGAATTAATTCATGTTGCAAAAAAAACCCCTGTAAAATTCTTCCATTTCCTCCTGTCAATTTACCCCATGCAGGAAAGTGGGTAAGTCATGAGTGTGCACACTTCCAGCTGAGACTTCACAGCCAATAGCATTGCCAAAAGCCAAGAGCTGTGATAGCAAAAATATGGGGTTTTAAAAAATGAGAGTTAATATTGATTGCCCTGCATTTTACTTGACCAGAGCAGGGAGTCTGTTTTTAAGAAATCATCATGCCCCTTTAAAAAGGTCAGGCCTCAGTCTCATTTTAAAGCACTTAGAACTGAAAATCATTCCTGAAAATGTTGACTTAAGCTGCTGCTATTATACAAAAGGCATCACAAACTTGTTTGACCCTCAGAACTGAAATTTTCTTCTACCTCCAAGTTCCAGACCCACATCCTGCACACTTTCTTCATATCCCTCTGTTAAGTACTTCCAGCTGGACTTCTCAATGAATAAGGGAGGTAGAAGTTGACCATATCTATGGATGTGTATGTTTCTATCCACGATCAGGATTAAAATGGCCCTGTATATATGTGTATTTTCTTGTTAATTCTGCCTATGTGAGCCTACAAACAGATGCTTTTATTGCTGGAACCAAGAGGGAGAAAGATGAAATACTATAGCCAAGTAGAAAATGTAAGATATGGGAATTTCCCTCCTGGAGTAATACACAGGAACATGATACTAGAAAACATAGGGAAAGCTAGGAGATCTTAGCTAAGAGACACTGAGATCTTTTCCTCTTTCTTTTTTTTTTTTTTTTTTTTTAATGTGAGAAAAAGAAGGAAGGAAAAGATTGTAGTGGCCCTTTCCATTCCTGAAACTTATGCCCCTTGTAGATCACAGGACTCTGTACACCACAATAAGCAATAAGAACAGTGCGCTCGAAGTAATTTAAAAGCTATGTTAAGAGAAGTGCATACTTTTCATGTTTTATACATTTCCAAAAACTTCAATCATTCATTTCTATTTGCCTGTTCTGCACAATTAAAATTGAAAATTAAATGCACAGAAAGGAATGAATAGCATAATCTTTCTATCTTTCTTTCTTTCTTTCTTTCTATGTCTCTTTTTTTCTCTCTTTCTTTTTTCCTCCCTTTCTCCCTCTTTCCTTCCAGCCCCTTGTCCTTTCTCCTCTCTTTGGTCTTTCCTCCATAAATGAGACTGAAGATGTCATATCGCTCTTCTTATGCTACTGATTGAATCCACACATGTGGACAGATAGCTCAATGTTTTGCCAATGTGGTCACTTGATAAACAATGAAATTTAGCCATCTACCCGAGTCCTATAAAACATGTGGATGCTAGACACGCAGCCATAGGATGACTGGAGTTGTCATTTCAGATTGTTGCCCAGATACCTCTGCCTGGCCTGCCCTGGAGCTTTTCATGGAAAGACCTAAGGGCAATGGCTTCCCTTCACTGGAAATCTTGGTGCTGTCCTCCAGGACGGGGGATCTGAGTACCTCTGAGCCCCTCTGCCTCCATGCCTGCAGGCTCTGCCCCTTCCCTTCGCACCAGCTCATCCTTCATGACCACAGCATAGGCCCGCTGGAGCTGGTCACCCAGGCCTTCCCAGTCAGTGCTGCTAATGGCTCGACAACAGCGAGGACACTATTGAACACACATGGTGGGATGTACATGGTTTTCTTGGCATGGCAGTTTGAGGAAAAAAGTTTTGTGTGGTCATGAAACCTCAGATGTGGATGGCCCCAACTGAATGCTGTTAGACAAAGGAGTAGCTAAGAAAGATCATTACAGTTCAATATGCTTTTATTTTAACCAAACTACTGAGTGCTAAAAATCTTTGAATATGTGGGAGATCCTCTTGGTAGAGTCTAGTTTCATCATGACTTTTCACATTGACAACATGCAGCGTGTTGCGCTCAGAAACCCTCTGGGGACTGGAGATGAGATTTGCCCTCTGATCCCCTTTGATTGGTATTTATGACTCGAATGAGGGGTGTTTTTGAAAGAAAGCACTTAGGTCTCATTTTGTCACAGTGATGGTTAATCTTAGTATCAATAGGTGTCTAGGCATTTGTGTTTGCCATATGTTTTTCTCTTTAGCTCTAATGCTAAAGTTTTGAGAGGTCACTGAATTTGGCGCACATGCTTTTTCACTTGACTATGTCTTCGACTATTAGGGGTCAGTAAGTGTTTCTAAATCCTAAAATAATTTAAAGAGGTACGCATAGGTTCAGATATTTATCTTTAAATATTTGGAACAAGAATAATAACAGTAACAACCAGCAAATCCTTTTTTCATGACGCTTTTCTAGTTAATGGCTGGTTTTGCAGGAACTGTAGTCCTCACTCCTACTAAAGAAAGAGAGGCATTGCCGGGAAAAGTCCCGTGCAGTTGGAGGTTTTCACCAAGAGGTGGTGCTAACAATTACCACAGTCAGAATAACATCCTTGTAAAATCTCTATAATCTATTTGCAACCAAAATTAAAGGTTTTATGTGGGCATGTGCGCTTATGCAGTACTAAGGCGTCCTTCTATTTATGAGCTGTGTAATTGTACGTTTAGTCCTTTTTCAGCGTAGGAAAGCCGCACTATAATGTGTAATTATAACCTTGGTAAGTGTAACACCATTAAAGTTAAAGTGGTGTGCGCAGCAGAGCAATGATAGGGTGATGACAGAGTGACATGCTATAACCAGCACGGCATAATAAGAAGAGTCTTGTTCCTGCTATTAAAAAGGCTGTTCTCTGTACCAGCTAACTTTTGGTTCCCTGGGAGAAGGGAAATGATGCTAAGCCTCACAGAAGCACTGGCTGTGCCTGTAGCGGCGACATTTGCAGGACACGTACCCAGAGGCTGTTAAGGATCTCGAGGCGTCGGGGCACTGGGGGTGGCAGAGCCTCAGGAGGTCCCGGCAGCCCTTGGGGGCAGCAGCACCGGCCATGCCACAGGTGGACCTTGCTGGGGTGCTTGCCTCGGGTTGCTTGTCCAAACTGAGCCCTCCCCGAGCACTGAGCACCCACCTCAGCCTTTGCAGACAGGAGGATGTGCTGGCCAGAGGGCTGTACTAGCAGGTCACTCCAGTGCAGAAAAGAGCCTTTTTCACAAGCCAGTCTAGGGCTCGTTGACTGCTGCAGGTGCGGATAACTGACCCTCTCTTTGCCCCCTCTGCTTTCCCAAAGGCAGGGGAAGTGAAGCCCTAGGCGCTCAGCGGCGCAGGGTGCAGGAGGCTGCAGCAGGCAGCATGGCGGTGTGGTGGAGGACCCAACAGAGCTCCGTGTCATGGGGCTGATGGCTGCAGTGGGGGAGCAGCGTCGGCCTCACCGGGGAGGTATCTAGCCAAACTGCTGGAGGCTTCCCTCCAAAGTTTCCTGTAGGTGGAAACAACCAGTAATCTTGTTGTGAAAAACAACCTGGGGGAACAGATACTTTGCCCAAGGGAGAGCAAACTTTGCCCGACTTCTGTAATATTGCCACCAGTGGTGAATCCCAGGCTCATCTCTGTGCTGGGGAGTTTCCACTCCTCTGGTACCTGTGGGATGCTGTTGGCCGCATTGGAAGCGTGTACCGAT
Source organism: Haliaeetus leucocephalus (assembly GCF_000737465.1). Taxonomy (NCBI): domain Eukaryota; kingdom Metazoa; phylum Chordata; class Aves; order Accipitriformes; family Accipitridae; genus Haliaeetus; species Haliaeetus leucocephalus. The sequence goes on along the minus strand of NW_010972576.1, from coordinate 5,529,689 downwards.
TAGCATCACTGAGGAAATTAAAAATCTCAGTGTGGGTATATGGCATAAACTACACTGCAAATTGAATTAAACTCTCTGAAAATCCTGCCAAAGAGGACAGCCTTTTACCGATTAAATCCCAGCCTTGCAAGCACTTTTATATAGGATTGCAGAAGACAGCTTTAAAATGGTCCTTATGGCATTTTTAATGGAGGCAAGTCCCACGGCTGGTTCGGGGTAGCTGGTCCAGTGATTCTGTTTTCACTTTGGCAGGAGTACATCACTAATCTGAAAGCTGTTGACAGTCTTCTCAGTGATGCTTTTTTTCCATGTTTGTGTTTTGTATTTTCTGGCTGAGTTAGCCTGTATCCTGTAAACTTTCTTATTGTGCTTCATACTCATTGCAATGACATCTACTGTGGAAGGGAGAGAGAAGGCTTATTAACCGCAGGCTCGCCTCCTGCTGACTGCAGTCGGAGACGGCCTGGGACAACACTTCCAGCAGATGTTTCTGCTTTATAGATCAATGGAAACTTGACAGAGATATTTCCCTCTTCAGTCCAAAAGCAAATGCCAGCAAGTCTGAGATCCAGTAACTTTGTGCTGGACACCAAGAATTTTATTTGGTTTGTTGTATTTTTTATACACACACAAACTAGCTACCAGAAAGTTGTCTTTAACATTGCTTTAAATGGCATGTCTTACCGGAATAAAGCTGCTATCCACTTGAGGAAAGCGGTCTTGCTGCCTTTGCCCGCACATGAAGTATCAGTGTAGGTTAGAGTCCAGCAGAGACGGGCACACACAAGACATAGACCATCAGCCGTCATCACGGCGTGGTATTTTCTGGTTCTGAATCTACATGGACTCCGTGGAACAAATCCATATTTCAAACGATGAAAGAGAAATGCGCTATTATATCCAAACAAAGGGGGGAAAATGCATCTTTCTTTCTGCAAATTATCTTCTTGCATTCTCAAGGAGGGACTGACTGGGGAAGAAGGGATATGGAGAGGAAGGGAAAGGGAAGCCTCAACATCTGTGCCCACTCATGACTCCACAGGGATGGGAACACACGACCCCTTTCTCAGCACAGCACCCGTCTGCTATGGCTTCGGGCACAGTTGCTCCCATGCTACAAATTTCCCTCAAAGCAACTCCCAACAGGAAATAAACATTTTTACTATTTTGACAAAGAAAGCTCATCTATGGTTTCAGATCACCCATGTGAAAGCAGCATAACCCTCCAGGACTCCTTTTTCTCTCATACTTTGCTGTTTGTGTAAAGGAAAACAGACAGTTGCAGCTGAAGGAGCTGCTTCCTTTGTGTGTGTGTGCGCGCGTGTGTGTGTGTGTGTGTTGCAAAAGTGGTGGCATCTGTGGGAAACAGACTTTCATACATCCCACTCTTGTGTGATAGAGACAGGGAGCCTTTTGGCTCTACAAATGTCTGTAGGAAACTGCAAATTCAGAGACACATCTTTCAGTGATAGAAACCTCAACTATGTCAAAACCTCAACTGATGTTTCAGTGATGGAAACATCAACTGTCCTGTCAAACAAGACTTAATTTAGTGGGAGTATTTTTTGTAGCAGCAAGTAACAAAATAGACTTCCAGCGATTGCCTGCCATAAAGGAGCTGGAGACTTCCTCTGACCAGATCAGGCCAGATCTGGAGATATTTAATGTTCCTTTAATGTTTAGGGATCTGCATATTTGGTGGGATATCTGCATGAAGAAACAGCTGTGCTGTCTCTGGGCGTCATCTTTTCTCAAAGGGCATCTCTCTTTTGAATGTATTGCAGCCTTCCCTTTAGGGACAACAGAGAGAAGCAAGTAGACCCCAGAAGTATGTGCACGGACTGTGCAATAACAAACGTTTCCTATAATTCAGTTGGCATTCTGTGTTTGGTCAAAAAGCCCTTGAGGCCATGAAGTTTGAGAGAGCTGATTTCTTTTAGTGCCTGGCTTTTAAATGCTCACTATTGTGTAAGACAGTGGTCAGTTCAACCAGGTCATGCCAGAGACATGTAAATGCACAGTTCCCTACCTTGTCTTTTTCCAGCTAAGCTTCAATGTACTAATGGCATTTAGCAAACAGTATTGAGATTAGAAAGGATATGAAAAGCTTATCATTTTCTCGTCAATCAAAGTAACCATGATCATACAATTTACATCTGAGGTTCTGGCTACTCCTGTCTTCAGAGTGTGGCCCCATGAACACCAGCAGAAGCAAAACCATTTAGTGCTGTGGGGAGCTCAGGCTGCTGCAGGTATCCTTTCTGATCAAAAATGCCATAGACCCAGTCCTCATCTTCCTCCTGCCTAAGGTCTGGATAAGGTGCTTGGGATGGTTATTTCACGCACCTGCAGAACCACCTCTGATTTCCTGTATGGACAGGCACCTACGGCATCACTTCCAGCACACGGCAGCAGCTTTCACGATGACCTACTGTGTTTTATGTTTGGCTTCTTAAATATTTCTTCATGCACCAGCAAGTCTCTGATTCCTCTGAGCTCACTTTCTAATAGCATAGGCAATCTCGATTTCTCATTTCTTTTTGAAAAAATGTCTGCAGCCAACAGCCCATATATCCCTCTTGTTATTTTATAATTTAAAAGTACTAAATATAGATCTGGTTACCTCTGTCCCTCCTTTGCTGACAGGTGCTTTATTACACTGGTAGCTTCACTCACTTGCCATTACGCTGGTATAAAGGGAACCTGCAGCTGTGTGTCTGGGATTTCACTGCAATCTGTTTAAAACTCCAGATCACTGGTGCAGCCTGTGATCAGGTACTCTTATGTGAAAAGTTCCATGTTTAGTACAGGTAGAGCGCAGAGCAGCCCCTTGTTTAGCGGTGCTGTCTCCTGCTAATCCTCTCTCCAGGGATGAGGGCTGTTGCTGTTGAGCTGTATGAGGAGGCACTCATCCCCCGCATACTCTGTGCCAGAAGGTGGACTCTGCAGGTGCAGAACTTGGAGTAGGTCAGTTCCCAGGGCTGGGGCTTGAGGTGTAAAAGTGGGGCAAGTCCCACATCCCTGTGAAAATCTGTAACAAAAGAGCATCCCCAAGATGCCTGGCTGATCTCCCCTCCCTGCCTCCCTGGGGACGAGAGGGAGATTTCCCTTGTAACAGGAGGATCTCTCTCACACATACCTTGGCCTGCACTGTAACCTGTGCAGGAGGAGGTAGCTGTTCCCTTCACTGGAGGTCACTGCAGCATCACCAACCTCTGGTCTTTGCACTGTTGCATTTCCGACTGTTGCTCTAGAGGCTGTGTTTCTGACTATGATCTCTCTTCTAGGTTTTTATTTGATATACAAATACTCTCTCTTAATAACAAAAAACCCCTCTGCTCTTCCCAGGGCAAGTTTGTCATGCTCCTTTCAGCAGTGGCAGCAGGTGGCGTAATGTCCTTTCCAGCTATTTACGAGCCCCCAGTAGATGAAGACATGAAACCTTTGACACCCAAATACCATAGTCAAAAACCTTGTTCTCTGTTACAACACGCTGACATTTTTATCAGCATCCGTGAGATATAAACTCACGCTCTCAGGAGGACCTCACTGATACCCTTCATGGAAGAGTCCAAGGGCTTCTCAGTTTTTTACTTACTGTCTTAGCAACTCAGGGCTGAACTTCTTCAATACAGTCCTCTGATTAACTACCTCAGACCTTTTAATGCAACCAGCATCTTATGGTCCTACCTGCACAGACACACTTTCAGGTTCTCAGGTCAAGTAGTGGGATTAAGCATAAATTTCCTTTTCTCATTCAGTATTTTGAGGGATGCTTGTCCTTTTTGTACCCGTCTCTGCTGGCATACGTAGAGTGTGATGGTCTTAGTCCTGGTACCTCTCTGGCCATGTTGCTGTGTTCATTTTTCTCCTAGGAATGTTATTTCTATTACACACAAAGCGTATTTTTAATTTTTCAGTTTAAGGCCAGCACTCTGGTTTTTTTCAGTCCTGTGCAGAGCCTCTACCCCTGCTTTTTCCTTTCTGATCAAAACTTGGTTTATGTAAACCTTTGCACACTTTACACCATCAAAACCATAATGCATTCATTCAAATCATGAAAGCCATTGGACTTCCAATCCTCATGGAGAAGAGGTGTCTCCTCCTTTGTTAAATGAGCACAAATGTGTGCTCCATTTGTGTAGCAGTACCTGCCAAAACCTTGTATCAGGCACAGTAAAAACATTTGGCATCAACCACGTCCCCAAAGACTTCTCCCCTCGGAGGGGAAAATTCCATTTTTCCATGTTACATTCTTTCAATAATGTACATAAATGAAGTTTTTTAAGGTTTGGCTGCATTTCTCCCCCTCTGCAGAGACTATGCACTGACAGCTTCTGCTCTCTCTCTGCTTCCTTGCTTCTCCTGCCTCGATTTGGTAAGACCTGCATTTTAGCCATTAACACCCTGATTCTTGTGGTTTTCCTCGTAATGTTAATGTTACTCTTTCTGGCACTAGTCTAGTCTAGAGCTTGAACATTCCAAGGAAAGCTTGTGATGGATCTGGCCTCTTTTTCCAAATGCCAGCTGTCTGCTTGATTTCTGTTATATGCCACAGGAAAGGTATCTCCATGTACAGTTCCCCCTGGATTCAGGCTCTGTGTGCCTCTCTGACCTGAATGTCTTCAAATGGTGTCTGGGGCTCTCTGGGGTGGCCAGACCATCATGAACTTCAGTCTTAGTAGATGCTGGAATCCCCAAGCATCCTCCTGTGGGACTCCAGTCTCAACCTGACAGCTTAATAGCAGCTCAGACACCTGAAAACACAAACAGCCGTTTGCCAAAGGGGCCGAGCTGTCAGCCACATCTTAAATGGAAAAGTATGGATTTCAGTACAGGACTGAGCATCTTCGACTAGGATTGTGCTCCTGGCTCCATCACTGACCGCTGTTCATCTTTGGATAGGACACTGCCTTTACCATGGCTCTGCTGCCTTATCCATAAAATGAAGGTAACAATCCTAATCCTCCTTGTAAAGCTCTCTGAGACTCACTGGCGAAAGATTTGTGGCACTGCAGAGCAAAGTCAACTGAAATGGCTGCATTATTTTTGCTGAAGCCTAGAGCTTCTCAAAAGCCTGAGGTAACTGAAGCAGTAGTTAGACAACAGAAGAAATAACTGGGTCGGGAGCTATATTTATGAATGACGGCAGGGTCATATGACTCACTGTGAATAATTTATCTGACAAAGACATATAGTTTGCATAATCTTCTTAAAACAGTGTACTGTAAATATTGCAGTCTGCTAAATAATTTGAGAGATGAGTCAACAGGATTTGGTTAAGATCCAACAACTTTTTGAATTATTGAATTCTTTACTCCCAGACACTTACTTGAACGGCACCAGCTGCCAAGCAAGTAGGTTCCCACTCCCTCCAAATGGAAGTTCCCTTTGCAAAGTGGGTTTGAGACCTGGCTCAACATGGTCAGCAGAAATCTGGCCCTCCAAGGATCATGGGCTATTTGGCTGCTGTTGCAGACAGTACCCCACCAAGTCTTTCCTGTCGCACTAAAACTTGTTTTGAAGAACGGGGGCTTGTGGAAAAACCTTGCCTCTTGCCCTAGGTAGCTGAGTGACTCTTGGACTGGTCTTTGTGTGACGTTAAAGGTCAAGCATTGCATAGTACAGTAACATTTGCTCACATGAACACTTCTGCTCACAATGGACTTCTGTGAAGAGCACAACAGTTAGCCTTCATGGGGCATTATTCTGAATTTAACTTAGCACTCTTGAAAACTTTCAAACCCTGTGTTTGTTGGTTCCTGTACCCTCACTGTCTTCTGGTTAAATAAACCTTTGTGGCATGAATAGTGCTCAATAGTATCTGTTTGAATGTGTATGAATGAAGAGCCTCAATAGTTTCTGAATGTTATTCTTTCATTCATAGTCAGAAAAAAGCTCCTGTATCTCATGGGGATGATGACAACCACTCCCCTCTGTCAACTCCTCTCTTTCACCGTTTGATTTCACAAGATGAATCGGGTCAGTGCACTGAATGGCTGTCTGGTTTCTGTAGGACCTGCTGGAAGTGGCTCAGAAGAGTGCAGTCACACTGCACTACCTCTCCTGCAGGGACAGCTGTGGCACTGGGAGGCAGGACCTTGCTGAGAGCTGCTGCAAGACATGGCCTGCATCCTATTTTGTTTCTTTGAGGAGGTCATGTTCCAGTGAGAGTAACTATGTTGTGTCCACCAAAAGTCCCTTGATCATGATCAGACATGTGCTCCCCTCCTACCCAACAGATCAGAGCTACTATTTCACCTGCCTGGTTGAGCCGCATGCATGGTGCAACCCTCAGAACTTGGGGCAGGTCCACCAAATCTTTTCCCTCACATCCATTTCATTATTATTACCTTCCTGTTTGCACTGCCCTTCCAGGCAGCAGGAGAGAGAGATGCTGCTCCTTCCCAGAGAAGGACAGGTTGAACTCTCATGGGTTCTGTTGGCTGGGGGAGCGGGACCAAGCAGGAGATATTACAGGAGGAGAAAGGAGCACGGGATGAGACTGAACCTCTGAGGGAAAGAGCAAAGCAGTCAGATAGCAGGGAAAGAGAGACTGAAAAAAAAAGAAAGGAGAAGTTAAGCTTTGGAAGAAGAGGGGGGAAAGAGCTTCTTAAATGCAGCTAGCAAGGGTAAAGACTCTGGTTTCTTCCCAGATCTCCCACTGGCTGTGTGTATTCCCTGGAAGAAATTCCTTCATGACCCTGGGCTTCAGTTTTGCTGCTTCAAATTTAGAGTTTTCTGCTAATTTTTCCATCTCCAGCATAAATAACAGGACATGGTGCATTATCTGGCATTTGGAGTTAGAGAGGACAAGACCCACAGGGAATTACAAGGTGCTTGCACTTTTAATGTGCTGTCCCCTCTCTTACTCACAGGCTCACGGTGAAAATGCTGGTATTCAGCCCTGCCCTGGGCATGAAATACAGCGTCTTAATTCAGCACTGAAACTACTGTCCTTAAGTGAATGCTAACCATGTACCCAGACAAAAGGAATGCATTTGCTTGGTCAGTAAACATCTTTTTATGGGCATTAAAATAATTTGGTTTCCATTTTCTCCTCACCAGGCAGATTTTATTTAGTTAATACCGGGGCTGTCACAGGCTGTGCCGTTTTATTATTTGCCATGCCCCGTGCTCTGTGTTACTGTGCTGGATCTCTTCTTAGTGGTGCTTCAGAACAGACCCAGGCACAGGGCATGAAAAAGCTCAGCTGTGCACAATCGCTGCTTTACCGGCATTGTAGCACCCTCAGCAACCTACTCAGAAAGCTTAGAGCTGACTTTGCATTTTCTGGCCTTGATCTCTGGCACTAAAGTTAATTGGGATAATTCAGAGTTCACACCCATCTCCCTGAGGGGCTGGTTTAAAAATACATGTAATGTGAGTTTTAAAATAATTTCTTTTGATTGGAAGTATTTGGAAATGTTCCTCTCCACTGGTTTTAAAAGGTGTCATTTTTTTACGAATGCTGAGACGTTGATTAATAAAATTCCGAAAGCATTAACTCAATTGAGTGGACTCCAACTTTTCCTTTTTTTATTATTATGATTCGTGAAAATAAATGCAATAAAAAAAAAAATCCCAGCAGCTCTGTTAAACTGTATCCTCAGCAGTCTTCCTCCTGATAGCCCTACCAGATGTTTTATGATGCTAGACACAGGGCCGTTTGCTCTTTTCTCGGGGGAAGGCCAAGTGAAGCCTTGGCTCGGCACCACGAGCCTTCAGCTTGTGACCCTGTATCTCAGCCACGTTGTACACTAGCCTGTACCCTGGGAAGGGGCCAGGCAGTTTAGTGTCCCTGCTTTTAAGACACCTCAGGGAGGAGCAGGTTTTTGGACGGTTACCTTTGGTTGCCATCTTCCAGCCTCCTAGGGGCAGCTTATGGGAGCTGATGCTCAGACCCATCTTCTCCAGCACATGCCCTAGCATGGCCCTGGGAGTCTTTTGGGAGGATGGCAGATGCAGGCTCTGGGTCTGCCCAGCCAGGGCCACCTCCCGGGCAAGAATGGCCATGACCACCCAAACGCTGGGAGACCCACCAAGGGAGATCCTTCTCCCTTGAAGCTGAGCTTCTGGTTTTGCTCTTCCCAGGTCTGCCATGAAATATGCCCTCTGAAAGGAGCTGGAGAGGCTGCAAGCCTTTGTATTTGGGAGGGATGAGGAGGGTGAGGACTGGGGGAGGCGGAGGCAGGCACTGCTCCTGCTCCCAGCTGCCAGCCAGCCAGCTGGGGAAGGATTTACTGTCCTGGATGTGTTTGGGACGCAGACTGCTCAGAATAGCCATCCATCCTAAATGTCTGAGGGAGCTGCCATGGGAGATTCATTTGTAGGCTGGCCTATCTTCTTCCTGAAGTTTCTTTCTCCTTTATACTGCAAAGGCTAATATATTGTTCAAAATAAAGCAGGCCTGGGGACTGAAGACAGAGCTGGTTATTGAGTGGAATGGACTGATGAGGAGTGGGTAATATATTTAAAGACTGTGCAGGAGCCACTAGGGATGATATAGTCTGATTTATTTGATTTAGCCTAATTTATAGTACACTAGACTATGTTGTGATTCTTCAGGATTTTTATCAGAAAATTTGCATTCAATATTTAAGGATGTCTGGGCAGAAACACTCTCATTCTTTTATTATTTTGGCTTTAAACATATCAGGTACCACAGAAGAATTTATAAGTGTATAAAGGGTTTTAATAAGTTCAGATGGCAAAAAAAAAAAGTTTGAAAGCTAAGATCGGCGAGGGTGGAGGATTCCTGCTTCACCCTTTCTCAAAAGCATGGGTGGACTTTGTTAAAAAAAGGCAATACTGGTCCTGCATTAATTCTCCTTTTTTTGTCTTTAGGACAGAGCCAGCCTTGGTAGAGTCGCTGACACCCAGAGGACTACAGATCTGGTTTGTTGTGCACCTCCTTCCTTTCTGAAATGGTCCTTGATTTTAGGGCTGTAATTTTGCTTAGTGGAATAGATGATAGTCCATTTTTTTGATGCTCTGAGCATGATTTTTACATCATAAAACCCCCTCTGATAATTTCATCCTCTTCAGAGACCATCCTTAAAGGGAGATACTTCAGGTGAAATTGGGGCTGTCATTAGAGCAGAAATGGCTTCAGCACAAGATTGGGTTTCTAAGCACACCATCAGGGGAGACTCAATCTTTTTTTCCTGGAATTTTAAACCTTTTTCCATACACAGAGCAGAAGAGGGGGGTGGTCCCCAGTCTGTGCCCTACTGAGGTACCTTGTGATGCACTAAACATCTCAGCAGATGCCGTGTCCAAAACATCTTAAATGTTCATAGAAGGATCTCGATCTTAAATCTGTGACATGTCATGGTTTCAGCCGCTCTGCTGGACCTTCCCCTGACATGATTTATTTGTAGGTACGTTCCACGTTTTTGAGGTTTGCATCCCGTTAAAGCATAGCGGTCTGCAGCCCTAGAGCCCTCAGCCTAAAGGTGTTCAGTTGGGAAAGTTTGAATCCCTGGTGTTCTGCAAAATGCAACACTATTTAAAACCTTTGTTGACAGTCAAGCACATTGAGTGTTTAAAGTTTTAATAGGCTTAGAGTTAATTCTGGAGTCCACCAACCTCTGCGTACATCCGTAATTTACGAGCACCTTTTACTTGGTTGGTTTAGTAAATTGTACCTAAGAGTGTTTTTGAAACTTTGGCAGCTCTTCGTAGAGTTTCATGATTCATCTGTGCTTTTGCCAGCTGCTTTGGTTCTTTTCTTTTTGCTTCTTTCTTTCTTTTTTTCTTCACCCCTTTTCCCCATTGGAAGACATTCTTAAATACTTAATTCAGAGCTGGGGTTTGGAATGCACTTTATCACACACCTTTTCTGTGCCAAAACACTTTACACACTCTATTAAGGACAACTTTCCACATACTAATGTATTTATTTGTGAAATAGCTTTTAAAGCCGGTGTAGATGGCAGAAGGCAAACAGGATGGGCCAAGTCCACTTGTGGAGGAGCCCTGACCCTTTCTTGCAGCTTACACCCCTGCTACATGCAGGCACGGCTTGCTCTCCTGCAACCTCTCCCTCTTGCAATGCTGGCAGCATGGGCAAGGCAGACGTGTGCCGTTTTGAGGAGAAAAGTGATGGGCTGGGAGCTGTGGAGAGGAAGGCATGGGTGTGTGTGCACAATTAGTGGCGGGTCCCCAAGGTACCACTGGGTGCCTGGCTTCTGGCCAGGGACATTTGCTTTGGCTGGGAGGGTCCTGTTGAGAAAATATAGGACAGCTGCCTGGAGGCAGCTGGAGAACATGGAGGCTTCCAAAAAAACCTCTTTGTGCGTTTGCCCTGGACAGCCCTTAGGAGCTGGGCTGGGAGCTGCTGGGCCAGTTTATTGTAAATAGAAGAGTCAGTCTTCCTTGCGTGTATGAACCTTTTAGTTTCTGGCAGGTCTCATCAAAATAATCCTGTTTTCCTCAAAACATGTGAGCGTTTCTGGGCTCTTGAGAAGGCGAGTGCCTGACAAACTCAGCGCTTGTCTCTTCAGGCAGCTAGAGGTGGCGGGGGCACAACTGTGACGCTGGCTGCATTGGCGGCTCTCATAACTTCCCTTGTTGTTTTTATTGTCTTAACCTCCAGAGTGCTTTGATTAGGTTGGAATCCTAGCTTTCGTGTTTATTTATTTTTTTAAAAGCAAGTTTCTAGCCCTTGTGGCTGTGGAAAGAGTAGCTTGAAAACATGCAATGTGCTTTGGATGTGCTAAAATCAGAAAGGGTACAAAGAGAGCCCAGCTGGGACTGCAGGCATGGGACACGTCTTTTTTTTTAAACGCTGGATTTTTTCTCTCTCTTGCAATAGCTTCAGTCTTGTTATCATCCTTTTAGCAGAGGTGTGAGGCAATGGCACAGCTTGCCCGAGGTGACACAGCAGGGCAGCAAGTCAAGAACATGCTCAAGGTGTCCTTGCCATGTGCTGTGCTGCTACTGCCTCTGCCTCACACAGGCATTTCCCAAGGGCTGGGCTGGTGCAGGCGTTGGTCACGTTGGAAACAGTTGGAAACAGAAAACTGAAGAGTTGGAACAGGACTTGTTTGCACATCATAGCAAGTCAGCTTGATTTCACTTCAAGTTTTCACCCCAAACCTCGTAATGGTGCATTTTCAGTGTGTCAGGTTTTGACGCTTCCAGCCTTGCAAGACCCGGTGCAACACTTTTGCTGCAGTTGGCAACTCGGTAAAATTTGTCTTTTTCACCTGAATTTGGCAGTATTAGTCTGAGAGCACATGCCCTCTCTCCCTCTCAGATGTCACCTCTTTCTGAAAGGGTAGAGTTTTCGGCACATCTCATGGCTGGGCAGTAAAGCAGTGAACATGCGACAAGACGTTCCCAGCTCTAACGAATTAAGGTCTAGGAACTACGCTGTGCAAAAAAGTCAGATGTGAGCCATAGAGCCATTACTTGTCACAGCTTGTGCTCTGCTGACGCTTGGGTTTGTTTTACATTATTCCCATAGCGAAATAGGAGTGGCTGATGCTCTTGTACTTAGGCTGGTTGATTTGACTCAGGCAGATAGCTCTTCTGGGCTGATAAAAGAGTATTTACACTGAAGGAAGACAGAGTAAGGGGTGGAAAAAGCTACAAAGTAGAGCCGGTCCCATCTTAAAAAAACTACTGACTCACAAAGAGTTAATCTGATCAGGTTTATATTTATCTGTCTGACACATGTGGTTGATACAAAGAACTGGTGTCTACTCTGTCAGTAGAAGTATTTTATTATTGTAAATAACTATTTGTTAACTCTGGCATCTATAATATGCCAGGCACTGTGCAAAACCCAAGGAAAGCGTAGTCTCTCCCCAGAGAGCTTATACTAACCTATTCTATTGCAACAATATTTTTTTAATACTGTGTATAAATCATTCTACTAGCAGTATTTAGTAAAGAGGTTTACACTTCCCCATTCATGTTTTCATGGCAAACAAATTTGCCACAGTGAAAACAATATGCAGTTCAATCCAGCTATATTTTATGGAGTTTCTTCCAGGCAAACCATTGGAAACCATTGCTGCAGAGAGGCTCTTAACACACAGTTAACTTTGAAATCTGCCTAAGCATCATTAACTTTAATGGCCCTGAGCACACCCTTCGGGCTAAGTGTGTGCTGAAGTGCTCTCCCAAATGTGGACGGGATTAGGCCGATATAAAGCATTTTGGCAAAATTCGGTGTAAAGCTTCAGGGATATTAAAATCCCCAGGGATTCACTATGGAAGTGGGTATCACATTGTCTGTCACGAGGGGCCATGCTGAGATGTCTCATGTGGCAGTGTGAGCTGACCCTCCCATTCAGGACCATTTTCCCATCTAAGGGATTGTGAAAACTTCATCAACCCTGGGGGCCTTTAGCGATGGGTGACTCTGTTTTGCTGCATGGAGAAGTGCTGTAGTACTGCCCTGCATGAAGGAGAAATGACTCCTAAGAGAGTAGATGAAATCATGATGGGACAATAGTGTAAGATAAAGATTTTTTAAAAAAAGACCTCCATTGAGTCAGACTAGAACTAAATCTGTAGCTAAATAAAGGCATATAATGAAATAGAAGCAAGAAAAAATAAAAATAAAAATAAAAATTTATGTGTGCTAAACAAACAGTATCATCCAGTCTCTAGGGGAGAATAACTGAAAAAAGATAGTATTGGAATAGCTTAAAAAATGGAATAATGCCTAATGAGGTCCTTGGGGGACTGACTATTTATGTAGGCTGCATGAATGGCTTGATTCAGAAGGGAGCTTTGACCACATTCAGAATTGTGTCCAATTTAGTCTTATTTATTTAACACGTGAAGCCAACTTGCGTCCACTGTTGAACTGCCATCAAGAAGCACTGGAGATGCCTGATGGTGCCCTCTTGCCTCTTTGGGAATCACAAACCAGCAGATCTGTGACAGCATTTTCCTGATAGCAAAGGCATTTTGATTCTTCACTGGGTTGCTGCCCCAAAATTACCCCATGTGTTTGGACCTTTTGTGAGCCTCCAGAGAGTCAGAGGCAGAAAGCCTTCCTAACGCAGAGAAATATCTGAGCTAACATTTTTTTTGCCACAGGAACGTGATGCGGAAAAGGGGTGCAAAGGAGATGGTGGGAGGGAGCAAAATCTTTGGGCTGCCACGAGATCCTAGCTTGGCTCATCACTTCTCATATGGCTTCACCCTAAATTTCTGAAGAGATACCCCTCACTGTAGGGATTTTTCTATTCCCCTAAAATACCAGACCTTCTGTCTTTAGAATAAGTTTGAGTGGGCTTTGGCTATTCATTATAGGGAGCACAGGCAGAAATGAACTGTTCCTTAGGAAACCAGCTATGCTGTGCTGGACGTTACAGAGAAACAACATAAGCCAAGCCATAGCAGAGGCTCTCTTTAAGGTTTATGAGTGACTATTTTTCTGGCTGATGCTTGTGAAATAAGTCAGGTTGGCAAAAACAGTTCACTGAAGACTTCACTGAATGCATGAAAGCCCTGAGAACAGAAAGACTGCTGCAAGACTGTGGGTGAGACATATGGGTGAATAAGCAATTTCCTTCCCTCAGATCTGATTGTTTTTATATAAATACACACAGACATAATTATAGGTAAGACCACTTGGAGAAAATGGATGTGCGAGGGCAACTGCATTCATTTCTTGTGAATCTCTCTAGAGGCAGGAGGCTTCAATAATCAAAGTCCTAGAATCCCAAAATGGTTACATTACAAATATCCTTTGTTTTTATGAAAGCTCAGTGAAACTCACCTCACTTTTCTTTTTAGAATGTACCATCATAAAAAGGAAACCTTCCAAACATTAGTCAACCACTGCATGGCTTTGTAGAGTGTTTTAACTTGTGTGACATGAAGAAGAGTGCGATGCATATCCTCAAACAGCTCTGCTTGTAAAATTATTTACTAAACAAGCACAAAAAGTGGTTTATTTATAAGCACTAAATGACAAGATTGAGAACTGGAAACCAATAAGAAAGAAGGGAGCAATAAAATATTAGGCAGCCAAATGACTGTGGCTTGATATATCTTGTCTCAGCTTTTCTTTGATTTTCCCCAAAAGAAGTTGGCAGTGACAATAGAAAGGCTGTGAACAATGTAACAATATGATATAATTGTGCCAAAATGTAAATACAAAAGAAATGTTCTAAAATACCCTGTATCAAATTATCTGCAAGAAGCAGAAAAAGATGAATCACGTTTTCAGTTCTTTGAAAACACAGAAAAAAATCAAATGCAGAGCTTAAGAGTTTACCTTTACATAGGTACAAATTCCTTATTAAAAATTTGATCCCAATTAGAGAAGACCAAATGAATACTTTGATGATGATGTGATGGATGGGGTACATGAGTGATGTGTTTCATCATGATCCCAGTAAACTGAATAAAAGCAAAAAAACCCCAAAAACTCAGAATGTGCCTCACACGTCTCTTTCTCAACAACTAAAGATATGAATGAGGATGGATTGACTTTTAATGAATTTCAAGTTCCACAAATGGGAGCCTTTTAGGATCAAGATATTAGGTGAGCATGCGATATGACATTTTTATAAGGCTCTCAGATATGGGCCTTGATGCAAGACATTCCAACTCACTCAGATGGACAATAACTCTTCACTAGCCCTGGATTAACACAGGCACTAGAGAGAGAGTATGTAGGGAGGAGAAAATAGTCTCAAGCCAAAGGCCCACCCTATGTGCCTATATGTAAATCACAAGAGGCATAAAGAGCTTTATCTACCTTTCCTTTCCTAATGCAATCTGTTTTCACAATAAAAAAAGGTCTCGTCTGTATTATTTTCTTACAGCATGTCATAAAATGGTTATATTTTTCAAAAGCATTTCCAGTGAAAGCCAATGGATAGGTCTGCAGAGGTTCAAATATCTGATCTCCTTTCCCTCGGCTCTGAGTGTGTTGAATATGAGTCCAGTTCAGCCAGCCTGGAAAATGTGAAGTTTATTCCCAAGCTAATGTCTCTGGACTCATGGCTTAAGCAGACAGCATGCTGTCCCAGGGAGGCTTAGGGTCACAGCTGTTAAAATTGCTGGGTACCTTATAAGTTAGGTGGGTGTACTAGACACTCATTGAAGCACCAGAGGTTGTTTTGTTTTCAGCGGGGGGTTGAAAGTTTTGCCCTCTAGCATTGCTCCTTGGCCTCCTCTGGCCTATGGCCAAAGTACCAAGCCAGTTCATGGGTGAAATTCTATTATTTCCCATCAAGACCATGGGCCTTGGTCTCTATTCAAATACTCTCTTTTGCTCTTGTAAGCCAAAGCATATACTGTAATACCGAAGCAAATATTTACTGTTTGGTACACAATGCTCTATAGTCCTCCTGTGGTCTTTGACAAAATCCACTTCTCTGTTCTTGTTTTCCTAGCTAAAAGCTAGTTAAGGAAACAGGTGGATGATTGCATGTGTGTGATGCTGACCTCTTAGAGGAAAGTCAAATGCTTTACTTTTTGCTCAATGTAAATTCGATCTGAGATCATTGGGACTTTGCTTTTAAGAGGTTCTTTTCTCCTAAAGTAACCCAGTGGCTTCCAGCAGGTCAATGACAAAAAGACAAAGTAGTCTAAGAAGAATACTGTGACGGTCCTCTCTTCTACCTCTAGTCCTTGGTTTTTTTCAGCCTGACCTTAGTTTTTTAGTGGCTACAATTTTAGGAGTAATATGCCTAGGTCACTCCATAAACATTGCACATAAAACGTGTACCTGAGTTATTTTGATTAGTTTCTCAACTCAGCAGAAACAATTAGATTTTGTGCAACACACTCCCACAGCAAAAGGATATCACAGTATGCTCTGACGGGCAAGTGTGGGAGGCTGTAAATTAAGTGAAATACATTTATTGGGATCATCCAGTTTTACTTTATGAGAAAGCTGGTTGTCTCAAAATAATCCTTGCTGCCCTTTCTTCTCTTAAGGTCATATAGATAGGACATCAGGCAGAGGCTCAGTCCCAGTGCAACCAAGAACATTAACCCTGACCAGCCCAAATCACAACTGGGTCAGCTCATTCTCTGTAGCAAAAGAAATAAAGCACAATTTCGTAGTTGCTGATATTTCAAGGACTACATGAAATAGTTCTATTTTCAGTAAATATCAAAGCCAGGCTGATTGCAAGGCCTCCACTCCAAAGACCCTTTGTGCTAACAAAAGCACATTATCTTTGTAAAGTTAGTCACTATTTCATTGTGAACAAGGACATGGCAGTCTGCCCCTAAATTAAAAACTAAAGCCAAGTCCCATTTGTTCTGCACCCCCTGTGGGTTATTGCTATAATCTCTAATTGACAATAATTGCATTTTATGAATCCATGAACAAATATTAATTTAATTTACAGAATGTCCAGTTCTGTTAAACATCAAAGATAGTAATTTATAAATGACATCAGCAATAATTCTGCCTTCATTCAGGGCCATTTCTTCTGCCAGTCCAGGCTCAGACTCAGCACTTCAGCTGGCGGCTGCCTGCAGGCACCGTATGATGCCCAAGCGTCTATCTTCCAGCAAAATGGGTGTTTCTCCTTCTGAGGGTGAGGGGGCACCTCTTTCCCCACATACCTGCCTTCTCCTGGAGAGGGGCAGCCTGCGGAGGCACCTGCCCTGTGTTGGTTTGACCCCACAGTACAGGGGGTTGTCCTGGAGGAGAAATTCCTCCTAGGGCTTTGAGGTAACGTGGGCTGCCCCCAGCCCCAGTGTAGTCCCACTGCCGCTTCACATGGGTGCTTCACTGGGCTCAGAGGTGCTGTTTTCACACAGCCGCTATAGCAGCCTTTCCACATGGGTCACTGGAGAGGGTGCTTCACAGTCCCCAGGATCATCTCCCTGTGGTGCAAGATGAGAGCAAATTAAACTCTCCTTCCTTTTAGGAGACCACGGATCTGAAGAGGAAACTTCAAGATAACCGTTTTGGCTGTCAGTGCTTTGCAAGCTTTTTCTACCTATGTCTTCTCCCTTGGACATGTTCTATGCTTGTAGTGCATCAGCCTCAGCCCACCTTCTTCCTCCACTTGCTACCCCCCAATGGACCTCCCACTCCTGCAGCTGCGGATGTGATCTGAAACTGGTCAGGATGCTATTGTTTGATTGTTGTTTTTCACTTCCACATCTTTTCCAGGAAAGAAAAAAAAACAAACAAAAAAAAGCCACTGGGGAGCACAGGGGACCGAACAAGACAGTGCTCAGTGTTGCTGGGAAAAGTATGGGAAGGGAAGAGCCCCTTATGCTATTGAGGCAGGAGGTATGGAGACTCTTGCCAGCAAAGTCTGCCACCGCAGCAATGCCTCGCAAGTGTCATGGTGATCTGCAAGTGGCAACAGAGATACATCTTGGTCTCAACTTACTTAAGCGTCACATTGCATGAGTGTGTAACTGCACCCATAAAGTGGCCTACACCCAGAGTGAACTGGCTCTGCACTGAAAACACGCCCATTACAACCAGAGACTCTGGATGCAGGAAATATGCTGTCAAAATGTAACGGTCCAGCTTATGGCTTGATTGAACTTTTTGTCATCTTTGAAAGGCATGACAGCTGGTGTGAACTTTTGTATCAGATATCAGCGTTCCCCGCTCCAAATACTTCCATGTGACTGGCTTTGGTTAAAGAAGGCACTCTTGCTGAATTTAATTAGATAGAAACACAATTTCAGGGCAGATACCACCCCTTCTCGTTACCAAGGAAGATGGCCTGGAGCGTTGCTTTGTGCCCAAGAGTCTCCCTAGCACAGCTTTCTGGCTGAGAAAACAATGGGCTACATCCAGGAAAAATATGAACGCTATATCTGTGCCTAGAAACTGTCACACTGGTATCTTTATAAATTGTACTGATATAAAAACAAAGCGCCTTAATTTAATTATGTGTGTTTTCCTTGGTTAGTGTAAGAAGAGTTCTGGGGGGGGATCTGAGGACCTTTTTCCTATCAGACTGTCTTGAAAGGCAGAGGCCTCAAGGCAGACCCTGTCTGCGCTGCAGAGACGTATGCGCCCGCTGCAGGGCCACAGGGTGCTCACCTGTCCCCTCTTTGTAGGAAGAGCCTTGCTCTTCCCACATGCACTGTACCCATGGCTTGGTTGGTGACATTTCGGTTACAGCAACAAATTCTGGGTGAGGGAAGGTTATGATTGGGGCTGGGAAAACCATCTGAGTGGACGACTTTATTCAGCAATTTTCTTTCTTTTCCTTCTTTCTTTGTGAGTTACCTGCAAGCAGGTGGGCCTTTTTCCAGATGAAATGGTGACTCACTAAGTGAGTTGCCTGGCCATCCTAAGTGCCGCTTTCTGGGCAGACCCACACCCCAAGCCTCTCGGCATGTGAAGGGCAGCACATCCTCCTGCCACAAATCCACAGGGAGAGAGAGCTTGCCCTGGCTTGGGGCTGCTCCGTGGGCTGGTGTAGGGGAGGGAGCGCAGGAGCCCCTGTGCCGCACAGCTGGGAGGATGCTGTGCCCTCGCCGAAGAAGCAGATGAGGCTTTTGTACAAGGATAATAATGGTTTCTAACCTTTCTGCACATCACACAGAGGAGGAAGACTCTTTGCAGCTGTGTATCTTAGTATAAGGGGCACCAAGGGCAAAAATGCATTTTGAGAGAAAACAAGGGCTTTCATTTGGCATTTGCAAAAAATACAGGCACTTGGTATTACCCACTGACAGTCCATCTCTTTTTAATGTCTGCAAGCAGCTTGTGGTCTGTGGAGAGCTTGTGAACAGCTTGTTAAGAGCTTGATGATCAAACCTGCTTGGCTGTGATCAGCCATGTGGCATATCCCTGTGACCGTGGGGTAAGAGCCCTGAGCTCTCCTCAAATAGTCTCCAGAATTATCTTCCACCTTGCAGTTTTAGCAAACACTCTTGCCACAAGCACGTCCACTGTATTTGTAAGGGAAAGGGAAGAGGAAAGGGACATGGAAATCAGGCTGTCAAAATAATCTGCTGTTCTCTTTTTAGAGAAGATGAGACAAGAGCCTGCAAAATTTGGGAGAGCTAATGCTGCTGCTGCACTTGAGTGGGAGACATCTGCAGTAAAGGTATGTATGAACTAAAAGCCACAGCAAAATGTGTCTTGTGAGGTTCTGGCCCAAGCATATTGAGGAAGAGGTAGGACAGATCCCCATTATCATACTGAGCATCCTGGGAAATGGGAGTCGCACCTAAGAGCATGCACCAAAAATAGTAATATTTGTACAGGGTAGTAGGCAGTGAACTCCCAAACAGAGCTGAATCAAACAGCTGGGGATAACCAGACAAGAAAACACATGGCTGGAAAGATAGCCATCAAATTCCTCTTACTCCTTTGTCTGGCACTTTGTTCTCTCTGCAAAATGTCGACAACGTTCCTTAGACAGAAAGAGACTAGAAATGGAAAAAGTAAGTGGATAGGCTGTGGCTATGGCTTATTTTCTTTTCCCAACAGGGGAGTATTGTATAATGGAATTTCGTTCAAGTATCAGTTTTATTCTTAAAATAGTTATTATTCTTCATACTGCATATGAAACAAGAGCTATGTTTTGGGTCTAACATACTTCTTGATAACAGGGTGTGAGTGAGCTTTTTAAAAAGTAATAAATAAAAAAATAAAATTATTTTTTATTAAATTGATTCTAAATTAAACTAAATTAAAATTAAATAAAATGTAAAAGGAGATATGAAAAAAAAAACCTTTTCATGTGTATTTGGGCAAAACAGACATCTGTGGACCTAGGGACTCTGAGTACAAATTCTTCCATCCTCTGCTCTCTGATAAATTAATCACAAAACTGGAAACAAAAAGACAGGTGTATTTTGAAGACAGTCACCACATTCTGATATTGGGTATAATCTAACACTGCTGGACTGCCATGTTACCCAGAGTCAGAATGATATCCACTGGGAGACTGAGGTGTCTCTCTAAATGACATATCCATGAGCTGATGCAAATATTGGATCAACAGTGGAAATGTATAATGCAACAACCATCCATATGTCTGAGTGCTCCTGTATTAAAACAAGGCCACTGTGTTTCAAGAAACCAAAAAGCCCTGAAATAGGAGAGATCTTGTATGGTTACACTTCAGAAAATTACAAGAACTCTACATCTAAAGCCAAAAACTAGGCAGCAAAATTCCCAGATCCATCTTTCCCATTTTCTTTTCTGTTTTGGTTGTTTGTTATTTTTAGTTTGGTTTGGTTTGGTTTTTTTCCTCACATTGGAGCAGAAATATTATCAAAAAAACATCTCTCAAAGTGATTTCAATACTTCCTGCAGTCTTGGGAAAAGATATATAAACCTGAGAAAAATGTTCGAGGTAGGGGACAAAGTAGCTTTGAAAGACTGTGGTTATTCATGGGCAGGTTGTGTAGCAGGGGCAATGTGCTTCATTCTGTGCAAGACAAAAGGTTTAACAGTCCTTTCTCCAAATATATTACCAGTATAAAGGACAAGTTGTTGGACCTAATTCAGTTTTCATTCATTCTATTCCAGTTGAAACAACTCTTGGAAATTTAGTGTGAGAACAGTTTCCAAAAATAGGTAAGAAGTTAAAGGATTGATGATGGAGATGGCAGCATCCATGGGAAAAGGGTCAGGTGGCCACAGTACTCCCTCGTCTTCCCTACGCTTCAGAAAACTTTGTCTGGGTTTTGCTGAGTTTTGAGTGAAAATGGAATTCTCTGGTATTATTCATTTTGTTTTCTTTGGGTCACCTTTCCCTATATATTACCCCAGCAAAATAAACAAGTGCAAGGAGTTCTAGCTTTGATTTTGAGCTGGATATGTGTGAAATACTCACAGTGAGTCAGGAGGGCTATGCTAACCATATGTACTGTTGTATGTATGTCACATAGACAGATGATCATGAACAGGAAAATGCAATCAATCATGCTGGCACTTTCTTCCCAGCCCTCCTCTCATGTGCCTACATCAGAAAACCTTTGATATGCACACATGTGTAAACAAAAGTTGGCATATTTCTGTTGCTTTTGTATTTTTTCAGATCCTTCTGTAACACAAGGGATAATACTTGCCTCTCATTGTTTTAAGTGGCAATAATCCACTTGCTAAGTGGAAAAACTACAATGCAAAAGGTTTTAATTTAAAATCCCAACACAGAAAACAGATTATTGCTGAAAAAAACAAAGTTCTGATATCCAAGTATTGTAAAAAGAACGTATTTTTAAAATAAGTTGCTTGATAAAGTGAGAGGCTAATAGCAGTGACCTTAAATCAAGCTTAATTTAGGCACAGTTTGTGTAAATTTCCCTGCAAAGCTTTGCCATGGTATTTTATTCTTCACCTGTGTGTCACTCCTTGCTAATGCAGCTGGCTACGCACTGCCTGTTTTGTGATGTGGAGCTCCAGGTGAAGTCACCAGCTCCCCCTCCATGGTGAGATCCTGAAAAAAAGGAAGATCCTGAAAGATCCTGAAAATGTTACCTGCCTAAGGAAACCCATTGGCTCTAACAGGACTGATCACCTATCTAAATGGTTCCAAAATGGATATCTGCTTCAGCTCTCCCAAAGTTACTTCCCAATGCATCAATCACAGATATGATGGTCCAACTAAACTGCACTAAACAAAAGCTATTGACATTTATACTAAACCCACTACTAGACTACAACAATCTTGAATCAAGTTTACTTGGCAAGCTACAGAAATGACTTGTCTTTCAGGCATTGTGAATGCACAATTTTTGGAGCTGGAAAGCCATTCAGTGTGCTGGCACAACAGCATATGAATTCTGGAGATTTGGGAGCACCAGCAGAGGGTCGGTTTCACAAGCAGATGCCTCAAGCAGGGCTGCTAAGTGGTTTAAATGAAACCAACACCGTGTCACATAAAAACTTAAACTATTGCTTGTGACAACTCTCTTCCAGGGGGCAAAGAAATTAAATTCTTCCCAGAGACCTCTAAGGAAAAGAAATCAGTGGGCTCCCTTGAAAGACCTCCCTCTTTAAAAGTTTGTTACTGGTTTCTGTGGCCACTTTGAGCTGCTCCGCTGTTATTAAATGACAGTGCAATTTCTTTACCGGCCACGGTTTCAACACTTGGGTAGTCAAGGTTGCACAGCCCTGGGACTGTTAGCAAGGTAAGTGGTAAGATGCATTTGCCCACAGGTTATGCGGAGTTCTGTGCTGTTGGGGCATCTCGCTGTGAGCTCTTTCCACCTCTGGCCCATCTGCATGGACACCAAGCAGCCCCATCACAGGTGGTTGGTGGCACCGTCCTCACTGATTGACGCATGCACTCAACACATGCATTCCTCCCCTGAACTGAGACTCCTTTCTTCCTCATTTAGCTGGACTGTCATAAAATAACCTGTTGCTTAAAAAAAAGAAAAGAGAGGACTTTGGTGTATAAAGCTGGAGTGCTGACTCTACACCATCTGGTGGCTTCTTAACTGCAACCATGCAGCGCAGCACAAGTCCTCTGAGGGAAGAGGTGACTAATAAGCTGCAGAGAGATCCTGAGCTGGTTAGGAAGTAACATTAGATTTCTGCTGTCTTCACTGGTTAATGTGATATGCAAATGAGTAACATAGGATATGATTTGAAGCCGTTGCTGTCTGTAGGAAACATATGCCAGTGTAAGTGCTTTGGAGGAAGTAGTTTTCCTAATGAATACGCTCTTTGTTTGAGAATGGCAGTGAAGTCCCAGTTTCCTTCTATGATCTTGTGCAACTTGTCTAAAGCAACACTTGTTCCAGGGGATGGTAAATGTTTGAAGTTTGAACGGCATTGGCTCCATTAGCCTGAATTTGTACTGTCACCCCCTGACTTGCACACTACAAGAAATCCTAACCCCTTTTTCAGCTGCTGGAAATGGACTTTACAGTGTATCTCAAGCCAATAAGGAATTCCTAAATCCGCCGATTTGTACCAAAGTTAGAGTTAGCATAGAAGACATTTGAAAGCAAATCTAAGGCAGAAATTTCAAGCAGAGACACCATGAGTTGGATTTCCACATTGAACTGAGACACCTAGGCAAGGGACTTTCTTTTTGACCCTGCTCAGTGTCTCTCAGCTCCCATGGATTTCTCTGCAGACTGGCAAATGGTCAGCGTCTTTGCAAATCAGACCCATAGTAAGGTACTGACTAAGAGCAAAGGACACTACTTTTAGACATTCACTTACCAAACTGCTTTATTTAAGCTTTCTGCTGTGTGGCTTATCTTGTTGCAGTGAAAGCTATTGAATACTCAAGTAGCAAAGCTGGGGAGGTTTTCATCAAGTCTTCCTGCTGCCTTCCCATTTCAATTTCTTGTATCTTCCATTTGTCCATGTGCACAGCCTTCCTGTGTTTCTCTTATGTGAGGCCTCTGGGGACGGCCTTTTATTGTCAAAACTGGTAGAAGGAAGAGAGAAATGCAAAGAGATAGAATGCAGCCTCCAGTCATGTCTACCTTGAAGGGGATGAATTGAATTTCATCCTGAATGAGCAAATTTTGAGCAAATTTCAAATTTTCTAGTATTTTCTTCCAGCAACTTAATCCTTAATGTCATACTCCAGTAGTTAAGAAACAGAAACATACCACAGATCTTAGGGATCCAGTCAAAACAGCAGAAATTTCTGATGATAAAATGTTGCAACAAGCTATTTCCCAGCCAGATTTAGAGCAAGAATTCTTAGTAAGGATGCTTTTGTAACTCAATTAAAAATAAATAAAATAAAATTGCCCACTGCAGAAAGAGGAGCATTGTTTGCATCTTATATACAATTTTTCCATTTCAGATTCATTTCATTAAGGTGTACTCCTGGGGAGTAATAATAGCACATCCATGGATTCTCGCATTTTTTCAATGTGCTGTGAAAACATCTGCTAGTACTCATCAAACTCCTCTGTGGTTGGTTGCCCCCATCTACCAGGTTGAAGAAATTAGACAGGCAGGTTAAAGGACTTGCCCAAGACCACACAGGGAATCAGATGACAGAGTAGGTATTAGAATCATAATTTCCTGGCTCTACTTCCAATTACTTTGTGCCAAGGAAAAGGACTTTTTTTCTAACGTAACACCTTGGTTATTTGATTTTGCTCTTTCTCTCTCTCTTATTCTTGCTCCATCTCACCTAAAATGTAATTGAAACAAAATTCTCTTCTTTAGCGTGCAGGTTTATATTTAATCTATGGTGCCAAACAGATCAAATAAATGTTGTCACCACTCCAGAAAGAGCAGGGAGAGTTTATTTAGCTGATGTGATGGCATAGGTGGGTTATAAAAACCTCCCAGATTTTTGGCAGGGAGGTGATCTCTCGAGCCCTGATTAAACTCACTCATGTTAATCAGGCTGGTCTGCACAGCTTCCCAGGCAGGACAGGTGCAAAGCTGACAAAAACAGCACCCTGAAACTACAGTATCCCACTATGGATGTCATCCGAAATGCCCACCTTAATTTCTCATTTTTCTTTTCCTGTTGCTTTCCAGCCAAACATGCCTCTATATCTGATTTTGGTGACAAATGTTGTGATGGGGTAGGAAAAAGGTTATTATGCCCTCCTAAATTAAGACCCCAGAGAAGGTATTTCTTTATGGTCCTCCTTTGTGCCATGAGGAAACCTTCTTTCCATATTTTAAAGGTAGTGTTACTTCATTTGCTATAAAGTTTGAAGGGATTTGGTATTAACGCATCCTCGAAATCATTACCTTTTTTTTTTAAGTCAGTAACTATTGCTCTTTCATAGATGCCTTTCAATACATTTTTGGAGGAGCAGTTACCACCAGCCCTGGAGATCAGGTATTGCCTTATTTTTGTCCGATGTTGTCCAGTGCCTTGTTAGCTGGAGCATCCAGTAATAACTAGAGACTCATGAATTAGAAGTGACGTGAAACAGCCCTCTGGGAGTCACTGCAACTTCATTTGTGAGAGGTTTTGTAATGCTATTCCTGCATTTTTCTCCTCCTAACAAACACAAGGGTTCAGTTCTGGGTTGCGTTGGTAAAGGGATGCAGATGGATGATAATCCAAACCAGCTGTCCCACAGAGCTCACCTCCAGTGCCTGGGCTATTGAGGGTCCAGCCTTGGCCGTGCAGTCCAGCCCAGGCAGCACTGTGGCCGGCGCTGCCTCCTGACTGCGTTGGGTCATACTAGCAAAAGGGACGAGCAGGACCCCACTGTGCCTGGAACCGCTGCCATGAGACACTCAGGGACCTCATGCCAGCGTGGTCAATAGAGGTGGTCCTCAGCTGGTGTTATGTCAGCCCAGCCGTCAAGCAAGTAAGTGTGAGTGTGCCCACACTTGCTCCCATCCTCTCCATCCCCTCTCCATCTCATATTCTCATCATTCTCCATCCCCTCGGCATAAGCAGGATCCAGCCACCAAGGGGAATTTAAGTCGTGCCTGGAGATGTGTGTGGATTCAGTGCTGATTGTAAAGGTGCAGTCCATTTACCTTAGTGAAAACAGCTCAACTGAGCAGAGAAACACCTCCGTGGACATTGCAGAGATGACATCTCTTGCACCGGATTAAGTATATTGCACACTTTTCCAGCAGGATCTGGAAAGCTTTGATTGAGTTATCTGTAGGTTAAATACATTAGCCCATTCTTAAGCTGCCTTAAAGCCCCATTACTGTTTTTCATCCAAATTATGAGCAGCCTTGAAATAGCTTAGCGATGCATGTAGCACTCTTCCTCATCTGCCTCTGCAGTTGTTCTTGCATGGAAATGGATTTCTTATAATGCAGAACTCCTTAGTGCTACGTTATCTCTGACCACAAAGCTGGACTGCATCCTTCCTGTGGAATACAGAAATACAGTAACCAATTTTTTTTAAATTTTAAGCTTCCCAGCAAATGATTACTTAAAAATAGTTTACTGACTCTTTAAAATGTCACAAATACAGCGCAATGGTCTGCTGCCTGAGGGCATGGGCTGCTCCTTGGGGTGGTGTCTAAGCAAGCACTAATACCCACTAATACCCATTAACCTAATGACACCGTTCATGCATAGTATCTATGAGCAATTGGATGAGGACATTAGAAACTGTGTAAGAGATATATGAGTTTGTGCATGTCACTGTACTAATCTGCAAAGTTTGTGCACACTGCTGCTCTTTGAAAAGTGACAAGAATGGGACAGGAAATTATACGGACAGAGATTTGTCACTGCCGCAATCAGACCAGCAGTGAAACTGTTGATTAGTGGTATACTGTAAGAAAAATGTGTTCAGTATAACGGAGTGGATTAGCTCAGCAATACATGTTCCGCAGGGGAGGATTTCAGGAATATATCTAAGTAAACAAATAGTTACTTATCTTCTCTTGTACCAGGTGGTATGATGTGTGTCTTGTTCTTCTGCTGCTATACCATAATCCTCGATACATATATTAAGCAAACATGGATCAAACTGTTTTGCTTTCTAATCATGCTTTTTAAGAGGAGTCACTGGGCACAATGGTCTGTTTATAGAATATTCTCAGGTTTTATGTTTGCCAGGCAGCAGCGGGGGTATAGTTTGTCTAGATGCCAACTTTTCACAAAAGAAAAGCTTCATAAATCACTTCCCTGAACTGTCAGTGTTGTTAGCAACTCCCTCTGGCACTGTACAGCTGAGGGGGTTATGTTGAGCACAGCACTCCCCTGCAGCCAAAGGAGTCCTGCTTTCGTTTATTTTTCTTTCCTAATTACCTATAGTGAAGGAAAGCTGGTCCAAGCTGAGGAACCTTTATAAAACACATTGGATGATCAAAAAATCATGACAGGCCTGTTCAGTGCCTAACAACTAATTGTGCACAGTAGCCTGTATCTCTGCTAGAGTCAGCCTGGCATCACTTACTCTTTCCTAAGCATCATGGTAATGAGGATTCCTTGCTGACTTTAAAAAAAAAGTGTTTTTGAAAAAGAAACAGTGTGGGTGTCTGGACCCGAAGTCATATAGCTAATGCAGACATACAGACAATGCACACAAAACTTCCTGGTGTCAGATGAGAAGAACATGGGCCATAAATTCCCTGTCCTTAACTTATAGCCACACAGATGGTTTTGATTACAGCAGATGTTGTGTGAAAATTAGCTTCAGCTTGTGGCTAAGTGGAGGAGCATTTGTAGAAAGGGGTTCGGAAGATGAAGGCTATTTTTAAGACTCCTGTACATAAAACAAAATCTTTGTCTATAGAAAGGTGGCATAGTTGACTCAAGGTGCAGATCACACGCACAGAAGGGTAAGGAAAATATTTAGCTTTGGACAGCCACCTTGTACAGGGTTGCTTGTAGATGTGGCATTTCACATAGCTTCTGCTTAGTGTTTTTATTTGCTTCAACCCATTGCTGTGCCAGTTGTTGCGTGGCTTGAACAGCTTCTCTGCTGAATATCAGGCAAGGAAATGAAATGAGACAGAAGTGCTCATCTTATCTTACATGCTGCTCTTTCCCATGCTGATGTGCAAAGAGAAAATGGTGTAGCCTGGCCCTGGTGCAGAAAGCCAGGAGAGGTGCCGTGCTACAGGCACAGATGACGGTAACATTTGCACCCAGCTGATGTACGGGACTGCCAACCCCATCTCCCCAGCGCTATAAGGCCTGATTTAGGTGCATAAAGGTGCAAGCATGCTGCAGGTGGTATTTCGGGGAGCTGGAGCCACCAGGACTTCCCTGCCAGGCACCAGCTCTCAGAGGAGCACGAGTGCTAATACCTGAGGCTGATGGGCAAAAACCGCCCCAGTCACCTTGGTTGCTTCTCCCTTTGCCCCCAGATACATCCATCACAGCTGGGATTCAGTCACCTCTTCCAGCAAGATGCCGCGAGTGCCCTTGGACTCGTCAGGGCGGGTGATGGGGTGCGGAGACACAGCTAGCTGAGCCAGCCACCACCGAGCGGCCGGGCACCTTGGGCAGCTCTTTGCCTTCCTGAGTGGAGCGTTTGCCGTGGCGACTGCTGCTCAGGGTACATCTCCAGCTCTTGGAGGGAAACCTTTTATAAATCCAAGTATGTCAGGGAGAGAGAAAAGTGTCTCACAGTGGCTTCGTCCTCACGGCGTAGCCAGCCTCCAGCAACCACCCTAGCAGCCCAGAAACAGAAAAGGAGAGCTGCTGCTTCCTTCCTCAGAGAGCATTGTTTCACAGACATCTGAGCTTTATTCTGCCTTTTGTCCCTGTTTCTACTTTTCCCAGAATATGCAGACAGAGCTATCTTCCATTTAATATTTGGTATATGCAGATTTATACAGACTTATTTTCCGCTTTTTGAAACTCCCCAGTTAGCCAGTTCAACTCCACAGTACTTGAACATTTGCTTTCAATAAGAAAAAATGTTGATTAAATCAGTGGCCTGGCCAAATCTAGTAAGTTTTTTCTGGCAATACCTTTAATGAGTCCCATTTATTAATTTTTTCCCCCTACCTTACTTGTGTAACAAATTTCCAGATATTAACGTCAAGAAAGGCAATATTTGGCCTGTCATGTGAGAAAAGTAAAAACAAACCAGTACACTGCCTTTTGTAGTTCTGGATCTCATGCTCTCTTAATACCTATGAAAGGACCATTTTGTAAAGTATAAATTTGGAACTAAGTGCTAAAGCATGCTGGTTTATATACGTTTAGGTACAAGCATGTATGTGCTTATATATACACATGCATATTGTAATGTGTACATTGTAATCAAGCGACCACTGACCCATGCAGTCTTTTTATTTTTGCCAGGTCTTTACTCTTCGCCTCCCCCTTCCCCCCCCGGCACTGTTCTTTAATGTAATTATGCTAAATTGACGTTCTCTTTGTGGTATTTAAAAAAGAGAGTAATCATTTTTTAAGCATTCATGTATTATGAGTCTGTATTTTTTGGCTTCAAATTAAAATGACAGTTGATTGTGTTTTTAAAATATTATGGCTAGATAAATTAATTACACCAGAAAATCCAGAAGAAACAAACAATAAAAATAATAATAAACATCAGCTGCCACCTCAGTCCAAGCTCATGTATTATACTTCAAAACTTTGTTATTTCAAGAGGACATATAATTACAGGAAGGTGGAGGAAGAGGCTGTTACTGATGTAAATGCCAATGAAAATCTGTCGGTCACAGGCATTTGTCCCGCGAGCATACGGTTCCCAGGGAAGACAGGGGGGCGAGGGGGTCCTTCCTTGCCCTGCTGGGAGCAGGTCTCTGGGTTTAGCATCTCTGTGGGGCTCATGCAGGATGCTGGGCATGCTGCCCCAGATGAGAAAGGCACAGCACCGTGCTATCGTGACAGCAAGAAGGGTAGCGCACGGTGCCCGACGGGCTCCACCTTGGCCCTGGTGGGACCACCCACCATGCTGAGAAGGTGGTCAGGTTTCCACCACAGCTCTGTCCTTAACTTCCCAGGTAAAGACAGCAACGGTGTCAATTAGTTCCACTTCTGGTTCTGTTTTTGTGATATTTGCCTCCGTTAATGGAAACCGGACTCACATTATCAATTTATTTCTCATTCTGCGGGCCACCAGCTGGTAACGATATGATTCTTGTTTACTGCTGACCTTGGCTAGATGTGAAAGAGTGACTTAGACGTAAACGGTTCCATCTCCCATTCCCAGACCCCTGAGCCATTATTTCCTTCTGCCCTACCAAGTAACGTACTGGTTTTAATAAAATATATTGCCATCACTTTGAATATTTATATGCTTGAACCATTTAAAAAATCTATTCAGATTAGTCTGGTTAGGCAAAAATAGCCCAAAGACAGCACCCACTGCCAACATTTTCTTTGGTTACTGCTACCGAAATTTCCCGTTTCATTCTATGGCTGAATTGCAAGATAGTTATTCCTTATTAATCGTGAGCGTAGTGCCATTAAGACTGCCAAGTAACAGTATAGCCAATATAACTCCTACTCACTTTATAAAGACAAACATTAAAGTCATCACTTACTTTGTGGCTAAAAGAGGGAAAAATGCAGGAGCATACCAGATGAACCTCAGACATCGCACCCTTCGGCATTCGCCCCAAAATGCCGCGTTGCTGTAAATGCTGTCAGCTGCCAAATCCACCTGGTTACTGCGGATCCTGACATCCTGGCCATACAATGGAGGCAGTGGCTGTGCGTGCTGAAGCTAAAATGCTGCTGTGGTGAAACTGCCTGTGACTGAGGATATGTGAGGATACACCTCCTGGTCTTGTGCCACCAGACTTTTGTTTACTCCTGGATCTAAAGCTATACTTAAAGCCATATCAGAGCCGCTTGCTTTTGTGGACCAGTCCATGGTAGTGTCTTAGGTTATTCTGACTTTTTAAAATCATGTTTCTCTTAGATTTTTCCCCTCTGTGGGAAACAGACATTTGGAAAGCTTGTTCCAGTTGCAGATGAAAGCAAATGTTGCATTGGAATTTCCTACAGGACAGAAAGTCTCCCATTCAAGAGGCTCTAGGCAATATGCAGCACTACACGGTGCATAAAGAGGAACAGGCAAGCTCCCCTTGGGAACTGGTTTCTGAGGTACGGTAGCTGGGCTCTGGTAGACGGTAGCTCATCATTACGATACTGGTTTGCAAAGATAGAGTAAGCTGGAGTATTTTCCCCTGCTCCCTACCCCCACATTTCCTGGAAAAGGATGGGGAATCTGTAGTGATGTACTGGGGTTAGTGTGTCTTTCTGAATTTAATAGGCTGAGAGATCAGTGCAGATGCTTTGGGTGCCCTTCGGAGAAGTGCACAGCGCAACATTTCTAGCAGGATGAATAACAGCCCATTTAGCAGAGGGTGGTGCAGCAGCATATTCTGCTGTCTGCTTAGCCTTGGAAAAATGCATCTGCCTAGAAACAGGGCCTGAGGCTGGGGTTTCAGGGCATGCAAATGTCTTAGTGGTGCCAAGATGAGCCTTTCTTTTATCAGTGTGCATTTTTCACACATTCAAAGTACCTGATCAATTCTCAGCTTAGAGTTTTCTGCATATTAATTAAAGGAAATGTGTTTTTTTCTCATTTATCTCATTATAAACTTTTATAAAGTGACCGTCAGTGAATTGTTGTGTGTACTTTGGCACATACTTCTTTTAAGCTTCAGTAAAACCTACTCACATGCATTAACAGTATACACACAGGCATGAATCACTATTAATCCTTGCTCAGGGGAAGGAGTTTATGGAGTCCCAGCTGTACAGGGCTTGATGCTAAGACGCAAGGTCTTGTTCTTGTGGAGCCACCTGCGAGTTTCTGAACCCAAAGGGCTGCCTTTGCTCATCAAGGCAATAAAATATGCTCTTGTTCTTGCTGGCGTGAGGGGTTTTGAGAATCGCAGTCCCGATGACGTAAAGTGTTGCAACGCACAGAGCGCAACACTGTCTCCGGCTCCCCCATACTCAGTGCGGCGAGCTCCTGCCTGCTGACCCTGCGCGAGCCAGGCACTGGAAGGAGCCCCTGGGACGAGAGGGGTGGCGAGCTGCAGCGGTCTCCCAACAGCGGGGATGCTGGTGGTGCAAATACATAAAGCTTCATTGTTTAACTGACAGTGGTTTAGCTGGAAAAAGATTCAGACCACCTGCCCCTAAAATGCAGGGATCTGCGGTTGGAGATAAAGGAGTCAGGTTTAGTCATGCTGCTTGCCTGGCAAGTTCTGGGGTTAACATCCACAGCCACCTCAGCACAAGAGCACACAGCCTGGAGCAGCACTGCTCGGACAAACAGCCTTTATTCCTCCAAGTCCCCCGGGAAGAGGGCATGACCAGCTGGAAGTGGTCACTTCCATTCTTTTGCTTTTCTCCTCCCTCAGCCCTGAGCGGCCCCTTAATGCTTCTCTGGTAGCACAAACTGCCATAAAAACTTCTTTAAAAAGGACGACTGAGAAATTCCCCAGACTTAGAGAAAACTGATGTCTGAACACAGATTTTAGCCCAGCGGGCACCTGCCCACATAAATGTCTCCTCAAAAGACTGATGCATTGGGCTGCTTTGCTTGGACAGGCAAGTATCTATGTTATACAACTGGTAAAATGGGATCCACAACTGGTTTTAAAACACACTTAATAACATGCTGTATGATGAAAACGTAGCCGTTATATGAAATACCCAGCTTGCCGGTACTAAACGAATACTTCCACTAGACTTTAATAATGTTCTATGAGACGATAACCTCACAGCTGCCTTTTCAAAGTGTTGATTAAAAAAAAGCAAAGGACATGAAGGAATGGCCATAAATTGGCAATGACACTCATTAAGCCTGTCTTAGAGCAGCTTCTCCCTGCCCTGGGCCAGGGCAGGTTGCCAGTGGGGAGGCAGCACGGGGGCTCGCTCCTCCCTATCTGTGGCCCACTGATGGAGCCCGCTGAAATTCAACAACTGCCTTCCCACTTGCCTACAAGCCCCAAAACGTGGGAAGCGGTGAGGCGGCCGAGCACTGGCTCCGCACGCTCCCTGCGTACGCTGCCAAAGGACCCTCCGAGGGAAAATAAGTGTCTTACACGGAAAAGGGTCCAGTTGCAAATTATTCTGTGCGCAGGATGCAGAAACCTGGGAAGCTTTGTAGCAGGCAGCCCCTTCAGGGCAGGGATGGTCCTCCTGGGCACTGGCCCACAAAGTGCCATTGTGACCTAAGTGATGGAGCAGGGACACGACTGCACTTCAGCTGGGACAGGTCACCTCTCTGGAGGCATTCACTTCAGCTGGTTTTGAAAGATTCTGGGACAGAAGGATAAGGGTTTTTAAAATATAGGCTATACATAAATATTTTTGTCGAGCTATGTAAGGGGTACTACAAAAGGGGTATTTTTTCAGTGGGTATTTGAAAATAAATCTGCAGTTTGTGTAGTTTGCAAGCCCTCATTATGCTAAATGTTTGGGGATTTCTTTTTGTGTACAGTGACTTCTTCTAAAACAGACTGTTAAAAAGGAGAGACTAGCAACACAAACTTTCAATTTTAAAGAAACATTTTGTGATTAAATAAATGAAAAAAAATCAGAACCCAACTTCCCTAGGCCAAGGAAAACGGTGATGTGCTTACAGTATATATTGTGCTGTTATTGCCAAATCCATAATGGACAGTTCCTCTTCATCAAATCCATTAAAGCCAGGCCCATTTGCTTAATGAGTCTTGCCTTCTGTCTGGGTCAGAGGGAGATGGGGAGAAGTCTGCTCAGTGGAGACCAATAACATTTCCACAGAGGCAGCAGTTTTTGTGGGGAGAGAAGAAACTCATTTTTAGAGAAATGCACCCTTGCAAATGTATGTGTAGGTCATCATGGCCAAAGTAATCTTAGAGTTACTTAGCCCTTTGGGGGTTTAGCTGAAAAGTGTTACACATACTGATAAAGCATCCAAGTAGAAAATTTTGTAACATGCCTTCAAACACCCGTGTGGAAATCCTTCTCCATTTCAGAGTAGTGAGTATAAAACCTTAGCACTTCAGTCTTTATCACATCCCATAGCTCTTATCCAGACAGAGAGGGAGTGGGGAGAGGGGAGATGAAGGGGAATGAAGAATGAGCAACACTGAGAGCTGAGCAGGTTTGGAAGTGGGTATCACTGGAGGGTCTTCCTTTCTGTCATTTTTAGTCAGCCTCTTTCTTAAGGGACAAAGGTACCCTCTGTGGACTCTGGCGGAGAAACTGGCCTTACGAACCTCCGTGAGGATTCAGTTTGTTTACTAGGGTGATGTTGAAATAAACAGAGGATTCTGCAAGAACTTTCCTGGTGTGAAATATCACAAAAATTAATCTTATTTTGAGAATTCCACTGTTATCATTTTCCACTGTGGTGATGAGAAATGCTTGTGAAACTATGTGCTGCTCAAGAGAGCTTCTCTTTCTCAATCCCTTCGTCAAAGCAAACAAAACAAAGTCTTTGAAGTGGGCTTTCCCCCACCCCCACCCCCCACACCCCCGGCATCTCTGGTGGGCAGAACCTGTCCTGAGTGCGAGACCAGCCTTGGAGCTCCCCAAAGGACTGAGCATCCTAATGCTAGGCTGTGGCGCACAGCTATGGATGGCAAAGCCATTCCAAGATGCATGGTGAAACTGCTCCTCACCCCTACTGCGAGGTTGCAATAATACTTCAAAAGCACTTTGGTGCACCTCTCCCTCACAGGGAATGCAAAACACAGGAGTGACAGAATGGATCTTGCAGAGAAGTCGCTCATCACTCATTAACATCTCAACTGTGGTGGGTGCAATGATAGTGAAAAATGCCAGCTGTTTGGGGGTTTAATAGTAGTTCTTCAATGGACAGTGAATTGTACTGAGTCCTATCATAAACATTTTCTGACAAGCAACTCATTACCACAAAGCTAAGACACTACATAATCATTTGCAGGATGCTATCAGAAGGTAGAATATACATCTGGTAATGTTATTCTTGCACAGTAAAACTCAGCGAAGTGTGTCGTTAATGTACAAACCCCAACAAAGACGCATTCAGATGAAGGACTCATCTAAAAGTCACTGAAGTCAGATACGCACTGCTTGGGGATAAGCTGGGAAATTGTATTTTCATTCCCTGACTGCCATTAATTTCTGAAATGAGTTGTCCTCTTTCTTGCCTTGTGGTCATAACATCTCAGAAACAAGTGTGAAACAGCAGACAATTAGGTTTTGCCAGTTAAAAACTAAAACTCCTGTGTAAGTAATCACGGCTGGGAGGTTGGAAAGGATGGATGGAAGTGAAACACTTATAGAGAAATACATTTTTGTGCATTAGAGGTGACAGAGCCTGAGGCTGCTGGAAATGGTTTGGGTCAAACACAGAACATGCTTTTTAGATCCCGACACCTACCTCACTTCCAGCTGTGCAATGGGACTATAAATGACCGAGCAGTACGTAGCGACCAGGGTGGTTTGGAGGCTTGTGAAAGAGTCTCCCAGCTTTTTCTGCATTGCCACGTGAGGAAGAAGAGGCTTAAACCTGAAGAGCTTTGGCACAGGGTGCTGAAGATGAGGGTGCAGCAGCAGAGCTTTAGGTAGAAAGGTAAGGTTTGCTCATGCACCGTCACGGCTGGGGCAGACATGGGGGCTGCCCACGCTGCTGGTGACCCCAAGGGGAACAAGGGTCTCTGGCAGCCTCACCCATGAGGCATCCCTCCCTGCGACCTGAGACAGTGATTAAAGTTGCAATCTACAGAATGAGGTGTTGCATCCTGTTGAGGTCGCTGAGACCTGTTAGGCTGCCGAGTGCCTGACTGGTGTTTAGCATCGCAAGAAGAAGAGAAGAATAAGAAAAAGTCACGTCCGTCAGTTAGTAATAAGGGCTGAACTGCTCTGATCCACATTTCATTAAAGAACAGCTGTAAAAGTATAGACAAGTAACTGACTTTTAACATCTAAATGCTACAAGCTAAAACTAAATACAAATATGAAGGGATGGTTCGCACTTAATTTCTTTGTAAGTAACATGCTATAACATTTCTTGAAGGTCTTGTAAACGACTGAATTTTATTTTCACTGTAATACATAAGGCAAGATTTAATGGCTGTCTTACAAGAACTAATAAGCATCTAAAGGAAGCTATCTTAAAATGTCAAAATGAGCCTGGATGAAAAGAAATGCCTTGTCTCTAACCATCTGTTACATAGTGGAGTTAAGCAGACACACAAGTGCTTTTTCCTGGAAGCCATCTGCACAAATATTGATTGAGTAATTTCATAAAATTCCGATTTAGTAATTTACCAGTTGACGAGGTGATAGTGCACAGTGTAGGTCTGAGTTCCCTGGCATTTCTACTGCAGCTAAAACAACACTGAAGTGCATTTCTTTTGCCATTAGCATTATTGCAAAAGGAGACACTGGAATCAAGTCCAACATAACCTATTGAGAGAGTCTGTAAAATATTTTCCTATTAACATCAGAATAAAAAATAATGTGGTATTCCAGAAAATTGAATGGCACTTACATTCCATAATCTTCATCAGATCAGCTTGCATGGGGTTTTGCTTTTCCTTTGCCTGGTTTGAGGCTGTTTATATTAATTCCATCCAGTTTTATTTTAATTAGTTTAAAATTCTAGGGACTCAAGATCATCACGGTGTTTAAAAGACTGGGTTTCAGCAGCCGTCAGCAGCGGCTTTTTCATCCCCCAACTATTTAAGAGTTGCAAACTTTTTTTCATTTTTCCTCCCGCCAGACAGTGACCTTGCCGTGGTGACTCATGCCTTCGCGACCCCTGGCTGGCAGGCAGCTGCCTGCAGCAAACCGCCGCTGGGGTTTCAGCTGGGGCAGCAAACCGCTGCCGGGGAAGCAGTTGCAGAGCTTGCACCCACCGCAGCACATCCCTCCACCACCTCTTGCCAGGCCCGCGAGCCCTGCAGAACAGCGAGCTGGCAGCCCCCTTGCCCTGCCTCTTGCCATAGAAATGTTTTTTTTCCAGGGATGACCTATCCCACTGTGGGTCCACAGTATTTTCCAGCTTCGTCCCCTAGCATGGCGCTTTTCGGGGAGTATTAGAGATAATTTTCATTCCAACCTCTTGTCACTAATTCTTGCTGGATTTCCACAAGACTTGACCAATTAAAAAATGGATCTTATCTAAGAGTATAAGATAACTAGGGCTCCACTATTTACAAAATACAGAGAAAGAGTAAGACTTCTTTTAATATACCTTTTGGTGAAATGAATAAGTGAGCAGCCTGGTAGAAGAAGCAGAGTAAGGCCCAACAAGGCTTTTTTAATAGCTGCAGTGTGACAGAGGTGGAGTTTGGGAGCCCAGTCCAAGCAAAGCATCCACAAAGCTCATCCTGTAATTCATGCTGAAGAAAAACTTTTCTGGAAATGAAGACTGATTTGTCCTGAAAGTCTGCAGGTCCCACCTTAGACCCCAAAACTGAGGCTGAGGCAGGCACAGGGGGCAGTTGAGGCACTGCACCCCTCCCTGCTCCACCAAGAGCTGGAGTTAAAAGATAAATGATCCCATCTGCACTGATGCTCCTGCCACTTCGGCAGTGCCCCCGCCTCATGCTGCAATTTTTTGAAAGAGCAAGTTCTGGTCAGCAGAGGTGGCTCAGGAGACGATGACAGGCATGGATGCTCAGAAGTGGCCGTTCCTCCTTGCTGGGGTGGTGGGATCTGAGCAGCCTGGGGCACACATAGCTCTGGCCTATGGTTGCACGGGACTTTTGCAACCCAGCCAGAACCCTGAAAAACTTTTTTAGGTATCGGCACCCCAAGGGCTCTTTGGCTCAGCCTGTAGTGTTAAGAGATGAGGTATGTCAGCCTCACATCTGCAATGGGCATCTCCATTCTTCCCAGAGCAAAGGTAGAGGCTTAGCCCCAGCAAGCAGGGATTTGCTTTGCAGCACAGCTTTCCTGGTTTGAGTGTTTGAGGGCTGCAGCTCTGAATACTGACAAAGAAAATGTGAAACCTGGCAGGGACAAAACTTCCAACTAGTATGACCAGCCTCCCGAATCCATCCTGAGCGCGTGTGATTTTCTGTGCACGCAGGAGCAGCCACCCATGGCTCATGAACGCTATTTTAGATGTTGTTCCTCCCTTCTGTCCAGCATGGGTTAAATCCCATGGGTCACTTCATGGCTCATTTATAGACAGTCAGGATAAGAGCAAGGAGACTGCACCACAGGACCAGTAAGGTCAGAGAGTTATGAATTCCCAAGCAAAGAAGACAGAGGGGAGACACTCATGACTACCTGTAAAAGCTTGTCGCCAAAAGGAGTGGGACAAACTCTTCTTTGTGTCCATTGCTGATCAGACACAAAAAGATGGGCTGTCACTTCAGCAGCGGTGACTTAAGAAAAGCATTTTACCAGAAAGGGTAGTGAGTCATGCAATAAATTACTCAAGAAATTTTTTCAGCCCTCAGTACCAGGGGATTTAGAGAAAAGTTAGATGAACCATGAACACATTAGGTATAGGTGACCCTGCCTGGGAGGGGGAAAGGGCCTCCAGATGCCCTTCCCAGCCCTCCTCCCGGCAGACTTGTGGTGCTGTATGTAACCCCACTGCATCTGGGCCTGTCACCCTCCCTGCACAGGAATGGAAATGTCTGTTCTTCTGTCACTGTTACATAGCTGAATACATATTAAGTGAATGCATATGCATATTTATGTAGCATATATTGCACAGTTCGGTTATAAGACAGTCTTCCAACTTAAAGCTCCCAAACTGTTCACAAAGGAAACCACTTAAAGTATGAAGTGAAAAGAAATCTCACTTGCATATGCCATGGCTCATACTCTATCGGCTGGAATAGCACTGATTTTTTAGGTTTAAGGTATAATGTTTATTATGCTTATGTCACACCATGACTTTGTTTAATAGGAACTAAAATGATATGAGGAACAAAATGGGGAAAAAAACCCCAAAGGATCAATTGAAGTGAAGACTTGGGGAAACATTGTCATTTTATGAATTATTCCAGTGCTGTGCTCATACTCGAATCTTAGCTGACGGAAAGAAACCCTATCTGCTCTTTATACAAACACCAGAGGAAACTGGAATCTGACCTTATTCGCAGCCCTGTTTCACCATTTGCCTCCTTTGGGAATTTGGGATCAGCCCAATGTTATCCACTGAACAATGCTCCTGTGTCAGCTCTCCAGCCTGGGCATCTGAGCAGGGCTCCTTCAGATAGGAGAGAACGGGGAGCTTATTTTGAGGAGAAATGAGCTGTTCTGAGGACAAATATCCACCCAGATTAAATTAACTGTTAGCCTAGAAATCAGATGGCACAGTCCTCGGCCGAAATGCAGCACTGGAGCCATTCATTCCCCACAAAGCTCTCCTCCATGCTGCAGGGCATTTTCTCGGGATGAACCTGGGGCTCCAGTGGTTCAGCAGCAGAACTGGGAAGAGGAGTTTTGAGGAGGAAACTTTAACTTGTGGGGGTCCTGGGAGCACATGAAGATGCAGCAGTGAAGGGATGAG
The DNA here is from genome assembly GCF_000737465.1 of Haliaeetus leucocephalus. Taxonomy (NCBI): domain Eukaryota; kingdom Metazoa; phylum Chordata; class Aves; order Accipitriformes; family Accipitridae; genus Haliaeetus; species Haliaeetus leucocephalus. The sequence goes on along the minus strand of NW_010972576.1, from coordinate 5,490,944 downwards.
GTATCAGGATGAAGCTCAAGGTGGATGTGAAGTTCACCCACCTGGAGGGCTGCCAGTGAGCAATGCCAGGGTTGCATGGTTTTTCTGATTAGCCACAATACAAAGCTGAAGCCCAGCTGCTGGGAGCAAAGCCTTCCAGGTCCTGCTTACCCCAGGAGCCCCACACAGGGCCCAAATGTAGCTTTTCCAGACTTTCAGATCCCTTCCATGACCAGAGTCCCATTTCCACTTGTAACTACTACATTATACAGCTCTTCAGAAGAAATATTTAAATCTGTCAGTATCAGTTCAGTGATGCTCTAAATTTATATTACTGACAACAACTGTATTTATATGTATTGAAAACCAAAATGATAAGCATCTGAGGTCCAGCAAGCCACGAGAGGGCAAATGCTCAGCTACATTGCTTGACTGTAAAATATTTCACATAGCGCATTTTCAATAAAATATTTGTAAGTGAAAACACATGACTTCTGTTTTTAGGGTTAATAAGTGGAGTGAAATATTCCGTTAACCTACCTTTTTAGGTCTCTTTTCAGGAAATCTCTGTAGATGGTCACACTAGGATAGCTTTTCCTTTACTTGAAATTACAAGAGAAAAAAACACAATTACCTGTATCATCACCTTAAAAATTACTAAATAACAAACCCAGTCCTTTTTGCTGTAATAATCTTAATATGTGACATGAGACACGCTGCCAGTTCACCTGAATGGTTAAATGTTAGCAGTTGCTTAGGACTGACCTTGCTCCTGCAGAGCAAGGAGCTCAAGGTGAAAGGCTCCCAGGGGAGAAAGGTGACTCCAGCAGCCGAAGTGCCCTGCATTTTCCAGCAACCCAGGGTGAGCCTGACTTTGCAAGAAATGGTCTTTTGGAAAAGCAGATGACAGCCAGACTCAAAACTCGTGGCATTTTGCTCATGGCTTGTCTTATGTAGCCTGTGGAAACTTCAAGTTTCCGCGTGCTCAGCAGTGCAGCTCCAGTCCCCAGCAGATGTTTGCAGCCCTCAAAGGATACACAGTAGTAAACCATGGCAAACACTGCCCCGAAACAGCGATTTTCCCCAAGCTCATCCTTCACCGCTCCCTCTCCCGTGGCAAAGAAGCCTCCGAGGGGAAGAGCACTGACTTAAGAAAACAGTTTGGGCAGGGCCCAGTAAGTCTTATTCCTGCTTGTATTAATGAAGTTGTCAGTGGTCCCTCTGCATCACAGCCTCCTTCAGCCACCCGGGTTTTTACTATGCCTAGGGGAAAGCCCACAAGAGCCACTTGTGCCTACAGTGCCCCTCCAGAAAAGTTCGCCTGAGGCCCCAGAGACACGTTTGTTGGTCCATGGTGGAGCGTGATACCTGTCCCTTTGATCTGGTAATAAGTACGTGTTTGTCACAGAGCAACCCACCTCTGATCAGATTTTTTACACGCAAGAAACACTGAAGCCACAAAGCAGTAGCTAAAGGCAACACTCTAATAACTACCATAGCTGCCTTTTAACAGGGCTCAAAGTCACCAGGGAACGTGGACTAATTTGCTGTAATTCATTTAATATGTTTAGTCTGAGCAACATAATTTCAGCCCAATAGACGTCTGAGAAATCCTTCATCAGTGTTAATTGGGAGAGGGTTACGGTAGTGCCCAAGGTGCCCCCGGCCAGGGGGTGCAGGGCTTCGCTGGCTTCCCCCAGGCAGGGCACAGCCCTCCTTTGGGGCACCCTGGGGTGTCCCACCCGGGTGGCTGCCCCTGCCCTTGCTGCTCTCAGCAATGCAGTCTTCACTGCCTTGTCTTTTTTCCTTTTTTTTTTTTTTTCATTTTTTACACAACCAGAATAATAAATAAATATCTGAAAGTCAGTGGCAACTTCTAAGCAAATAGGCCAGATCGGTTTAGGTCTTGAAAACCCTACACAGGGTCCACCCGAGTCATTGCATGACCCCATATACCACTTCATGAGCCACACACCGATTTGCACGTGAGCGCTTGCTGCTTGTCATCTCCCTCTGAATGCAGTTGATAGCGGCTTCAAATACCATTGTCGCCGCTTCTGGGCAACCAGGAAGATCTGGACCCCAGGAGTAGGGAATTTCCTTCTGCAGAGACAGATGAGTTAAGACAGATACAAGATTCTATATCCCTGTCTAATTTATTTTGAAGTATGTACATTCCTGAACAAGGATATTAGATGGCAAAAGCAATGAGAGCTTAATAGCTCACAGATGATGCACACACATACACTTTGCAAACTCTAGCAGACAGCTGTAGCCCAGTCCCCAGCTCATGCCCCTCACTCTTTGCTTTCCTCAAACATTGCTCCAAGTGTGTAAAAATGCTAAGTCCTACAGCCACTCCCCTCTCCCCTTGGCCTTGGCAACTTTGCGATGTGAAATGAAACCCATCTGAAGTATCAGCAAAGCTTTTTTTTTTTCTTAGTTCTAAAGCTCAGATGTCTGTTGACAGCAGATGCTCAAGTTAAAAGTCATCAATTGTCTTTATCAGTTAAATGAACTTACTGCTGGGTGGGATCAAAAATAACCCAGTATTACTTTCCTACCTATCCCTTTGGCTACATCATATAAAACCAGACCCTATTCTTTGTGTCTCAGACATACAAAATTGTCAGCAATGATATTAAGACTAAAGAGAGCCTGATCCCAGAGTTTTACCTGCACATGGTTTACAGAATCAGAGTGGTTTTGAAACATTTCTACTGTCTAAAAAAGCTACTTGAAACCTGATTTTACACGTAGTTACATTGGTTTGACATGGGCTTACCTCCACTGAACGCAATAATGCCCCTTCATTAATTCCAGCCTTGCTGGGAGAGATCAGCTCAGCCCATTAGGTCTGTAGGCACGTATGTAAATCTGACAGGCAGCATATAAGCATACCAAGGCTTTTTTTTTTTTTTTTTGCCATCCACACAACAGCAATCAGAAAGTCTACAAGCAATCACTACCCTGTTCAAACATATAGCAGCGATGGCTAACTTGCTTACAGATGCCTGGTAATATCTAACAGAGCACTACGGCTGCCTCCTCAAGAGCAGGTTCCAGGGACATCCACCCAGCAGAGAGAAACCCAACCTTCCTATCCTCCAGAAGTCCCAGCTATTTCCTACAACTCCCAGAGACATCACCTTGGTGAGAAGGGGCATACACAAACCTTGTCCCGACTCTACTCATGATTCCTGGGAGACCAGCGCTGCTAACAGAAATGAACAACCCTCCTTCCCTCCCAACATGCTGGTTGTAATAATCACTTTAGTTACAACTTTGTTTAACATGCATCTCTTATACTAGGTCCACAAAGGTAATAATACCTCCAAAAAACGCCAACTAAAACCTCAACCTAAGTCCTACTGACACCAGGCAGGCTAACAGAGGAGGGTTTTAAAAATACCCAACACTGAAAGCTATAGTGATATGCAAAGAAAATTGTAAAATGCTGTCTCCAGACAACAATACTTAGTTTTTAAAAAATCAGCTGTGTCACACGGGGTGCTGAGGTGGCAAGCCAGCTCATCCTGCCCTCTGCATCAGAGCAGGTTTCTTTGCCTTTGCCAGGTGGGAAGGTCCAGCTCCAGTCCAGGTCTGACCCTGAGCAGGAAATGGCACTAAGCAAGATGCCTTCTGAGCAAGTGGAAATTTTGCTTCAGTGAGGACTGCAAGACTGGGGCCAAAGCTTCCATGGCCATTTGCAAATTGCTGTGAAACTTTGTGCTGTATGCGCATAGGAAATTAAAAAGCATCGGGGGCTCTTACGCACTGAAGAACACTGACCATACTATGCAAACCATGTTAAACCGTTCAGTAATGCCTACAAAAGGCCCAGCCCCTTCCCCATTTCAGCAGCCCTTTATGTCTTTGGCTTCAAGTCTTAAAAACCATCTCCAGTCCTGGCATCCCTTGCTGCCAACAGAACACCAAGGGAATAACTTCAGGGGGGAATCCAAATTTCAGACACAGGTATGCACCTTCGTTCCCTCTATTCTTTTTCTTCATGTTCTTCCAGAGAATACCTTATGAAAGGACACCTGGAGTATTTTCAGAGCAGACATTTAAAAACTTGGAAAAATTGGACTTTGTGCTCAGTGTTCAACAGTTAGAGGTGGAAAAGGTCTGTGCAACAACATTTTGTAGTAGCTATTTTTATTCTGCGTCTGGAAATAATTACTTTTATGGGAAGAATATACATGGTTCACACGCTTTCAGCATCTTTGTAAGCTTCGTTCATAGTCTATAAACAAATACAAATCTCCCAAGTGGGCTCTGTACACTTTTCTGGCAAAAATCAGAGATCAATATTCCCATTTCCTTCCTCATTTCAACCAAAAGGACGTTGTGAAAGGGTGAGACTCACCACCCTTAGTGAGCATAAAATTAAGCTATTAAAAAGACAACTGCTGCTCTTTACTTAAAAAAAAAAAGTAGACAATGCATGAAATATTTTCCTGTGTTATTTCTTTTGATTCAGTATTCAACCCGGACACAAGTTGTATTTGTCAATTAATACAGAGACTATAGGCTGAGTTTCACAGATCTGAATGCACAAGTCTAGGAAGGATGCTCCAGCAAGGAGGGGAGTGAGCAAACATGGGCTTGCAGGCAGAGGTTTTCTGGGTCAAAGCTTAAAGCAGCTGTGGCTGGAAATTTGACCAAGAAAAAGGGATATCATCACCAACCTTGAACTGTAATAGTAAGAATTTGACATCATCATGCAGTTCATTTTTCATAGAATTCCTCATTTTGCGAATATCTGGCAGGCTGAAGAGAAACGTGGGGATTCTAACTGTGGTTTCCACTCATTTATTAAGTGTCTTTGCTCAGGTGATGTCTAGAGCTGGATCATTTCTTATGTCCTGAAGAATGGATGGAGCTTACTTGTTGCCAGTAATAATAAACGGATGGGTTTGGTAGCTCATAAAAAAAAAAAGTCATGCCTGGACCGGAACGGTGAAGCAGACTGACAAATCTTCTGAATAGCAAAATGAACATCAGCTCAAGTACGAGGGAGGTGGCTGTTCCGGATGCTAAAAATGCTGAGTTTCTTTTTCATTTGACAGTGACATACAACCAAAATGTTTTCCTGAGACAGCAAAATAATAAAGGAAATTTTAGGTGGAATATTAGGAAAAATGTCCTAATGGTGAGGTGTACTAGTCTGTGGCATATTCATTTTCCCCATGGAAATGATAGACGGAAGCTTAATTGCTTGAATCATTTAAAACTGGATTGGAGAAAACACTGGAAAATATGCTGTGAATGAAGAACTGCCTTCCACCAGCAGATCTCTGATTTCTGTCATTCTTCAAAAAGCCACCATCAGTGTCATTTTGGGAGTGACGGATTGTTGCGGTTCGGGTGCCAAGGCTTCAAGACACCAGATCAGTCGCATCTGAAAGTAACTGGGAAGGCACAGGGGCCATGTTCAGTACCCGTGGACTCGTCCCGCTGCAGTCGTGGGAGTCGCTTTGGAGCTGAGACCAGCCCCTGCACCTGGGAACTTGGCTAACAGGCAGCGTGTAGCATTCATCAGCCTCAGCATGCACTGGTTACCTCCACCTCACCCAGGCAGGTGCCACGTACGTGGCACGACAGCGTGAAGTTCGGAGCCTCATGGTCAGAGTTGTTTGAGGATTGAGATGGCTTTTGCTTCTTTTGAATTCCAGGGGTTTGGGCTGAGCTTTGATGTGGTTTTAGGCTTTTTAAGTCTATCTGAAGCTGAAGGACTTGTACAACTGTTCACCTAATGCATCAGATGAGGACACCTTTCCCGAATCAGTAATTAAAACCTAACACTAGCTGGAGCTTCCAGACTGGAGAACCTCCATTGAAAATGCCCTGCTACTGCTGCCCTGAACCTCGGAGGGTCCCGTGTCACCAGACGGAGGAAGTTTCCTGGCTAGCAAAGAGACGAGCTCCCCGGGAACACCGGGAAAGAGCAAAGACCACAAAGGTAATGTGAGTCCTGATGGAAAATTTGGGCTTGGGTGGAGATGCTCAGACTGGGAAGAAAGCAAACAGTTTGGGCAAACCGTGGGTACTGCCATGGCTGTCCTGCACCAGCCTGATAGAATGGGCGATGGTAACTGCTGAGGAAAGCAATGGAGGAAGGGGAAAAAAACCACATCGAGCAAGTCCAGAAACCCTACTGTTCATTTAAAAGAAAGCATGTTAAAAACTATGACACCCAATCACATTATTGCTTTTACAGACAACTTCTATAGCTCATGCAAACCTGGTCCTGTCTGTTCCCCTGCGGAATAAAAATAGGGAATGAGAAAGACAGACACATTTTATTCTGAAGGTTTCAAGACTGACAGTCGGTTTGGGGACTCTGCTAGTTTCCAATCCACTAGTTAGTTCTCCACACCATCTCTGTGACCCATCACTGTCACCCCGAATAACGGCGCCTTCAGCCTGCAGAAAGTGCCTTGGGGTTTTCACTGGCGAAAATGAAGGAAGCACAAAAATATTTTCAATCAGTACTGGAACAAACTTCACATTGCACAGCTGCAGTGTAAGTGCCATCCCCCAGAGACCCTCTAGAATTTGATTAAGGTATATGGAAACTTGACTCATATTTTATGAACATTCATTTTTGTGATACATTTTTAAAGGGACAGCATACTTTTCCATCATGTGGAAGAAATGAATGCTGTTATTTTGACAGGAATAATACGTTTCTAACATGCAGCAGTTTTTGACAGCAGCTGAAGAAGCAGCACGGGAGCTGTGGCATTAGCTGCTGCGGGGGACTCTGTTTGGTGGGAGAAGCACCATGAACCACGGTAGAAATCACAGCGATTTCATTTTTTATTTTTAAAAAGAAGAATAATCGGGAGGAGCAGAAGAGCTTTAAAGAGCGAGGACATGGTTTCCCAAGCCGCCGTGGGATGTGTGGCCCCCAGGCTGGTGGGAGCAGAGCCGTGTGCTCGGTGGCAGCAGGCAGGGAAGGAGGCAGGGACGCATCCTGCACCCACTGGCAAAAGCCCAGCTGGAAAGCTGTGATGCGCTCTGGTACAGAAGGGATGTGGTCCCACCTGTCTGCCCACAAAAAAGCCTTTGGACTGACATCTTATCAGCATTAAATAAATCAATAAATGGGCAAACACACAAAACCACATTGGGCTAATTAATAGCAAAGCTGGGTAATGCTCAGCAGAGCACATGCTCCTTCAGGCCATACCATGGGCTGTGAGAACAGCCAGTGTGTGCTGCACCAGCCCCAGAAAGCGGAGGCATGCAAAAACTGCCTCTCTGTAGACCCTAACGTTTCTGCAGGCTGTAACTGCGAAACTCACTGCATGCTCCGGCAACGAGAACAGGTTCTGCCCTGCCTTCTACCTGAGCCCTCAGGGAAGTCAGGGGACCTATCGGAGATTTACACCCCTGATGACAGCAGAATAAACCCTGCTGTTTGCAGAAAGATGGTTATTCTGTGGAAGACATACTTTGCTAAAACATCATTATCGCAGTAGGAACTCTCTCCATCTGTTTTTATGTAAATAATTTCAAAGTGTATGATTTATATAATAGATTTTGTTTGAATTAGTTTTCACCAGTGAGATGAGGATAAAGATTTTCTTTTATATTACACAGCTGGTTTTACTTCTTCTTAGCATCTGATACTTTTATTATTTCTATACAAATTCCTTTACTGCAGGAGATTTATTACTTATAGTAATCTTGCGTGTGTGAATTTCTTATAGCTCATTCATTTAGTCTTTCATGTGACTACTCTAGACTGGAGATAGAATTAAAATGAGGAGATCTAAATCTGGTAAATATTATGGGGTGGTTCGTCAGGAGTCATGCCTGCTGTCTCTTTCACAGCATCCAACATTTTATGCACATCACTCAAAGAATTAACTAACTAGTTAATTCAAGCAAAGCAGCAGAACCGAATTATTTCATGCATCAAAATCCCTCAGAGATGTTGAAAAATATGAGGTTTCAGAGACAGACTGTTTTTATTACATAGCCAGACAAAGAGCCCTAAACCCACAGGTGCTAATGCAAATAATAAATAACAAAAAAAATTGCAGAAACTGTTTTGGAAAATGCATTGATGCTGAACACAAAGCTGCATTGGTCTAGCTGAGAAATTGTTTGAGTACAGCAGAATTTTGTTAGGTGATAGAACCAATGGCAAATTTGGTTTGATTTCCGGGGTCATTTGGGTCCAAAGAAGAGAAGATAGGAGGAAGGGTATTATGTACATTCAGATTATTTTCTTTTGGCAATTTCAGAATGAAACCTTTTGATGCTTTTGTTTGAAACAACATTACTTTTAGAAATGTTATTTGATTTAAGGAATAAAAGTACTAAGGATCAGAAGAGTGAGTAAAACATCTTTGCCATAGCATGTGACATTTCATGCATATGGACTGTGACGTCTGATCCCTTCCTTGGCTGAGCAGCTCTTTGCACATCCCTATGCGGAGCATCAAAGTTTACTAACAGAAGTCGTACAGGTTCAAGTTGCATATACTGATGCTTCTTTGTATTTACACTAAATTACTGCCCCTCCATCTAGAGGGATACCCCCACAAGATTTTATTGCCTGCCTTAAGAGTCTGTTTGGTATGTATCAAAATAATAGCATTTGTAAACGAAGCGTGTGAGAGGCAAGGGGGGAAATGTTAAGTAAGCATTGCAGAGCTACAGCAGCAGGGCAGCACCATTTAAAACACACTCTACTGAGTGTAAGCAATTTCTAGGTATATCACCCGCATTGATCTCTTTACAAATAAACAAGACTTGTCAGATAGACAGATAGAGAGAGGTAGGCATGACACAGGAATCTCTTTGCATTTCAGTCCCAGCCCTGGCTGTGCAGGGGATGGATTAAACAGAGGGGAAGAGAGAGGCTGAGGATGACAACCTAATGCTCTCTTGCTGAAAGATGCAGCCCATGGAGCCCCTCTGCTCCCCACAATGCCCATTTCACATGTAATGCCAAGGGGAAGAAACCTCAACTCACTCCATCCCTGGAAGCCTCTGGATGTATTGCTGTGTATAACCATATTGCAGGCTAAGGTAAAAACTTGTCTCCGAAAGCCCTGCCCCTACAGTGGTCTGGGCAACAAGATCTGGCAGCTTGATCCGATCCCACCCCTACATATGGGGCACAGGGTCACTGAGCACCATAAGGTGTGCAGCTCCATTTCCACTTTGGGCTACTGCGGGACCAGTGTCAGATCTTAAATCCTCTCTCTGTGTGTGGTACAGAGGCGATGCAAAGTATGGAGCTGACACTGCATCTCAAAAGCCACAGGCTGAAATAATCTGGGTAGAAACAGGTTTTCCTCATTTCACTCTGGTTTTAAGTGAACGGATTAAACACTATTAATGCAGCCTAGATAGAGTAAAAGGTATAGAGCAGAGTAAAACACAAGCAACGGCAGAGAGAAACAAGAGATGTAGAAATTGTTTCTGGGCAGTGTCTGTTACCTTTGCCTGCTTAAAAGCCTGGTTGACTTTACTAGATTACTATACAGACATTACTGGATGTGTCTTCAGTTTTCAATACTTCTTAAAAAAAAATGAGTAAGCAATTACTGATATATTTTATCCTGATTAAAAAAAATAGGATTGCTCATTTTTTTAATGAGAAATTGAGTTAAGCTTGCAGTTTCTTTTTGTTTCCTGTACTTACAGCCTCTAAAAATTGAGTACTTTGACTTTAAAGCAGCCACTGGAGACCAGTGGATCAATGCATAGGTGGGTTTGCCTAAAGAGTTACCGCACTCTTGCCACAAGGTTAGCATCAAGTTATGTTGGGCATAGAACAAGGGAAGTAAGATGACTTTGTTAACTTATGGTATATGTTTCATTACTGTACAACTCCCCTGCTTGTGGGGAACGTTTTTAATCTCAGCTTCTATCAGCTGTTACAGTGTAAAGGTGGAAGAAAAAATACACAGGCCTTCCTGAGGTCTCTTTGAGTTAGGAAAATAAATCAGAGTATGTCTATTTTTTAAGAATTAATTCCATTCCTTGTCTGTCCTCAGTATTGCCACAAGAATATTGTGTTTTCCTCAAACTGTTGTTTTGTCCGTCACATTTGTCACAGTCCTTACAGGTCTGCTTCTATTCTACCGACCAGTCATTAACCATATGTATTTGATAGCTGGTACCCAAAATTCAGCCTGTCCTCACCCATTGACCCCATCCTCTAAATCACCTGGTGTAAAGAGCTCCACTCTCCAAACCAGAGGGCAGAGGAAGCAAGGTGCTCCCCCGAACAAGATGATAACTTTCAGTAATAACCTTTGCAAACCAAAGAGCGAGGCAGCGTGGGCTGGAGCACCATCTGCTGGCATCCTCTCTGCTGACTGCTTGCATCGGGGCACCACAGGTTTTGGTTGCTCCCACTCGTTCCTGGGCACCACAGCTCGTCACCCCCAGGGGACACGGTGGCCAGGGATCCTTGCCCCCACTTCCCTGCGGTGCGTGGGACATGGCGGCATCCCCTGGGGGGGGATGCGGGAAGGGGAAGGAGCGTGGGCTTCCTTCTCCACCAAAGAGTGGCCGGAGCCCTGGAGGCTGCAAGAGCGGGGGTCCGGCCTCGCCGGCCACGCTTCCCAGCCGGAGCTGCCTGGGGAACACAGCCGGGTGCAGACACACACCCAAGGCACTCCTCAGCCAGCAGCCCCATGGGGCTGCGCGTCCCCCACGCTCCCACTTCCCCGCAACCTGAGCACGGGTGGGATCTCACCGCCGCTGCTGGAGAGGTGAGCATCTCAGCAAAAAGAGCCGCTTGTGATCGCTTTCTCAAACTCAACATGTTTTGCTTTCTGGGTACCGCTGACCTTGCCTGAGACCTTCCCTGAGTGGAGGGGGATAGATTTTTGCAAGGTTGATTGGCTGCCAGGAGAATTAAATATGTTTATTTTTTCTCAGCACGTTACCGTAAGTATTCTCCCTGTAAAGCATCCTTTCAATGTCTGTCTTTTTAACTGTCAGAGGAGATTCGCATATGTTCCCTTTCCCCATGTGAGCTGCTTGCTGCAAGCTCAGTTCGTGTATGGATTTCTTGCCACAGGCATTCCACAGAGGACAGAAGGGCCCAGGCAGCTGAGGAGAAATCCTGGCTTGCGTGGAGGTCTCCACAACTTGGAGCATCCACAGGCGCCAAAAGCAACTTTTTGCATGGCCACATTTTACATTTTATAGTCACTGGATAAAATACACAAACACTAGAGAGAGTGCAGAGGAGACACCAGCAAGAACGATCTCAAAAATGTGACTTCTGAGGAAAGGCCAAACAAACGGAGGCTGCTCAGGATACCCTTGAGATGCAAAGGCCAAGAAAGGTGAAATTAACTATCCCAGCACACTGCAAGGAGAAGCAATGCATTGTTCTCTGTGTCCCTGGGAACAGGACAAGGTATAGAGGGCCCAGCTTACCATGAAAAAGGTTCACATTCAACATTTTTGAGATCTTCCAATAGGACAGATAGCACGGCACTACACTGATTTGCGTGTGGGGTGTCTACAGCCAGGACCAAATAAGGCTTTTCTCAAGAATGACGGAGGTATAACCGACCTTGTTCCGGTATGCAGGGGTGGATCTTGAAATCCTTTTCCAGCTGTGTAAGTCTTAGTCTCCTGGAAGCAAACTTATGCATTCCTGGCACAGCCTTCCCAGGAGGAAGCACATCTGTCCTCTCAGAGGCACAACTTGGGTGTCTGGAGAATAGGAGGGAAGCTATGGATGAAGTTATGGAGCACATGGAAGTGGATGTCCAGAATTACAGGTTTAAATTTAGGCAGAAATTACACCCAAATTCTATTGTAGCCTCTTAACCATTTTCTCTCCCACTCTGGAGCTGAAGTTTAGTCTTCCCAACCACAGCCTCAGGAATGGTGTTAATGAAGATCAGGCCAATGTCTAAGCATGCTCACTGTCTCCTAACATTTCAGGGCCCAGTTGTATTATTATGTGTTATTCTTGTACACATTCTCAACCTTATAAGCTAAATCTGGTTAGAAAAAATCAGGGGCCATTTTAGACTCCAACAGGCAGACAGAAAATTTGCCATGTTAGAGTAGACAATAAGGACTCTTTGTCTGTGTAAAATTGAGAATTCCCATGGTCAATGACTAGATGTGGGAGGAAGGGGAAAGCAAGGAAATTTTTAAGGAAAGATAGCAAACTAAATGCAAGACTAAGTTTCAAATGTTTCCAAAGCTCTGTCACTAGCATCAGTGCACTTAATAGAAATCATGCTAATATGCAAATGTTTCCAATTCAGCTATTATCTTTTCATATTTTATTTGTTTATTTAGTCATGGTGTTAACAGTAAAAATATCTTTTCAGCACAGTGCCTTCAGGGATATTAAAGAAAGTTCCTTTATTATTTCAGGCAGCTCCTGAGAATAGCATACATGTTTTATATAGATGCTGCAGATCAGTAAAAGTATTCCCTCACAAAACATACAAATCCAGCATTTTGCACTCAGGCAAAGGGATAACAGAAAAAAATTATGAAAGACACAGATGGGCAAGCTAGGAAAAATCCTACAGTTGAGCAACACAAAGAGCCAAATACTGAAGCCTCTTTTAAATCAGGTCTTCCTAACTTGTCTTCTAGATCCCAGTATGTAACTCACACCAACTTACACTCTCACCCGTTTGGGTTTAAGTCTGGAAGAAAAATGTATACTTCAGGTCTGGATTTCACCTTGCATGCAGAAGCCCATGTATGCCTCAAATGTCTCAAATGTGTCTCCAGATGAGGATTAAATTTTAATCTTTAATTTTAAAGGACATTTGGTGGTGAGTGAAAAAACTCAGGGAGAAAAGAAACATTGCTGTAACCCCAAGTTTTTTAAAATGTCATCTGTTTGAAACTGCCCTGAATGCTGTAGAGGTAGCTTAACCCCGCTGGTGAGGCAGATGAATACGTTGCATGCAGCTGATCTGCTCATATACTTCAGATAATTCATTATACAATGCTACTGATATGTGCAAGAAAAAGAAATGGTAGGAAGTTTCTCCAAAGTCTATTATGTGCACCTACGTGTAGATGTATGCAAGCAAAATGTGGATGAACTCAGTGATTGTCAAGATGGAAGGATGAGAAAGCTTCTTTGTTATGACTGCACACAACTTCAGGATGTTTTTTTCTGAACAAGGAAAGTCTCTGACGATGAGTAATTTCTTGAAAGCATACCAGACTGCTCATTATACATTTCAGTACTATGAAAGAAGACCAAGTTTTGTAAAAAAATCACTCTGTATCTTACCATTATCTGTATTCTGCCAATATATAGGGTACACAGCTGACCCCTGAGTGGAGAAAAGCTCTGAGTGTAAAATTCATTACAGAAGCTTATGCCTTGAGATAGTGTTAGTTTCCTATTTGTCTGGACTGCATCAACATTGCGATGAAAAAACACCAAAATCTTAAGAGGCCACAAATGCCACGTTGTCTCTGCTGTGTTGATGAAACTTTTAATTACAAAATGAATGAAGCTAGTTAAACTCCATAAAACTGTCGATTGTGTGGCCTAACACAATTACAGTCATTGCAGAAATATACCCTTCTGCTAGCTCTCTCCCCTTTCTCTTAGGCATATTGCTCCAAAAACGTGGAAGAACAGAACTTTGAAACTCCACAAAACACAATTTGCATCACTGGTTTTGTGATGCTGTAGTTAACGGCCAAGATCAATAAACTGTTTAAGTGTGTTGGTATGCTTTGCTGGCTGCACATAGGTATGAAATGAACCCAGTTTTTGGTGTAGCCTTGTGAACTGGAGAAACTGAGTGTATTGGAAGAAATCCATATCCGCTCACTGGAAAAGTGGGGAATTTATCTCTGAAAGCACACTTACAAATTTGCTAGCTGTTGAATGAGATCAGTACATAAAATGCATCACATTCATTTTTGGTGCAATTATGTCATCCTCAAAAATGGGTTGAGCTCTATGTATCTTAAATTCCAGACCTTACACTTGGTCCTGTAATTTTTCTGCATGATTTTGTAACAGCAGTGCCCATCAGTGAACTCAGCTTCAAGCATGCTAAAACTGTGAGTCTTAAATTCATAATTCATGAAAATAAAACACTGCAGGAATGTGAAATAAGTATGTGTGAATAAAAATATTCCCTAACAGGAGCTGCATGGATTTTAAGGGAGTTACACCACGAATGCTTCTGGCCAATTATTTGATGCTAACAGTCACTAGATGCTAAGGAAAGTAGCTCATGAAATACTTCTATGTGAGTTCTCATAGAAATGTCTGTTATATTGTATTTCTATGCTGCACAGTTGAGCAAAGAAGGATGCCATGTAGTGTCCTGTATTACATATTAGCAAGGCAAGACATTGGCTGTATTAGGCATGGGGAAGGCAAAGCCGCTATTTTTTCTGAGTCAGCTAAATACATTTTGATGTTTCTGAAATAAGGTAGCAGGACCAATCCTGAGAAAGCCAGGCACCTGATAAAAAGCAATGCTTAGAATCTAATCCAACCATAATGGCCAAATTTCTACAAGGATAACTGACAAGGCTCCCATAGGCTACATCTATGATAATAAATTAAGCAGTGCCAGGAAACATATTGTTGTAGCAGTCCCTACCTGTTCTCCCAAACAGTTCCTGGGCATGGTGGAGAGAGATTGCTATCTCCACATCGCTCTTGGTGAGCCCATATTTACCCGTATGCATCTTCCAACAGATGTGTACTTCTTGCTTTAACTGCTCCCATAATGACTCACTGTCACTGCAGCAAATAGTCTGGTGAAAAAGAGCCTGAGATCTGGAGAAGAGGATCTTCTTAGGGGTTCCATGTTCGCTGCAGTCTTGTCTGGTGGATGCACTTGGAAAAGTGAAATACTCTGAAACAGAGGGCAGAGAGCTAGCTGGCTTTCATCAGTGCATCCAGCATTCCTGCCTGCTCACCCCACCCCGCTTCACAGCTTCCTTCAACAGGTTTTGCAGGTGCCGAGGAGTGAGAGCTGCATGTTTTGGTGCAATAGGAGCATTACCTGCTGAGGCTGTGTCCCCTTCCCCAGAAGCACCTGCTGGCCCTGTCTGAGGAGCTGAGGGTGGACAGAAATGCTGCAACCACTCCTGTGGTGAGCAGACCAGTGCCTATTGCCATTGCCCTGCATTTCTGGGATGAGTCGACAAGCTGTATGACGCCGGCCTGGCATCGCATTCCCCTCAGAGCTCCCAGGCAGGGGGTTGTGCTGGTGCCACCTTCTGCTAGGGAGTCGGAGGACACCTGAGGGATGCATAGCTGCTGAGTGCTGAGCCACCATCAGTGCAAGGGTAAGGACCGCAGCGCCAGGATGAAACTGTCTCCGATTGCTACAGCTGACTTCCCATTTGCTCGCACACACACTGAATCACAGGTCACTCCAAGAAGTCAAAAGACAGCACAATAAACAGAACCAAGAATCAGATTGAATAGGATTGAGATCTCGAAAAGTCTTAGTCATAGGAATAGCTCACTAAACAGTTTCTTTCAACTCCAGCTTCGTACCATCGGTGTTTGCTTGTCAAAATCAGTATCTTTTGTTTTGCTCCACAGTATACGTTGGCTGTGAGTAGCTTTTTTTTGCCCTTAAAAACAACCAGCACAAATTAAAGGCATCTCAGGCACTTGCTGAAGTCCAAACAACCATTTAAATTATATGGGGAGGGTTTAGCTACCTCCGCACCCCCAGCTGAGTTGTGCTGTTCAATCCTGGCACGTTCCCAAGCACGGAAACACCAAAGGCAGCTGAAAGGACTCACCAGGCTCAAAACCAACCAAACCCAATACCCAGTTCCTGTCCATACAGATTTGTCTTGCCAGCCTCCACTGGTTTCTTTTCGGGTTTAATTACAACTGTATCTGTTTATCTAGTGAAGAACTTAACTAATGGACTGGATGTGCTTAATGATGTGGGTGTGGGTCATTTGCTCCGGACACTCTCTGTCAGGTAGACATGTGGTTTTCAGTAAAGCCCATTGGGTTACTGGTGTTTTTACAGCTCAGGGGCAAGCCAGTGTGCTAGGCAAAAGGTTAAAATCCCAGAGCCCAGTGTCATGGTTTAAGCCAGCCAACAACCAAGCACCATGCAGCCGCTTGGTCACTCCCCCCTCCCCCGCAGTGGGATGGGGAAGAGAATCAGGAAAAAAGTAAAACTCGTGGGTGGAGATAAAGACAGTTTAATAGGACAGAAAGGAAGAAAATAATAATAATAAATACAAAATAATAATAAAATGAGAATAATAATAATAAAAGGATTGGAATAGACAAAACAAGTGATGCACAATGCAATTGCTCACCACTTGCCAACTGATGCCCAGTTAGTTCCTGAGCACAGATCTGCCCCACCCTGGCCAACTCCCCCGAGTTTATATACTGGGCATGAAGTCATATGGTATGGAATACCCCTTTGGCCAGTTTAGGCCAGCTGCACTGGCTGTGTCCCCTCCCAACTTCTTGTGCCCCTCCAGCCTTCTTGCTGGCTGGGCAGGAGAAGCTGAAAAATCCTTGACTTAGTCTAAACACTACTTAGCAACAACTGAAAACATCAGTGTGTTATCAACATTATTCTCATACTAAATCCAAAACACAGCACTGTACCAGCTACTAGGAAGAAAATAAACTCTATTCCAGCTGAAACCAGGACACCCAGTTACACAACTAAATGCACAGTTAGCGACATCCAGCAAGGGAAGCCAAGCTCAGCTCTTCCTACACCAACCGTGGGATTTACAAAATTATTGCCCTTAGACTAGACGCACCTGGCTGCATGCAATCTCCTTTTGTCCCCTTGTTGCAGGGCAGTAGCCCTATCTCCTCAAGCCTTGATGGAGGCTGCCTGTGGGAGTGGCCCACGGGCAGTGCTGGAGGGACCTCTGGTGAGCCCCGGGTGGAGGTGGGCAGAAGCCACCTGGACCTGTCCTCCAGGCACGCTCAGCCTGAGCATCACACCTGCGCGGTCAACATCTGCTAAACCTCGGTGCGCTGTCCCCAGCATGATGCTGCAAGTGAAGTAAAACCAGTCACATCGTGTCAAGTCCAGTAAAATCACATGGGAATCAAATGCTAGTTTTTTATCCACCTTTAAAAATAATTCAAGGTTAAGCCTCCTCAGTGTCCTTTTTTCAGTCAGACCTAATAGGCCCTTACCTAAAATCAGATTGATTTTTTTCCCTAGGAATTATATATTTAGATATATATGTGTACATCCACATATATATACACACATATATCTTATATTTGGTAGATAGATTGACAGCTATAAATAGTTGCATTTAATTAAGGTGATACTCCCAATCTCCTGGCTCTTCACATCCGCACCTGCTTCACACCGATTACGTTCTGGGTACATCCACAAACCTCAGTTGGGATTCTGCATGTCATGGTTTCTCCACATTTCTCCAGTCTCACTGAAAGTGTCTACACATTGAGGTTCACAGGACCTTTCATCTTGGGAATACAGGTAAATCCTATCGGGTTTTTTCCAAGCTCCATGTTTCTGTGTCATTTGAAATTCATAACTGGCTTCATGGCTAAAATATCATTTGAATGTGCAGTTTATTTCTACTGAATACCAGTTTGCCACAGCAGAAGGCCCTTGAAACCCTTGTTAAATGACGGCTTACCTTAAATGACGGTTCTGTTTTTCCAATGGTACTACACAGAGAAGTACACATGGCAAAGTACCCACTGCAGCCAGCAGCTACGTGAGGCTGGCTGTAGTATTTTAGTGATGAATCTTCGGTCCAGCCCTTATTCATGTAAATCCACACTCCTTTGTTGGTGTTGTTTTGTGGGAACCTCGTACCATTAGTGTCTTCCCCCCCAAGCCCAACAAAACAGCTCATCAGTGGGGAACCCACCAGCCCTGCTTTGCAAGTGAAAGGCTCATCAAGAAGTCTTTCAGTATCAGCAGGCTATTTAAAAATGGAATTTGTGGCACTCTGCAAGAGACTTCTGTAATTTCAATTAGGCTTTCTTTGGAATGGGCTATCTGGGAAAAGAACAGTTTTGGAAACTAAAGGCTTTATCTACTTATTAGCAAGTCAATAAAAGCCATGAAGACTCCAAACTTCTGCTTTGGCTTTGTGTGCATTAACAGGCCAAACAACCTAGCTTCATTTGAAACTGGTTTCAAATTACTTGCAGATGGCTGGATGTAGATGAAAGACTGCATAAAGGTGTTCCTTATTCTATTCTCTACTCCCTAGACTATTGGGCTATGTGCTGACACTTGGATGCTTGTTTTACAATATCATTTGACATGTGGGATTTATGTGTCAAAATTTCATTTAAAGCCAAGAAAATGTCAACTAGCAAGTACAGAGAAGCAGCAAAAGACTGCTTTTCAAGACAGAAGTCAGTGAGTCGGACACTGCCAAGTCTTAACCCTGTACCAGGCGCACACAGAGAAAAATTTGACCCAACTGCCAGCAAACTAAGATTCCTTTGGTGTGTTCTGCTGAGATTCCATTACTGCCTTTATCATTAAGAAAATAATGTAATAAAATGAGACCTTTTCCCTGAATGCATTAATAAAGATAACTTGTTGGTCAAGCTCCAAAACCACTGGAGCCACATTTAATTTACTACTTTTATGGATTTAGGATTTGGTTTGCTGCTATGTTCAGTCCACTGCAACAATATAATGGGAAATTGTAATGGCATGTTTAAAAGAAAGGGTTCATAATCTAT
The DNA here is from genome assembly GCF_000737465.1 of Haliaeetus leucocephalus. Classification (NCBI taxonomy): domain Eukaryota; kingdom Metazoa; phylum Chordata; class Aves; order Accipitriformes; family Accipitridae; genus Haliaeetus; species Haliaeetus leucocephalus. The sequence goes on along the minus strand of NW_010972576.1, from coordinate 5,472,262 downwards.
CACTGAATCTTTAAAATGTCTTGTGCAGACATCCACAATTAAATGCTACCAAAAATGGGCACTTCATGTGATTTCACCACAGCTCACCAAAGGGGGAAGGGGGGAAGATCCAAATAATCATCAATATAGCTTTTTGTGCTAGTCACCTTAAAACAGTTTGGGGAAGAGAACTGCTAAACCAGCTTTTAAGGGCTTGCAACCCCATTCAGCTGCTCCTCATATTAAGAGTGTCTGTGCGTTACTTCGTAAAATATCAGCCGGCATACTGCTTAATTTCCAATCAATAAAAATGATAATGAATTATGTGAAGGTCTTTCAGATATCTTATGACCAGTTGTTCAGAAAGGCACTCGTCTTTTGCCCATGCCTAGTTCAGGCAGTGGAGACTTTGCCATCACCAACACATAAAGCATTGAGAAAACCAGAGCACCTGTAGAGTGCAGGACCATGGGCCTGTCACATCATGACAGGGATAAAGGTGGTACAAAAGACCGTATCCCATCAATCTCTGCCTAAGAAGAGCCCTGCTTCTTAAGGGCCTGACTCTGCAGCCTCCCCTGTTGAGCAGAAGCCGCTCCAACAGCTGCATTTGCTTGGGCTTGCTGTTGCCTTACGATGCAGGAAAAATGGGGAATTGAGTGCTGTCTTGTTTGAAATGTCCCTTACCTGTAAAGGAGATCATTCTTCAGAGTGAGGTTTTAAGGCGAAATGCCAGCCTGAAGGATTAGACATAAACTGGCACAGCTTCAGCTCACAGGCAAAAGATGGATTCAAGCTATCCTCCAAACGCCACGTGCGTTTCTTCCCTCCTCCTCCTCCCGGGGCAGCAGGAGCCTCCTTTTTCTCCTGCTCCAGCTTGAGGAGATGACAGGAGGAGCTCGCTCTCCACACTGCTGAGCAGTCTCCCATGACGCCATGACGTGATCCAGCCCCGGGTGAAAACAAATAAAAGCTCCTGACAGAGAGCGAACACCAAACCCACCCGGTTCCTTTGGATTTATTTTAAGATTGTGGGTTTTGGTAAAGAATGTCTGACAAATCCTTTCAAATTGTCCTAGGAAACGTGCCCGTCTCTTCACTTTTGGGCAAGGGAGGGAGGAATTTGCCATTTTAATTTTACTATCAGGATTGATTAAATGCTTTGTAGGTTGTGCTAGAAAAAGACATTCTTCAACCCAGGTGACAAAAAAAAGCCTTATTTAGAAAACACAGCTTGTACAGAGACTTGCTCTAGCTGCAGACTTAAACAAACACATTGTTTTTTATTTGCATTCAGGAGTTTCCATTTGTGCAGCTTCTGCCAGAGGACTGAAGAGGTCTGTGATGTGTAATTTACTGCTTAGTGATTTTAAAGATGAATATTTGGATCCTCATTGATATTTGATTTTTATTGCTCATTTTGTTACCGGGGAGGTTTCCACATGCAGCTTTATATAAACTCAGTCTGGTTTCTTGTTCTGTCCTCAGGACACAACATATCTTGCTTCGCTAAGAGTTTGGAAACAAATGCTTTGGGGTTTTTTGGTTTGCTTTACTTTTCTTCCTTTCTACAGCTCATGCTTATACTTTCTATTAATTCCTTGCTGAAGGTAAATTCTTTATTGTCGGGATTTCTGTCAGTGGTTTTGGGACTCCTCATCCTCGCCAGACCTGGCGAGCCAGGCTCCCCACAGCAGCCACAGCAGCAGCAGGGCATGAGGGACTCTGCCCGCATCCACGCTTCTGCACATCCTGAACGCTACCTGAAGACTGGGGGTTTGTGTCTCCAACACGGGCCCACCATGACCAGCAAGAAATGGGTGAGACCCTGCACAGCCCAATCGCACCAGGGCCCTTTTTGCCAGCTCAGCTTTATCACCGTATGGATGCTGTGAAGTCCACCCCAACCAAAGTGGCTTTTAGGAAGCTCTAGGAGCTCAAAGTCCACAAAAAGTCCTGAGACCTAAAGTAGGACTCAGATCAAGTTTAGAAGGCTAAATCCAAAACACTAATCCTGACAGCTCATGCTCAGCAGGCAGCTGATCTACCTGGGAGCATTGGGATCTGGATGCCCCGTAAGGGCTGAGCATAGTCCTCCTGCCCACAGTGGAGCTGCCCCAAGTCTTGGCAGCTCATCAAGCTTAACCCCAGTCAAGGTGCACGAATGAGACCCCCTTAGAGGGTTGCTCCAGTAGATGCCCAAGGGCATGCCTAATAGGTGTTGTCAGAATAGGAATTTTCACAAAATATAGCAGCAATGCTCTTGAAAGGTGGACAGAGGGAGGCGATACCCCTTTACACAACAGCTGAGCAGCTGTAATGCTGTGCCAAGGAGCAAGCAAATCCACTTCATTTCCTCCTCCCTGCAGAGGGCTTACAGCTCACCAGGTTCCCCTGATTGTGTTTCACCTGGGCGCCTAATCAAACAAACTGTTCATGAAATAAGAGCTGACTGAGCAATATTTCAAACCCTGCAACTCTACGTACAATAGAAGTTGTTTTAAAATTACTTGCCAAATTAGCTCAAGTGAGCCAAAGAGAAGCACTAACTCCTAGCCAAAGCCCTTAGTGCAAGTCTGAAAGTTGAAATAAAACTTTTAGGGCTCTTGAAAGAACAGGAGATGAGGGAAATGACATTCACATTTATTACAGAAATGTAATTCATAATCGCAGCGGTGGGAATGCTAATGCCTTTTGATTGATTACAGGGATTTCTTTGTGAAAGCAAAAAGATCTCTGGACCTGAGGACACTACAAAGAGCAAATGAGTAGTCTGGTAATCATGGCTATGACTCAGGAAAGCAGTTAGGTATATGCCCTGCCTTAAGTACCTGCTTAAGTGCTTTGCTGGATAGGGTTGTGCTTAAGTCAATGTGTATTTTTCCTATAATAACCTTTGTCTTGCCTTGTTCTTGGTGAATGCGTTCTGTTTCTCCTTCATTTGATTTTTAAGAAAAACAGCTTTCCAGAAATGGCTAAAAACATTTTTCAAAGATTTATCACTACTGTTTCTTATCTGCCATTAATAAAGCATACAAGAACTGTCTCTAAAAATTAACACTGACTTCAGTATGTCTATCAATCCACACAAAAAGCATGTGTCTTCCAACACAACACCTCTGAAAACCTCTCTTGACACTAGATATTTTCACCCAATAGTGGCCTCTAGTTAATTTTTCTCCCTCTTCTTCCTGCACATTGGCTTGTGTGGAAAGGCTGTGGCAGGCAGAAGTACCTGTCTTGTTCTGTGGGTATTCCACCACAGCATATGAACCACCTTCTATTTGTTGCTCTTTTTATAGAAAGCGAGGTTTATTTACTGTCACGGACGCACACAAATAGCACCGAAGGCCAAAAAGACATCCAGAAAAGTCTGAGTTACAATGCAATTGCACTGTATCCGTTGCTGACCCTTCTCATGAGTACCTGGTGCAGCACACATGGTCCTTCAGGCCATCATCCAGCAAAGCACTTAAGCCCTCCCCTAACTTTTAAGCATATGATTAGTCCCATTGATGTGTACGACAAATAATATGCTTCCTCTCACTGCCTCTGCAGTTGATAAGGGAGAGAGATCAGATTTTACCAGATTCATGTATATTTGGAATAATAGGTAAAATAGTATCTTATGTCCACATGTTGTGCAGTTTTCTGTCATTGATAAACTCTCGAATTCTTGGAAACAGGTAACTTGGCACTGAGCATATTCCTCTCTCAGAACTAGATGCTTGCTAGGCCTGAGGTTTTAAACCTACACCATCCTTCAGTCAGTCTTGTACAAGAAATACGGCAATTTTTAATTTAATAGGAAAACGCCTAAGTGGATTTTCCTTAAATTTCACATATGAGAAGGATGTGTCACTGCTCTTTTGGAGGGAAGGACTTCTAAGCACCTGCAACTAAAGTCTTCAAAAGAAAGTGTCATGCAGAGTGGTTTCAGTGTCACTTCCCTGGGCATCAGCAGTAAAGCAAACTGCAACCATTCAGGTAACTAAAAGGTTTGCATTAATGTATCAGGATTCCTGTAAATTTCTCCTATGAATAAGCATGCTTTCAGATTAAGAACTGGTAATTTATCTCTACTGGCTGCTCCACTCTTGTTGCTTCAGCTACAAACCCACCCTGGGGATCACAACAGGGGGTGGTTGCCTGCATCTGACAGCTCCCCCCAAAATAATAATTAAAAAAACTAAACCAGAAAAGGAGGGGGTGGGGTAGGGGTGGTAGAAGAGAGAAAGGAATATAATTGCTAAAACATGGGCTGTACTCAGAAATTGCTTTTTTCCCCAAGTAATATACATTGGAATCTCAAGTAAATGGAGTGTATAATTCTTTGTGAAATGGACACAGAGCTAACACAGAAACAAATACTCAGAAACACAAACCGGCACATGCACACATATGCATATGTCTGTGTTTTACTCAGACACACACAGAAACTGTGATTCCTTTTATCCAGTTAATTGTATGTCTTCCCCTAACATCTTACTTTCTGTACTTTCAAAGCCTTATTTTTTAATTAAAACCACTTAATTTTTTTAATTTTTTTTTTTTTTTAACAACAAAGCCACAGCAGACTTGTGGTAGGCTTCTGGAGTGCAATTACCCCATTCCACAGCACCAGTCCCTTTTCTTTTTGGATGGTAGTCACAGACTCCAGATGCCAATGTACTGAGGCTAATTTTTTCCATCAGCAACATCTAGCTATTTGGCAGGCCGCTTCAGCATTTTTGCTGGCTGCCTCAGAGCAGTTAAATGGCAGTGCTCTCCATATATTGCCTGGGAAACTGATTTACCTGGGTGGTATTTTAATCAATGTTTTGCCTTACCCATACATTTTATGCAATGGTTTCCTACTAATAAACATGCCTGTGAATTACCTTCTCATTAGATTTCCACAAAGATATATTTTTATTTGTAGTCAGAGACCGGTGCTTAAATGCTCTTTCCTGATTCACAGGCTCCTGTGGTCACAAATCCAGGGTACAAGGATTCCTGCACCCGTGTGTTGAAGGGCAGGGGAAGCCATGTAATTAATTCTCCTCAATTCACCAGCCAACCTGAGAGAGACAGAAGGGAAATGGTTTCAGACTGATCCCAATTTCAAATTGCATTTGTTTCATCAGCAGAATACTCCCCTTCTCAGTGTTACTTCCAGTTGACTAAAACATTCTACATGAATCAAAACTTTTAGAACAAACTAATTTCCAGGTGAAAAACTATTAAAAATCTATTTTTTTTCCTAATTAGCTTAGCAAATGTTGAAAAAATGGTGTTCTTTTTTGTCTGGTTTTCCTTCTTTTTTCTGACCAGAAGCATTCATGGAGTTTTATATGAATTTACAAGTAAATTTACTTGCCTTGAAGCTTCATTTTTTTTCCATAACATGTCATTTACTTCATATTATACCATAAAGCTGATATAAAAATAAAAGCCTGGTGTTAACTTTGTATATATATAAAAAACACATAAATACATGTATGTATACACACATATACATACATACACACATGCTATTAGGTGCCCAACGTCCATAGTTTGCTTGGGATGCTTACATTAGATACTAAGAAAAAAGTTCTCACAATGAAGCGAGTTAAACACTGGCCAAGCCTGCCTGGGGAGGATGGAGATACTCAAGCCCAGACCCGAGAAGTGCCTGTTGGAAAAGATCTGGGTGCAGCTGATGTTGCAGGACAACAGGGAAGAGCATCTGCGTGGTCCATGAGCCCAACCTCTACCCCAGTTCTATGAGCCTGGGACTCCAGTCTTGCTCTCTGGGCTGTCCTCACCTCTTCCTTTTGTGGGAATTTGCAAGTGAGAGACAACAGGCCATTGCTTACATTCTCTACAATCAAAACATCAGGCGCTTTCCAGGGAACGATGAGAACGGCAGTCCCTCCTCACAAGAAGCCAACGATGTGCTGCTGTTCAGCCGAAACGCTGGACATCTCTCCCATGAGCTGAGTCAAGATGACTGAGTCACCAGGAGGTGACTACCTCCAAACAGGAGATCTCCTACCTGCCCCTGCAGAAGCAGGTACCTCTGTACATCTGTGCCATGCAGGTGCAGAAAGTGTCAGGGAAAAGCACCAATGAGCTGGTGTTAACGTGCCTTCAAACCTCATCAGTCCCTCCGGAGTGATGTCATTGCTGGGTCGGCTTTGCACTCTGTGATGGGCTTTCTCAACATGAGAAACAGGTTCTTCAGGCCTGGACTTTCCCTCCTGTGCATGTTTTCTGCAATCCCAGCTGGTTTCAGTGCTGTCAGAGCCTTCACAAGAGCCCTGCCTGCCTCCCCTGGAGCTGGTGACAAGCCACATGAATGACCACAAGAACATTTTGTCTCATTCCTGTGCCTGGAGCCTTTCTCCTCCCCACCCCAAACCACAGCCTTACCCAGAGCTGGAGAATGGAGGTGAAGCGTTAGAACACATTTTGCTCTGTGCCAGTGAAAAAAACAGCAAGGAATCATATTTTGTAGAAAGCAGCAAACAATCACTTTTTGTAGGACTGAGTGCATCAGAATGACACAAAATACCTCTTGAGCTTTCTTTGAAGCAAGATTTCATATCCTTCCCTGACATGGTAGCGTACGATGTCCATCTTACTCACTAACATACCATAGCAGGAAATAAGCTTATGACTGGAACAATCTGCCATTTTTATTTTGAATTAATGGAGAGCAGGTCCTCTTCAGGATGAACTGAAGCATCACCCTCTTGTGTTTATCCGTGATTTAATTTAATATGCCAGACTGCGCCCAAATGTTGCCAAACCACCCACAGGTTGGTGCCTCTGTGCTGCAGCTGCAGCCCCTGGGGAAGAGCTGGCAGTGCCAGGGCTCCCACTGGAAAACCAGGACCACTGTTCCCTCCATTTACCAGTTTCACAAGGAGCCTGCCACCAGCTTTGGGCATCTACATGCTCCTACAAATCTGGCTCCACTACCAAATAGGACTTCTCCTTATGGTGTGAAAAATGCATCATTCTCTTCCTTAACAGCCGAATTTAAGAAACCTCATCCCTGTGTCAAACATGATATTACAAACTTCTGTATAATTTATGAGCAATTATATATCACTCCAGCCTGACCTCCAGGGCTACTTAGCAATCTCAATTTCCATTTAACTCAGCTGGGTCACCTCATTCTCCAATGCCTTTGGCTCAGTTATATTGTATTACAAAAGGTAAATTTAGAGATGGAGACCCAAGGGTTAAATTGTGTAGGGTATGAGACCAAGATAAACCTATGGAGGCCTAAAGAAGTCACGGTTTGATATCAGCCATTACCTTGTGCTGGCATTCTTGGCTCATTCAGAAATGTAAGAAAGTTGCACATGCATGCTCAGTTGATATTGCTATTTGTCCCACGAAGTGTTTCTCCTTGGCCAGTGACAAGTCAGATCCTGGGACATAAATCCTAATGCTATTTTATCACTGAGTGCTGCCACGTGGAAGATGAAACTCGCTACTCTCCCCGTTTTGCTGTCAGCCCTTTCTCCCCCAGCAGCTTGTCGCATGCCCTTCACAGATCACACAGCTTTCATCTACCCAGCAGCAGATGCCCGCCTGCCGTGATTTTGCATGCTCACGGCTGCAGGTCACAGGGAAGACTTGACGCCATTCACCCTGTGGGTGCAGCTGACGATCACCCCGTCGGGAAGCCCACGGGTGGGCCACCTGGAATAGGAAGACCCAGCACTTACGGTGAGCAGCAATACCGATGCTGCAATGCTGTCGTGTAATTTTCAAACTTGCGGCTGCAGCTTCTCATGTCCTTAGCCAGTAACAACTTGACAAGTGCCTTTGTACCAGCTGGGCTCCGACACTACAGGGCTTCACCTTTCCAAGAGCAGCAGCAGCAGAAAGGAAATATGAAGAAATCAGAGAAAGCAGCGTGACTGGCGGAGGGCTTTGCTCGAGGGTGGCAGTGCCTCATCCTTCATTTTTACTGCATTATCTGTCACAGATGTCCGTACGCTACAGCTTCCCGGGCTCCTGTAAGATCAGGCTCTGAATAGGAGAGACCAGATGAAGATCTTTAACTGAGGGAGAGAAATCAATTACCATGATAGATGGGTTGTAGCAGTTGGAGGTGAAGAAAAGAAAAACAGCCAGCAAGCTCTCCTACAGCATGCAGCAATAGTCCATGTGAAGCAGCTGTAGTTCCCCTTTGGGAGGTGTTTCCAGCCACACGAAGCATCCATGGCCAGCAGAGCTGATGTCCACCACCAGCCAAGAGCGGTGCCAGGAGCATCTCCTGGTCGACTCACAAGCTTCTGAAAATAGGGCCTTGAGGAGATTGTACTGGTTTTTGTTTACTTGCATGGCTTGATGCTTAGAAAGTAGTCATCCATCAGCAAGGAAAAGCGGTGGTAAAGAACAGATTTTTTCCCCTTTGATAAATCTGCTGAATTTCTAAAGATTTTTTTTCATTATTTTTATGAATGCAAGTGTGTAAAATTAAAAAGTAATAGCACTGAGTGCATCACATCATAGGTGTTCAACGTGAGAGGCTCCAACAGTGTCAGGTCTTCAGAAAGCATCGAATAACCTTCTGAAATTAATACTTCTAAAGTTATTCAGTATAGGTATCCAAGAAATTTGATGCCTAAAATAACAGTTTATTTTTAAAAATGTTTCTATAACCTGGGAATCATTCAACTATAATTTTGATGTAGCAATAATTAATCAATCAAATTCTGCTGGATATTTGTACATATAATCATTGATGAGATCATTACTCTCTTACCTCTTATTAAGCTAATGTTAATATTCAATTGCTTGCATAGAATAAGTTTTATTATTATTTCAGGTATAAAATAGCTTGTTTTTATATTAAAAACCCTTGCTTATCTCCTGTACTTTCTGTCCAGCAGATCTGAAATACAGCACTTCTTCATTATCAAGGAAAATACTGTATCTGAGGTGGGTTCTCAGTGCTCAATGAGAAAAACAGGCCTTGTCAGATATGAATAGTGGCCATGTGTTAGATGATGGAGTTTCAATGCTCTTGTTTAATTTGCAATCATACACAAACTTAACAGTAAACAACCTCAGCAAATAATGAGTGTTTGATGTAGAGCATTTTTTACTAGGGACAACGAGCATGAAAGTCAAGATGAATACATTGCTTTAATTTCATGGACAATGTGAATTAGAAACAGGCTGCACACATTCCGTTTTAACTTAAGAGAGTAAAATGTTTTCATTGTCTAAAAAAACTAGATTTATTTTCAATAACACTCAAGCCCTATTTTTCTTCCTTCTAGTGATTTTCCCCAAATTTTCACAAGTAGGGAGCAGCTGTCTTAAATATGGCCAATTAATTTTGTTACTTAGTTGGCTGTAAGACAGCAAACAATAAGTTTCTTGCTATTAATTGATAGCTACAGAAAAGATGCAATGGATCACCTCAGACAGCTCAGATCAATCTTTTTGTGTTTAACATTTGTTTTGAAAACACAACTTTGCAAGTGATTGATGTGAAGAAAACTGGCTACAGTCTCCTCCTGCCATATTGGCTAGAAATGTCTGTATTTAACAGACTGATTTCAATGTTTGGTGGCTTCCTCAGGCAGGTTTCTCCTATGTACCAGTGCCAGCCTGTATCTAAAGGTGCCTAAAGGACACTACAGCAAGAGACAGTTCACGGCATTTTCAGAAGTAAGAAAGAAGAAGGTGGAAGCCTCACTTCTATTCCTGCTGTCACATCTGACAGCTGAGTGACTTCAAGCCACTTCTCCTTGTCTCCCTGCTCTTGCTCTCCTGCAGGAGAGAGCAAGGAGCACCACCACACTCCTTGCTTGATGACTGCCTAGTGCCAGCCCAAGGAGCCTCGCTCGGCCCCTCTGTTCCCCGCACTAAAGCAGTTACACCAGCAAATTGCAAGAGAGCGCCAAAAAAAAATGCAAAATCCACCGAGATGAGCCAAATCAGCTCAAGCCTGCAAAGCAGCCACTACATTCGCAGAATAAGACAAAAAAGGCTGCAGCATAAGTACCCCCACAGATGTAGAATGTGCATGGGAAAGAATACCACAGCTCAGTAAAGCAAGGGGAGAAAAGCCCACCGGGAGGAGTGCAGGAGCACTGGGGAAGAGCTGCCCTGAAAGATAAACAAGAAGGAGGATGGGAAGCAAACCCTGGAAAAAGAGAAAAAAGACAAAGAACAGATGGTGGTGAATAAATACAGCCAGAAACCCAGCAAGGATTATAAAACATTTTTATATAAACATCAGTAGAGGAAAGAGCCCATAAGACTGGTAAAATACTATTTATTAACTCACAGTCTGTGCATTTTATGGTGCTCACCTGATGGCAGGTGTATGAGCCCAGTTCCCGTGGAGAAAACTCACTCTTCAGGTGTGCTGCTGCATCTGGAGGGAGATGTTTTGTAGCTTTTTCAATGTGGATTTTTGCCTACATCCACAGGCTGTGATTTTGCTCAGAATCCCCCCCAAATGCTGCAGGGAAAGAAACTGCCAAAGACAGTTCAATTTGCAGCTACGACCAGGGGACTCTCTGCCAAGCCCCTGTAAAACAGGGTGGTCAGTAAACCCAGTTCTTCAGGGAGGATGACTGTGGATGTCACACATGGAACATTCAAGTTAGAGGACTAAATTGTTTGGAGAAAAACAAACATTTGGGGAAAGCTTGAGCTCTCTGAAACTGGAAAATATTCTTGGTCTGGACAAAACCAGAGGAAACAGTCCATCCTTGGTATGCTAAATCTCTCTACAATAGAGAAGCTGTGCTGGTAACTACCTCACCTAAGAGCTATTATTTATGAAACTGCAAAAAAGTGTCATTTTTACTGAAGCAACAAAACTGAGACACATGGGAGGATGATACATCCTTGTGCCTCCATACAGGGACATTGAGACAGACAGCCTGCAGTACAAGCTCTGTGTTAGGCCACGGGCAGAGGGTGAGGCTAAATCAGTTTATTTTGCATCCTGTGGTCAGTTTGAAGGCTGGGGTCAATGATAAATTATAACTGGTGAGTTAGACCAAGAAAGCCAGGCCAAGAATTATGTTTAGTGACCACACTGGATCCTACAAAGGCTATTTATTACCTCTTGCTAACTAATTAAACTTACTACCAACGGCACGAGCAACCCCTGCAGTGCCTTTTGTTGTTGTTTGGACCTGCTGTTCGCCTTGAAATACTAGAGCAGCTGTCAAAAAACAGTGAGTCTACTGCTGTTGGCAGTTGTGCTTGGTTGTATTTTACATGCTGTGCTTATCGCATGCTATGTGTGTGTTATGTTGTTAAGGGCGTCTTTCTAAGGTACTCTTCTTGCTTGCACTCGTTGCAGAAACCCATTGTGAATGTGTTGTGTCCTGAGACAAAAAATCACAGTAGTTTGTTGTTGTTGGATTTAACCTTTATCAGTTCATACTGTTGCCTTGCTCCAGTTTCTCTGGCCTCAGTTGCCAAAGCTGCAAGAACTCCAGCTCTCAGTTTTTTGTTTAAAAAAATATACACGTGGAGCAAGGTTTTGTTCCTGCTGTCCTGACATTTCCGTGTCGATTAGATGAGGACAGATAGATAGATAGATAGCTGTGCAGCTTTCTTCAGGAGCCATTATATTATTTACTAACATTTTCCCCTGTGCAGTGGATTAAGCATAACAGAGGTTAATAGTTACCTATCCAAAACTGTACTTCATGGCAAATCGGCTAAAATCATGCCTCCTGCCTGAAAAGCGACATGTAAAGAATTGTACGAGTACAATAAAACCCCAAAGGCTAAATATGAAGTGGATAACATTTGATGATAAAAGATAAGTTGTTGAGTCATGTCTGACTAAATTAGATGCATCCTATTTCTGTTTAGGTGTAGTCCCCTCTAGCAGGGGGACTATGCTAGGGGACTATCACAGGGGAACGACAATACCCGTTTAAAATGAGAACATAGTTTTTGCAGTAAATGTAAACTAACTGAGAGCAACTTCATTCACCTCTGTCCCCTCTGAGAGGGCAGGGATTTTTCTTGGCCACTGACATTAACTCTTTCATTTACCTGGGTACATATCCTTGGCATTTGTGATCAGCTTTATTGGTTTCACCTGTTCTTTTAGGGAAAGAATGAAACGTTTACACTTTCCTTTTTTCCTTGAGTTTACACTTTCCAATTGACCCAAACTTACGATTTTGAATATGCTTTCCTGCATGCCCAAGGAATCATCCATCCTAAGGAAGTCCTGAGTGGGGCAGGTGAGAGGTGCAGTCCCAGTTAGCTTTGCTAACAGCCTCAGTGACTTTCTAAAGCATCTCAACCCCATAGCATGACCAGCCACCATAGCCTGCACTTTCTCAGAGACTCTACATTTTTGCAAGGTTTCTTACATCAAGCCGATATGTACAATTCCTAGTTCTTTTCCTCAAATGCTGTAGAAAATCCTTCTGCTAATACCAAATCTCTTCCAGGCTTGTATTCAATTTACAAATGCTTTACACATCCGTGTGTTTGTCATCTGGAGGTGAGGGGAAGGCATTGCAAAAGGCCCCCTTTGGCGATGTCAAGCATGTTATTTGTGCCAGTTAACACAGGCTTCCCACAAATAAAGACACTAAACCTTTAGCACCATAGCCACAGCTGCCTTCTTTCTTTAAAGTTTTTGACTGTAAAACATTTTAAAGTGTTTGTTAGTGTCTGCAGTACATAAACTGCTGATCTAATGCTTTAGGTTCTAAATCAAGTTGACACTTGTATCAGTCTTAGTAATTCATTTGCGGTTGCACAGAAATATTCCCAAACATACACATCACCCAAAACAATTCATTCTGAATGCCACAAAGAGAAAGGAAGGCCTTTTCCCACACAGTGCATAATTAAACAGTGAAATGCATCAGCCTTACCTTATGGAAACCAGAAGTTTAAAAGGATTAAAAAAGAGATTAGCACAGTTAACAGAAAACAGGTTAGCGCAGTGGCTCTCAAACACAATTTTGCCCATACAGCCTGCAGCTTACCAAGTGTCATGGTGGATGCCAGGCCTCCAATGGACCATACTGTGCTGGTTTTGGTACTCTTCTCTCAGGCATCTGCTGTTGGCCACAGCTGGGGCAGGACGTGGTACGGTTCCTACGATCTTTGCCACCTTCCTTGGGAGCTGTGTATACAGCAAGCCTTCCTGCAGCTGCCTCTGGAGCAAAGTTATGACGCTCTGGGAAGAGACCACCAAGGTGTTTGAGCTATGTCCTTGGGAGCAGATGCCCTTTCGTCTTTCTTCTGGTGCTATGAGTTCCAGCTCCAGTACCATCACAGAGTAAGACTGGGCTGAATGTGCACATGGGTGCAAAGAAAAGGAGAGTCTTTGCAAAGCCAGATACCACCACAGTCCCTCCACTCTGGGACTATTGATGAATGTTTATGCTCACAGCCCTGACTGTTCATTAGCAGAAGCTGTCATTTTTTCATCTGAGATCACTTAGCTAAACTGTTTTGCCAGTAAATTTCTGGCACCCCTCTTCACAAGGAATGCCAGACACAGCAAACTGCTCACTAGTTGCTGCATCTACACTTTTAAATAATTGACAGTTCCATTTTGTTCATTTTTACAGAGACATTGATGTATCTGGCAGTTCCTTAAGAGATGCCTCTGTGCTTAAACTGAAGCCACATCTGAAGAAACAGCAGACTGGAGATGCAGTATCTCTTTTTGCTCTTCCTCCTTAATCTAAATACCTTCAGCCTGAAATGCCAAATATTGGACTCTACCATCTCCTTTATCTCTCCATGTATAATAAAGAGGAAACGTATTTCCAAAGATGACATATTTATTGCAAAATAACTTAAAATACTGTTTTAATTTCCTCACCATTTACCCAAATTCTTCACAGTCTACCCAAGCTAACTTTGAGTTTTCTACTGCTGTCCATCATTAAAAAATAAATAAATCTGAGCCCATATTATTTAAATTACTAAAATCCACCATGGCCTTTCTACAATCTCTGACTTGTTTCCTTTTTGAGGAAAACCTAGTTGAGAAGAGCTGGAGGGAGCAAACAACTGGAAGGGGACAAGCTGTAGCTGACAGGAGGTTTGGAGACAATTTTGTGAATGGCAATCCTGAAGGCAGGAAAGATGGAAGTTCTGCTGTGTTTCCTCAAGGGAGCCACTCTCTATGCTTGCCTGATCTCTTCCAGGCCTTGGTGACTGAGCCATCACACAATTCACTGGGTGTGCCAGTCTGCAATGTTACAGATGTGCTGGTGGCACACAAACTGAAATTCAGCCTTTTAATGTAGCTGGGACTTGACTGATCAACATGGTGGCAGATGGGGTCTAAGCCCTAACCCAGCATCCAGAGCTAAGAGCCAGCTGAAGGACTTGAACACAGGCCCAACATGCTCACCACATGGAGAAGGCAAGCAGCCACATGCTGTAATCCTAACCATCCTGTTCAACGTTCACATATCTAAATATCCTATTAGACTCCATGGCAACAAACAAAACCAGAATGAAAATGTAGAAATTTTGCAGATCAGTAGATGTGCTCTGAGCTTTTGAAAACTAGACCACTTGGATTAAACTGCCAAACTTCACAATTTTGGTGGGGCAGGGAGGGAACTTTAGCCTTAAACTCTTTAGTTTATTATCATATCTAAGCTCTTGCTCACATTTTTGATCAGACGGAGAAGATATACTCAAGAGGGAGTATCATTCTCTGGTGGGGTCTTTACGTAATTTTGCGTAACAGATTAATGATTTTACTTGGCTTGCTTGTAATGTTCTGTTGACTAGAGAAGGGTGACTTTTTTTTGAAGAAATGCTTTTCCTCTAAAAAGATGTTTATTTAAGTCAAACAAAATTCTTTGTGACTTGGCTGATATTTTTTGGCCCAAAATAATTAAACCTTCAAACATTTCAGAAGTTTAAATGTTTTGATTTGCTATTAACTTGAACTCTTTTGCTTCCTGCTTTACTAAGGACTTTTTAGAAATAAAAATGCTTTTATTCAGCTCTCAATTAAATCCATTTTTGGTGGTGGTGATGATTTTACAATGACTCAATTCATTTAACCTTCTTCACCTCTTCCTCCAGTTTTGGGGGTTGTCCACCAAAACCAAAAGCTTATTGTCTTAGCATCTCTGCCATTCAGGCAGTCAGGGATAACTATTTGTCCTGCTTACTGCAATTTAGAAATGCCTTCCTAGTGCGACTTGCTGCTGCAAAGCATTAACACACGCTAACCCAGCTGACCCACAAGAAGAGAGTTCATAGACAAAATGGCAATGCTCAAAATGTTCAGGGAGCTTATGATCACTGCATGGGCACTATGCTCCAAACTTCGGTGCACAATTTCCTAGGTTTTCCTAGAGTTGGGTCCATTTTTAACTACGTGAGACTGTTTGTGTGTCTAGAGCTTCTTTTATTTCATTAAATATCTCACACAGGAAGTTATTCTTCTAATGCCCTCTTGGCTCTACTTCTCATGTCAGAAGACACAGCCTCTCCCTTGTGAAATGGGGTCATGCTATTCCCTCCTCCTAGAGCTTCAGTGTTTTAAAGTCAGCAGTTACCTTGGAGGTAAAGGCTGTAATCAGCAATTTAGAGAGTCAGGCTCGCTCTCATAAGCCCTTTCTCATCTGACCAAATCTGGATTTATTTGGTGCTCAGCGGCACAACTTCAGCAGAGAAAAATGAGTGTCACTTAACAATGCTGTTATCACTCTCGTGGCTCACCTCTAAACCCAACCCATATTCAACATATTCTTGAATAACGAGTGCCAGAAAAGGACAGAGTTTGCACAGCAGTCACCGTGCCAAGTACAAACACGAAGAAGTCCCCACACCACATGGTATCTCCTTGATTATAGATGCAAGGCTCAGCTCACCTTTTTTAGGCAGAGGATTGTACAGGGAGCTCGAGTTAAGCCATTAGCCACCACAATTCCCAGCTCTTTCCTTGGATTGCCGAGTACTATGACAAATGTGGCCAACATTGTGTCAAGACAGAGTGCCATACCAGAGCAGAAAGTATCCAACTGAGCCCCTTTTGCCATAACACATCCCTTGACTACTTTTCATTCACTGGTCTCTAGGTTAACTGCAACTTACGTTTTCAGGCCATTGATAAAGGTAGGAAACTGCAGTGGTCCAAGATCTGATCCTGTTCATTTCATTCAGTAGGTCATACAGATTTTGCACTCTTCTTGTGTCGAAACTAAAATATAGTGGGGAAAAACAAGTAAAATAGCAGGAACCTCACATCAGTACAGCAATCATTAGCAAGTAAATTCACAACCTCATCACAGCTCTATCAAACAAAATCAGTAAATTCTCTTTTCCCTCACCTCAAGTCTCTGTCTCAGCCTTTGTGAATTGGCATTGTGTATTTCACTGCTGCTTAATTCCCTCTTGAGTCACATCTCAGCCTTTCCAGCATTTCTTTCAGCCAGGCTGATAAGTCCACAGTGATGACTCCAGTTGTCTCCATTTAAACATTGACTTAATATTTACATTTATATGAGTTCCCCAGTGTGTGGGGGACCACCACATTTAAAAAAACAGCCCCTTCTCAGGTAGCTCTTTACACAGTCTTACTATCTAACTATTGAGACCTGTGGTTTACCTTGACTCAACATGACTGGTATGTTAGTGAAAGGCATTTCACCACCAGCCAGCATAAAAGCATCACTTGCTTGCCTCTTCCACCTGTCAGCTCCAGCATTTGCCTGGCATGAACTTAATTGCTAAGTCCTTCATCTTAGCTTCATCTACTGTGGCTGACCCAGCAGGATTAACAGCTTGAGTCATTCAACAGCAAAGCCAGCTACAAACCCAAGAACCAACTCCCAGCTCCTCATCTTCACACAGCCACAAGAAGGCAAGACCCTTCTCCAACCGTCCTGTGCAGGAGCTCACTGAGAACAAACTCAGCATGTCCGTCTAACTCTGAAGCAGGGTGCTAAAAACACTCAGGATATTTGCAGTGACAGGAGCCGCAGTGGGAGGGCTAAGCCTGTGCTCTTCCATGGAACTCGGGACAAAGCAGTAAACATTCAATCTTCCCGCAGGAAGTTTCTCTTCACGCTGCTGTTTTGTTCACCCAAGTTTGAGTGTACTGGATCAAAGGTTCATCTAAACAAGCAAATCTAGTTTTTCCAGAATACGATCCCAAGCCCCAGCCAGTTGCAGCTGAAGGATTTCCTGAGCCAGAAGCAGTGTCTTTCTATTAAGACTTTTCTTCCACAAACTTCTGCAGGAACTTTTTAAACTCTGCATACAAACACTGGCATATATACATGTGGTGCACTTTTGTTGCTATAGATACATTAATTTAGAGGAGACTACGTATCATTGATAAGCAAAATTATTATTAGAGCAGCTACTTGATAGGGGCCAAATGGTTACATAAGCAAAATGAATCCAATTAAAAGCCCATTTTTCTCACAACCACAGTCTTCTGAATCATTCATTGTTCAGGCTCAAGTTTTCCATGCCTAAAGAGAAAGTTTTTTTCCTTATCCCCTTAAAGTCAAAGCAAAATCTCTGCAACCATTTTTAGGTTATGGGAGAGTGATTCTAACCAAACTTTTTCCAGAAGAACTACAGTAAAAACAGATGAAATTTGAAACTTGGCCATGACTGAGTAATCAATGAAAATTAGTGCTCTTGCATGCTTTGAAAGGAATTGGCTTTAATTTAGCAAAGTTGTGGCTCTTCAAAAACAGTGTGCTGTATACCCATGGCTAAGATGTTGTGTACAGGTGGGTGTACTGCAGGGGTCAATGAGCGCACGTACTGATTTCAAAGAGAGCCTTATGTTGCCACAGAACCTGCCACTCACTGAAGGCACCACGTAGAAGAATAATTCTCTTTTATGGGTATGAGGTTAAAAACAAATCATCCAGGGCTTACTTTCACAAGGTCTGAGCTAATCCAGCCCTTGAACTTCCTCCAACCTCCATCAGGTGTGAGAGGGCCCCGTGCATGCTCAGGCTGCAGCAATAGGGTAGCAGAGGTAAAAGGGCAGGAATCAATAAACGAACTATCTTTTCTAAGAGCACTACTGAGTCTGAAAGAATCAGTTTCTCACTTTCCTTCTGGGAAGGAAATCCTTGCAGCAGCTCAGTTTGGGGCGGGGCAGGGGAGGGAGCATCCTCTCTCAGAAAACTCATTGCTCCCATGGCAGTCAAGGATTCCCCCGAGATATGAATGGTGGTGATTAAGACCCCTTAAGATAGGCCTTACCTCGTAACTCTTATTACTTGGATGAGTGCTTTAACTCCTTTGCAGCCAGGGAACAGGATGAGTCCTGGGTGACCAGAGGCAACTGGAGATTCCTGCTGCTCTCTGTGCACTCCCTGGGATGCTGACAGCGGCTGGGTCATCTTCTGAGCATGCCCAGTTTCTTTAGGGAGTCAACAAAGTTAAAGAGCTGGTTGCTTAGCAGCACATCTCCAGAGGCACCTGTTGCCTCTGTAAGGAATTCACTCACTGAGTAAATAATTCAGACTAGGCAAGAACCTTGGTAGGGCCAAATGCTTAGAAAATTGATAGGCCAGTGACCAAGTTGGGCTACTTGAACTTCCCCCTCTGCTTTTTGGAGTGAGTATTTCCTTTAATGGTGGCCACATCTGATTACTTTGCTTAAAACAATACAAGGAATCATGTAAGACAACATGCAACAAAGCACCAAACAAAAACCAGCCCGAGCTTCATCCAGTGACATTTTCTGAGAGTTCTCCTGAAATATCTCCTTATACCTAGGCACCACTCATTTGCACATCTTTACTTCACATGTGTCGTGGTTTAACCCCAGCCAGCAACTAAGCACCACGCAGCCGCTCACTCACTCCCCCCCATCCAGTGGGATGGGGGAGAAAATCAGGAAAAGAAGTAAAACTCGTGGGTTGAGATAAGAACGATTTAATAGAACAGAAAAGAAGAGACTAATAATGATAATGATAACACTAATAAAATGACAACAGTAGTAATAAAAAGATTGGAATGTACAAATGATGCGCAGTGCAATTGCTCACCACCCGCCGACCGACACCCAGCCAGTCCCCCACCTCCCAGTTCCTAAACCAGATGGGACGTCACATGGTATGGAATACACTGTTGGCCAGTTTGGGTCAGGTGCCCTGGCTGGGCATGAGAAGCTGAAAAATCCTTGACTGTAGTCTAAACACTACTGAGCAACAACTGAAAACATCAGTGTTATCAACATTCTTCACATACTGAACTCAAAACATAGCACTGTACCAGCTACTAGGAAGACAGTTAACTCTATCCCAGCTGAAACCAGGACAACATGAATAAATGGTTCCCACAATGTCTGAAAGGTTTCACTTCTGGCATTAATCTTCAAATAAATTCTTATGAAGCAATTTCTGCCATGTCAATTTATAGCTCTTTAAATTGACAACTAATTACAAGAACAACCCTTTTTTGACAGAATTTATAAACGCAAGAATAAAGAAAGATAACACCATTCTGACTCATCTGAAAACTGCTGTTGTGCTTTCTTCCTATTTTTAAAGTCTTTATAGCATTTGGACGATGCATGACAGATTACTACCTTGAATTTATGCACCACTAGGAAACGCTGTTATCCAGCAGGCAGTACTGAAAACACAGAAATATGATATATGATACTATATGAACTATATGATTTACACTTACTATACATTCTTTTTTTTTCCTCAAGAGCTCATCTGTTTTTCTAATTTAATATATTTATCTATTTTTTCCTTCATCAAAGCATAAAATGCCAAGTTCTGAGCCCCTTGAAAAAATGAAGTGCACAAAAAAGGTTGGCCAGGTAATATCACATAGAAGATTATGCAAGAACATGATGCTGGGATCACTTTTAATAATAAAAACACTATAATGGATGACGTGGGGCAGGGTTAGGTATGGAGAAAAGAAAATTTCTTCAATTCTGTAAAATCTTAGGTTTTGGCTGCTTTACAAGTTTCAACTCTTTTGCAAAGATGCAGCTACAATTGAATAAAACCTGTTAACATAAATCCAAAGATAAACAATCCATGACAATTCCTCTTTCTTTCAAAATGCAGAATTATTTTCAATATTAATTTTAGCAGTATTCCAGATTGAAGTCTAATAAGCATCTGGTACAAAATAAGCAACTTATGTGTTCTTTCCCAAACATCCAAAAAATATTTTAACATTGGGTTAATCAACCTCTAATTACCAGTGTAGGAAGGACTGGAATACTCTGAAGCATCTCAGCATAGGCAACGAAGAACCAAGTCAGACCCAAGAAGGGAGTCAGCTTTGAAATCCTTTGGCAACATAATATAGTTGTTTCTGTTAGAAACCCTAAATTACCTTTTCTTTTATGGGCTCCCAATCCCACTAGTGGAGTGGGACTAATTTTTGTCACTTGCCAGAGAAAGACTTTGATCATGTACTAAATGGTTTTACAGTAAGTGGGTAGGACTGCAAGTAGCAAGATACAGAATAAGGAATTTATCCTCAAGAGTCTCTCTCATTTTGATGGGTTGCCTTTGATCCCACAAAGATGGGATTACAACTTTAAAGTCTGTCCTAGCAGTGGGTGGATCACCTCAGGAACTGACCAGAGAACAAAGCACATTCCAAAGACAGAAATTGCAGGACCTGGCTTAAAACTCTGAGCTGCAATTCAGGGACTTCACCGAAAAAAGAAACCTGACACTTGTGCCAAGCCATCTGACAACCACAGAATTTGGGAAAACATTCAGCTCACTTCCTTTTTTATCTGTTTGTCCAGCCTCCAGTTTTCCCCTTCAAGATCACCAGGTTTGTTCTTCAGCAGCCACTGTCAAACAAAGAGTTATTCCTTGAATCATATTCTGTTTTGCCTACACCTTGTGCAAATGACAGGAACTGTTTAACATTTATGTGAATGTAACAGAGAAGAGAATCTGGCCCTCTGTTCCTGAGGGCAGCTTAAATACTGAGGATGCTTTTACAGTGTTGAAATACTTCAAACCTGAGGAATCGGAAGATGAAAAAGTGAGAAAAGCATTCAAAATGTCTACAATAAAAGAAAGAGAAGGAAATAAAAGAAGTTAAAAAATTTATTTTTCCTTTGGTGAAAGCCAGCAGGGAATTCTTGAAATTCTTCAAGCTACATTGAGCTACATCTTCTAGATCTAAATGTGAAACTGCACAGGATTTAAGCACATGCTTCCAAAGGCATTTCAACCACTGGCAATTTCTGCTCCCACAGGAAGGCTACCTATTTTCTTCTTGTTCCTCTACATCTTCTACAGTGTCTTCATTAAAGTTTTTTCTGACTTGTAAATTTGGTTTCTGAGTAGTGAGTTTTGTGAAAATCATAAAGCGATAGATTTATTGTGGAGGGAAGTATAAAATGATGCAATTTTCATGTTGTTAGCACTCTTCCATGTATCTAAGAGAACCGTCCTGTGTGAGAATTCCCACTAAAGCCCTGGGGGTGAATTGGATTCAACTAGATTATTCCCAGATGGCTAAGTTACAGTTACTTACAGATATTGAAAAGAGGGAAATCTTGTGGATGATGCCAAGAAGTGGAAAAGATGTTAGAGTGAAGAAAAAGAGTGGGACTCCTCTCTCCTGTGTCCCATCACAGAAACAGGCCCCTGGCTTGAAAGCCATTTGGGGAAGGGAACTGTTTGTATTGTGTTTGTATTGCAGCACTCTGACCAGGAGAAATATCCATAGGAAAAAACCAGTTAATTAAACCACCAATAATCCATTTAAAACAACAACAAAGCCTCTTGGGAAAGTTCCTGGGGAGGAGATACTACTGCTCCATTTGGGGTGTTTCCTCCAAAATTTCCACAGAAAGCCATCCAGACTTTAGGCTCTAACATGTAACATCCGGTGATTGATTCACCCCTTGAGTCACAGATGACACTTTGCAGACTTTCATCAGACAGGAACTTGGGATCCAGCTGTGGCAGTTTCATTTGCACAGAAGACTCAGATCCCAATCCCTGCAAGCAGGGTGCCACTTTCCCCAGGTCGACTCCTATCCCCCCACATGAACTATGAATCTCCCTCTTGGAATTAGCCTGCTCCAAATGAAAGCTACTGATAAGCTTAATGACTCTCCTAGGCTGCAAACAAGAAATTTAATTCCATTAAAAAGCCAGGAAGCTCTTCCTACCTATCTATGGTTAAAAAATCTCTGTCTGTGGCTGATCTTGAGATATTTGCCTTTAAGAAGTGTGTCAAAAGTTCTGCAAATCATTTTTAGGGGTTTCTAAATGTATTATTTATAAGTTCCTTTCCTCTCCCATAATTCTTTATAGTTGGAATTGTAGCATTAATGGAGCTTGGCTTTACAGGCAGAGACAGAAATAGAAACAATAAAACTTTAAAACTTACTAAAATATTTTACGAATAAGCTGCTGTAAAATTTCAGGCATCTACAGAGCTCACTGTGGTGTGAAATACTCTGAAGGCCTTATTGTTGCTTCTTGGAGATGACCTACATAACTCACAGCATCTTCACTCAGAAATAGTGCATCTTTCCAAATACACACTGTGGAACCTTTTCAGATCACATTCTGAAAATGTTACAATCTTTATATATATCCTATATACATATCTTTCTTACTTTCACATCTCTAAAATGGAGTGAGATGATTCAGTAATGCAACACTTATTAGAAAAATGTGCTTTCGGTCATCTGACTACAGCTCCCCAATTTGAGTTCAATTCCCAAAACAATTTTTGGCAGGAAGAAATATTGCCGGGGGGGGGGCGGGAACAGAGGCAGGGAAACAGAAGAGGAAAAAGAAGTAGATTTGTGAAATTGGAAGCTTAAATAAAATGTGCCTGCCGTCGAATTTTCATGCATTATTTATTAAATGTGATCATCTCTACTACATTTCAAAATACCTTGATGAAAATTCAAACCAAATATTTTAAAATATTTGAATCCCTGGGCAAATTTTGAAACAACTCTATTGATCCAAAATGCACATCAAGAAATGGCAGTTCTAGATAGCCTAATGGATTAAACAGCTCTGTGAGTTATGGTGCCTTTAAGAGTACTGAATTTCATGCCAATACTCACAATCCTGGACACCACCATCTCAGTACATTCTCTGTTGTATTTGCATTCATGTTTTATGCAACTTTTTCAAACGATAGTATTTTCTTTCTCTGTGCAAATCAAGGTAAATTCTTTCTTCAAATACAACTGTGTGAAGCACTATTAAGTCAAAAGTGTTCAATACATCTTTCTGGTTTGTACTACTGAAGAAACATAAAGAACCTCCAGCATTATTTAGGGACAATAAACATTACCCAGTTCATTAGTAAGTGAAGGGAATGGTAATGGTACTGAGGTCAGAGAACACATACAAGGATGAATATGGCTGAATTAACAGCTGGGGTATTTGGCATTCAAGAATCAAATAAGAACTGGCTGCAAATCCTTCAGGTCTACAAATGTTAAGTTGCAATATTTTTTGGTATTATAAGAATATTGGAATAACAACTGAATCCAATTTATTTCAAGATGCTGAAAAAGTAGGTTCTGATGAGAGCCACAAAAATTACTCAAGGGCTAGAGAAGATGACTCATGGTGTGACAGTAGAAAAGGTCAATATTTTTAGTAGGTAAAAGAAGAGATTAAAATAGATTTGGTTACATTGAGCAATCATATCAGAAATTCAGGTGGTCCTTAATCTAGAGCAGAATAAGGTATTGTAAGAATCAATAGCTGGAAGATGAAGTTTGACAAATTCATATATGAAATTAATCCAAATTCCCTCTTATAAACTGACCAAGCTTGTTTCTGTCACTTGCTCTACTGGAATATATTAAACAATCCAGAAAAATATATCTGTGACCTCACTCCAGCTCTGTTCTTCCCTTTTTAAAGGTTGTCCTTTGCTCCCTCTTTAGTAGTGCCCTCCCCACTGCACTATTCATCTAACTGACAATACACTCTGCAATAAATGCATAATGTTGTAATTCCAGAATTAACTCTTACTTGGCCCTGTGTCAAATGCTTTTCTGAAACTCAAATACATTAATTCCGTTGAATTTATCTATTGAGTTATCTCCTCCAGGATTGCAGAGTTTGGGCACATGACGTACCCTGAAACCGACACACAATACTGTTGCATCTGTGTGTCATGATTCTTCTCCAAAGCTGATTCTAATCCAATGGAGGTAACCATTCAAGGGTTTGTGTGAGTCATTTTATTCTCCCCTTCTTTGCTAGGGGGACTCCATCACGACTTTCTAGTGGCATGCTCTCATCCCTTCCTTGATAAAATTATTTAAATTCCATGTTAATTCCACACACACATACTCTTTAACAATCTTAGGACAAGGACTATTCTTTCCTCTCTATTTGAGCACATTAAGAACTTTGAGGTATGTTTTCACCGTATGTGTGGTCTCTATTCCTTCCCTGCCCATACTATTAGCTCTGTCCTGTCATTCATCCCATGGTCAACATCATCACTAGCTTTACCGCAAATTAAGGATAAAAATGTTTTCACCTGAGCCAAGAGAGATTATTTTTAACCTCTACCTCATTTTTCAGGGGTCCTACTTCCTTTCTTCCTTTTTATAAGCAAAGAACCTTTGGCGGTGTGTTGTAATTTTCTTAAGTCTATTCACTGACTTTTTGCAATCCTTACACTTTGTGCCCTTTAAAACATAAACACTCCTTGCCGGACAGTCCATGCCTGGTTTTCTTTGCCCCAGATAATCTTTGCTATCCAGACAGTTCCAGCTAATGTTCACATCTTTGTCTTGATAGAATTCTAAGTTTCCTCAGCATTCAGACTGCTGGGTCTCAATGTCTTCATCTCTATATTTATGAAAGTTTGCTCTTTGAAGTCAGTAATCCTAGAATTTAGCTTACATGACACAGTAGGGAATATGATCCAAGCTATTTTGGGTAGTGTAGCTATGTCAGTGTGATGTTCCACTTGAGCTAATAAACTTTGAATCTGTTAGCCGGAGCAAAGCATGTGGCAGTATAGCTTCAGATATTCAAATCAGCCCATTCAGAACTAATTTGGTCCTCTTTGCTGGCTAGGTACTGTTGTGTAGACATAATTCTTATGTCCTATTTCTGCCTTTTATCTGAACAGGTATTTTTTTTTAATTTAAACAAAACTAACTTTTGATTACAGATACAAGCTTGTTTTCTACAGTCAAGTCTTCCATAGCATGTTAATTACTTATCAAAATAAAAATTAATATAGATCACCTTTTGTCATTGAATGTTTTAGCTCTATACGGTCCTAGCATGATTAGTAATATCTCTTCACCAGCCATGCATATATTATTACAAAGAAACAATCCAGCAGTACAATTACAGAAAATCCTATGTATACATATATACCTGTGTCTAAGCCAACCTTAGAGATTACATCAGGCTCTGTAAACAACCAAAAGCAAAAGGAGCTCTTTGGCTACCTTCTCCCAAAGTGACGATAATCCAAAACAGCTCTATTTTTGCTGTCCCTTCCCATTTCTTTACAGCCTACCACATTAATAATGTATGGCGCTACCACATCACCTTTTGCCTTTAGTTCTGCTCTCCCTGGACAGCACACATTTTTTTGAGACTCGTGTTCCAGTTGTAATTATTATACTTGATTTCACATCCTGCATGAGCAGTTGAAGTTTCACCGTGTTGCAAAGTATCTTTTTGAGAAATGTACAGGAACCTCAGTTATGCCTGTCTAACCTCATTAAATATTAAACCTGACCTTCCACCACCCACTGCATCATCTACCTGATCACTATTCTTGGTGGTAACACTTCTTTCTTACCGTAACAGTTACAGAATAATTTAGATCAGAAAGGATCTCCTGAAGCCTGTAATTCAACCTCCTGCTCAAAGCAGTGTGAGCTTCAAAGTTATATCAATATGATCAGAGCCCCATTCAGTTTTGCAAACATCCAAATCTCTTGTCCATTCCCCTTGCCTCTGTGACTCCTTTCTCCCTTATCCCCTCCCCACTCACCTGATTTTTCTCTTCCATGTAATAGAACCAGGCTTGAGAAATTACATGTGTCCTGCCTGACCTTCTCTGCCCTGTCTTCCCCTACCCTTTTCTCCTTCTTGACAGACCGGCAGAACTCTGCTGAAGGTCATCCAGGCTGCAAGGTCTTGAAGCCTCAGCTTCTCATCACTATCCTTGACAGACTCCAGCAGACAGTTTCTTTTGTTGTTGAGACCACAGGTGAGCAAAGGAAGCATTTTGTTCCTCAGAGGTTATTTCTCAGTGTCAGGTCTTTAACATGTAATTCTGTCCCTAGCAGGCAGCACAACACTGTCTTCTGGACCAGCTCAGCTGGCAGGCACTCAGTTCTTCTTAACAGGGAGTCCTCACTAACGGGGATCTGCTCCATGTCTGTACGTATCTTCGCTCTTCCTTTCAACCGCAGTTTATCCCATCTTCTCTTCTCTGTCATAAACTTTCACATATCACCCTCTTTGTTCATTGCTGAGACTCACAACATCTCTGCGTAGGAGATAACATGCAGTAGACCCATGTACGCACATTTCAGAAGCATGTAATCAGCAGTCACTGGAAGGATTTTGCTCAGATTATTCATAATGAATTTCTCTCTTAGGAATAATACCCCCAAATCTATCTTTTTTATTATTTATTTGAGGCAGGTTTTTTGTAAATTCAGCAGCTCAGCGGGTGATGGGTTCAGTGGTGATGTTCTACCAGTCCTTGCTATTGCCACAAAGCATCACTGATTCTGCCATGGGATACAATACCAGGCACTTTTGTTTATACACATGAGCATTATCATTGCTACAAAAGAGCTGTAACAAAGGACTAGCAGCTCTACACTCCCCAAAGCACTACCTAGCAGTCTTGACTATCACAGGATCTTCCTAAGCAGTTAATGTCTCAAGCAGGCAGATGAACTGGATGTGCCTTATACTCAGTCTCATGTTTTAAAATTCAATTATCAAGATGTCCTCCTTGCTCCGTCATTTCACCTTTACACTACTTGCAGTAATCAAATTTCCTTGTTGCTTTTTGTTTCTATGGTATAAACATCACTACTTAACTCAATTTAAGTCACAAAATACCTCATTAAACCCCATCCAGAAACTGTTGGTAAGAGGAGGCTTGTGTTACTAAACCCTCATTTATATCTAATTATAAAGATGGAACATACCAGATTATTTTAATAGGAAACATTCACATGTTGGCTTCACACCTTAACTGATTAGGGATCAGAATCCCCAATTTTCAGTTATTAAAACTAAATTACAAGAAATACAAGGGATGAAAATGGTGGACACTGGAACATTTTAGCTAGATATGGAAAAAGTCTGGAGGAAAGGTGGGTGAGTTCAAACATACCATTGATCAAGCACAGTGTATGATATTCAGCAACAAAGTTATATGTAGTTTCCTGCAATTCTGCTGCCAGAGAACAGAGTAGGCTGTTGAAACTTACCAGCCTCTACCCAGTGAATGTGTGATCAGCCAATGGCACAAGACGCTCCATTAGCGTGACAGAAGCCAAAATTCAAAGTGCAAAAGCTATGTGACTGTGGAGTTCAGCTTAAAATTGAAAAAACACATGCACCTTTAAACCCCCCCCCCCCAAAAAACCCCAAAAACCCCACAACCCCCCAAAAACCCCCAAAACATGGCTACTTCAACGTTAACAGTTATTAGGATCACTTCGAAGACTAATTCTACCCAGCACTTGACCTCAGGTGAAGTGCTTACAAGACAAAAACAAGTAGAGAAATCTCTGTCTGAAGGCAGAATTATTCAGTGCATTCAGTAAAAGCAGTAGCAAATCAAGCAGCAGACTGTAGTTTACATAAGGGTAGAATGAGGAAACAGTAAGTGACCTTTCCCTTACAGACCTTCTCAGACTTCTCTAAAAGTCATTCCAAAATAAGCAGAGAAAGCAAGGCTTGCATCAATCACCATGAAGCACAGGGGAACCTCCCCTCCAAATACCCCCGCGCCTTGCCCCATGCTGGTTCTACTCTCTTTTCCAGGCTCTTGATTTCCCTTCTTTTAATGCGCCTTCCTGCTGGTTTACAGCCCCGCACGCCAGGGAGCCAGCTCTCTGCTGCCAGTGACTCTTGTTACAGTACCAGGGAGGCACACATGTTGTCCATTTCTTCCAGGTGCATTCTTTATTCAAGTCCCACTGAAATCAGTGGAAGAAGTCTCGGGGTGTTGGACCAGAACCCAGTATTTTCAAACCTTTTGAAATTAAATGAACCCTACAGTTTGTTAAAAGGAAGATGCTGGAAATGAGTCTACACCCAGCTAGATGGGGCTTGAGACAGGAATTTCTGAGGTCAACGCAAGCAAGATTGACTTGCTACTCATTTCTTTTAGTTATGGCACCAGTAAGACCATTTTAGAAACTCTTTTGAATTTCCTGTTTGAAAGTTTTCAACAAAATGCTGTAGGTATATATAACTAACAGCAAGGTATTCCTCCAGGCTGGGCTAGTGAGCGGACATCATCTAGCACCATCCATTCCCAAATGTCACGTTTATGTAACAGCTACTGTTGGATGACCAGCTCCCACAATCAACAGCTCAACTTCCATTTTCTGAGTTTTCTGAAAGTTTTTCATAGGCTGTTAATATGCAGTTTTAAGCAAGATGATCAGGATCAGGTGATTAAATACTCTAAGGTTCAAAAAAAGTGTTAAATGTAAGATTATTTTCAAGTGGATAAGGTGACATGGACATGGCTGACAGTTTTAAGTGTAGTTTTTAGTGCGGCAATCCTTTGTTTTGAACATAAAACTCAAGAAATTTGAGTTTTGTAATTATAATGAGATTTCCAACTGATGTTTTGAATACCATGGTGGATCACTTCAGTCCTTTACCAGGACATCTGCATTTTCAGGCATGTGAAAGTCTCATGCTTCACCCGGCACAGAACTTGTTTGGGTCAGTCAAACATTTATACAGTAACGGGGCAGCAATTTTGATTTTTGTGACTATCATCCGCTAAAGGATTTGGTACTTTCTACATTGCTTAAGTAACTCATACATGTCAAGAAACAGAACCATTTCGCAATTCTAGCCTACCCTCATGCCTCTCTGTATTCCTTACAGATGCTCTTCTATTACGTTTTACACATTTCAGAAGAAAAGCATCTGACATTTTATGAGGAATAGCCCTAGTAGCAATGGAAATTGCAAGTCTAAACCAGAAAGTTTTAGATCCTCAGTTTTCCTTTCTATAAGGCCCCTTTTCTTTTGCTTAGGCATCCACATTTTTTCCAACATTTTTAAAATGTTGTATGTATTTATGGTGGAATTTTCAAAGCCACCAAGAGGATTTGGATGCCAGACTGCAGCTCTTTTTAATGAGATGTGAACATCCAAATCCATACACAGATTGAATATACATTAGGCTTTGTATACGTGCTAGCAAACAGCTAGCAGAGCTAGCAGCTATGCAACACCCAAAAGTACACTCAATTTGATTCTGCAACACCTTAGTTATTCCAACCAGATCATCTACAGGGAACTAAGCTACATACTGCCATACCAAGTTGGTTCTGTTGTGCCAGATACTAAGAGCGAGAAGCTGCAAAGCCATTTCACTTGCAAAGTAAGCCAAATTCTAAATGTAAACCTCGCATCACAGTATATTCAATTACAAAATCGCAACTGCCTCACATTCTAATTAGCGTTTTTACAGGATTTTAGGGAACACCACCCTCCATCCTCCGCCAACCAGTGCCAGTTCCCTCCCTGCAAGGATTCCCCTGTGTCCTTCATCCCCAGGGAGCCAGTTTTCAAGGAGTAATGCTGTCAGCGGGCACTGGGAGGAGGTCTAATCCCAATGGCTCCACACGCCTACAATGGCCAACTGGATTGCCAATTGGCCTTTGACTCCATGAGCTGTGGAAGTATAAAGCCATACGGGCACAATCATCAGTCTGGTGCTAGCTGATGTTTTAGTTAAATTTTTTGTCAGGGCAGCATTTTTTGGCTTATAGGTCTCCCAGAGAGAAGAGTTAAACGTAGTTCTTCAGGAAGCTGTGTGCCAGTTAAAGAAAACAAGTGACATACAGCACAGAGAAATGATGCCAACCAAATATAAATGATAGTAGGAATTGGCAATGCAATAGACTTAGCAACAAGGCTTCATTTTTATCGGAACTATTTTTATCTAAACCTGCTTTAGGAACAATTCCTGTCTTCAGCTGAAGATAAGATATAAACTAACTATGGACTTGTGTAAGTAACTAGTGGTTTTAGTATCATTTTAGAAAATAGGTATATATATTTTTATAATCTGTAAATGATGAATTCCCTAAAAATATGAAGATTTTTACTCTTTGCGCAGGAATCTGCTTGAACGTCAATTTAATGATTACTACTAGTAGATGGAATTTTGATATCCATTTGGTAGTGATTTACACCAGTGTTTTCAAGGCTGCCAACAAGCAAATCCAGAAGGCAGGCAGCCAAAATTCCAGAAGAGACAACTGTCTTTTATTTTATAGCTTATGCGTTTTGAGCTTAATATGATTTTCCACTAACAAGTTCTGTACCTTCTCCAAAGTGCTAAAACTGGTGTGCAGCATTGCAAAGTAACACAGCCTCTTCGAGGCAAGCTAATATTAAACTCATGGTAAATTATAGAAGTTATACTGTTTACTTAGGGAAAAGAACAGTAAGGTTAAAAGAACTACACATGATTTATTGCATACACTGGTTTCAATGGTCACATTTTTAAGCTTGACTATATATGAAACAACAATATATCAGCTAAGTGTTCTTTCCCATCTGATACAGAGTGAGCAAATACATAAGAGACAAGGAAAAGATTGCTGTAACACTTAAAAGGAGCACAAAGCATGCATCGGTTATATCATGTGCTTGAAAAACAGGATGCAAATCATATGTAATCTTTCCAGAAAGGCAGCGAAAACAAGCTGCATTTGAAGGAGCAAAAAGGGCACAAACAGAAACAGGGTCTTCTCACTTTTCAAGCAGAACCATAGGAAGTGGGCACACATTAGCATGGTGAGGTCCAAATCTTGTGTTTAATATGATGACTGAATGATTTCTAATTATTTCTAATGCTAACAGTATTCCATTTGCAACAGCAATATTAGTGAAGAAAAAGCTACTTATCCATTAGCCTAGACTCTATACATAAAATGAGGCCCTAGCTACCACTTCATACCCATCAACATGAAAGATCAAACACAGTTTTCCTTTGTAAAGCATTTATTCTTCCACTGATCACCTATTGGAAAGATGACCCCTATCAGGACAGCATGTGTTCCTTGCTCCTCAGAGCAATAGCTGCCATTTCACCATTACTACCTGAAACTAAAATCAGATTAGCTAAGTTGTTGACTATATAGAAAAGGTAGTTCTGTGTGCCATGTGTGCTTCCTGAAACTATAACTGCACAGAACTGAACACCACAAAGAACACCTCTCATTCTATTAGAAATTTACAAGTTAAGACATAAAAGTCAAAACCAAACACACTGCAGATAGCATAATGTTAACAGGTGGAGAATAATATTAATTCTGAAATAATAGCCTTGAACTGATACTCCATGTTCAGATATGAACTGGGAATGACTCTTCTTCTTTCCCTTCCTCTTCCCGGCACAGGTTTTTGTCTGACTATAAAACTTATCATCCTGTCTCCTTTCTTAGTAACATTTGTCTATCCTGATGAATTCCTAAGCTATGCCTTGTTTCATTCTCCATGCCAGTACAAAGAACAAATGCCAGCTTAAAAGAAGCACTCTTGCATAGCTGCATGGATCCTGTTGCATGATAGTACCGTGCAGGTGTAGCATTTGAAACAGAATTCTATTCAAAGACAGGTTACGAGCCCACTGGCTGCAAATCTTGACATGCGTAACCGAGGAAATGACAAAAGCCCCTGCACACATGATGCTGATCCCACAAGATCACTCAGTCTAACCACACCGTATGCTCTTCCTCCACCTGTTATGACCTGTACAATATATACCTCTGTACACATCCAACTTGTAACAGATTCCCAGGCACCAACTGAACCCTTCCCTATAGCCCAGTTTTAATACACGTGATGCAAAATACTTTTAAATATACACTGAAGAGAAACCAGAGTTACTCTGGATGTATTTTCTATGTATTTTATTGATCTGGTACAATATACAAGCATACACAGCAGTATAGGCATGTGTATGTGTCTGGATATACATACATACACAAAATGCCATATGTATGATACATACAACAAACAAGGCCAGATTATCTGGTCTTGCAGAGATATGCCCAGCACAGGACCAAAGACCAGGGTGGAGGCATACAGACCCTTCAGGACTGTAACACTGTCTGTTCCTACAGCTGCCTGAGGACCAGGAGAGCTTCTGTAACAGGACAGAAAGATAATAGGCATCCATTTTAGATCTAGTAATAGAGAAGATAGTTGCTTTTATCTTACCACTGGTTATTCTGTTTTCCAAGGGTGATCGTTATTATTCAGATAATCAGGACTCACAGGCTTTACACCAGGAGATAAACGAAAGGTGCACAGAACCTGCTAAGTGGGATTCCACAGCACAAAGTTAGCTAATAAAGCCTGGGGGGAGCCATGCTAGATGATGAAACTGCACCAGGCCCAACAGGTTGTTGGGACCCAGGGGCTGAGATGTGGGAAATCTGGGTAAACACTCAAGAAAGAGCTCAACAGGAATCCTTGCTTTATTCTTTGCCCACCCCCAATCCTGCCATACTTACACATCCCTCTAGTACCCTCTTCTAATACCACCACAGAAATGGTCAGTACCCACCAGCATGCTAATAAAGTTTTTCCACAGTAAAGAATTACTACCATTTATTTCATTCATTATTTATCTTCTCATATTTTACGAGAAAACCAGTAAAATCGGTCAAGTTGGTTATCAGGCACCTGGCTGTATGATTTACATAGGAAACCACAGTTGTTGGGAGCTGAAAGAGGAGAAGCCTCATGGCCTCACAGTGTATTTTGGGAGGAACAAGATGGATAATTACCAAGTTTGTGGCTATGTTGTATTTTAACTTTTTCAGCTCAGGAAAACAGAAGGAATATTGGTGATATAGCTCTGATAGGCATATTTTGCTTGTTAAACAATAGAAAAAACACATTTTAAGCCATATTTTTTACCATAAACTACTGTTAGTTGATAACCTAGACCTGAATTTCTTCCTCTGTTGAAAGTTCATGGCTTGGATCAATGAGATGTGTTCCTATCATTTTCCCATCAGACATTACTGGAGAAGCAGTAGGTGTCTGCATGGTAAGTAAAGAGAGAGAAGGAGAAAAACTGGGGGTCATAGTTGGTGGAGGGTATCCAAGATTACGGATAAGGGGAGAATGAGGGTATTTTTTAAATGTTTGCCCTGATATTATATTTGGCATTCGCGGTGGCACTGTCCTTATACCAGGCTGAGCTACTGATGTTATCAAGGGAGGAGGGAAAACAAGAGATTTCTTCTCCTCAGGGAAGCTATGAATGTGTACATTTTCATCTTTCAGTTTTGCAATATCATTAAACACTGAGGCAAGAGGTTGAAATTTGGGTTCCCAGCTGAGCACATAATCCCAGTTATAACCACCTCCGAGATCCTCATCAGGGGTGCCAAGAGTTGCAAGTGAATCATACCCAGAGTCCTGCCTATCTGACATCAAGACATAGTCTCTTGTGAGGTCTGTCATTATGTCTTTCTCTTTTATTCCAATTTTCTTAATTGTTTGAGACAACATTTTATGTGCAAAGGCTGTGTCACAGGCTTCTTCTCTGCCTTCTTTAATGGCCTGCACGCTCTCCATGCTTTGCATGGTAGCCATGACATCCATTTCTCCAGACTGACAGGAGAGCTGATCAGACTCTCTTGGGATCCCTGAATCTGGCACCCGTGAGCCGTGCTCGCTCAGCACCGAGCCAGCGCTCCTTCTGCAAGGATGCTCATTGATCCTTTTGATTTCCTCGTCCTCTGCAGTTTCTCCTTCGGCAGAACCGTGGCCACTGGAGTCTGAATGCCTGCAGGGGACACCATCATCCTTCCCTTCTTCGATTCCTACTAGGCTCAGCCATTCTGCTATGGCACCCATGGGAAGCATACTGCTCTCAGTACTTTGGATTTTCTGGCAGTCCTTATCTTCGCTGGCTGAATTCACATCAGTAGCTGAGGAGGATACTACTTCTTTTTTCACACGAGCATTCATCAGATATTTCCACTTATGTCTTAGAATAAGTGCAGTAAGACTGACCGCAAGCAGTAGGAACACTATCAAGGAGACCGAAATGCTAATGGTCAGGCTGTACGCTGACACTATGGGATAACTCTCAGGAGAATTGGAAACATTTACCAAAACAGTGCATACTGTGAACTTTGACTCAATTTGGGGGCTATGAGCTCTTACCAACAATTCCAGGGTGTCATCATTCCTTTTGCTGCCATTTTTCTTTCTGTGAACAGCCTGAGTCAAATAAATATTACCACTGGTTTGATTCACAGAAAAGAATGGAGAGGTTTTTAGCAGGGAGTAACGAACAACTCCATCCAGTCCACCATCGCTGTCCAACGCTGTCACTCTGCCAAGCAACTGGCCTGCTTCGTTCCTCTCAGGGAGATTAAAGAAATACTGATCTTGTGTAAACACTGGGTCAAATTCATCTCTCCCCTCAATATCTACCTGAACTGTAACAGTAGCCAGTGAGTCACCTTTGTCTTTTGCTTGGATTATGAGACAGTACCTATTCTGACTTTCATAGTCAAACATTTGCTTTGTATGAATATCTCCTGTCAAAGGATCAATGAAGAACATGTTGTGGTCTCTAGGAGCTTCACGATGAGCCAAACATGAAGACTGGATGGAGTAGGTAAGGTGCCCATAGGAGCCTTTATCAAAATCCAGTGCATTGACAGCACACACAAAAGAAAAGGTAGGCAGATTTTCACTGACACTACAGCTCAGGCTGGGAAACAGAAACAGTGGGCTATAATCGTTGTCATCTAGGATGCTGACAAGAACAACAGAAAAAGCCACATTTTTTACATCAGCTCCTCCATCTGTGGCTTGGATGATCAAAGTGAATTTCATGGTGTCCTCGTAATCCAGCATTTTCATCAAATCCACTGATCCCGTTTTCCCATCCAAGCGAAAATGTCCCCTATCATTTCCAGAGATGATAGCATAAGTGATCTCTGCATTAGTGCCTGCATCGCAGTCATTTGCTGAAACTTCAGTGACGTGACTACCTACAGGGATGCTTTCCTTGAGATGAATATGGTACTCCGGGCTGCTAAATACTGGAGGATTATCATTAACATCCAGCACAGTTATTAGCACAGTAGCAGTTGAATTCAAGGAGGGCGTTCCATGATCAGAGGCAAGGAGGACCAAACGGTGAGAAGAAGCCGTTTCCCTGTCAAGAACGTTGTTCAAAACAAGACTGCCAACAAGTCTGTAGGATGTTTCTGACGCCTTGACACTTGCTTCCACGGAAAATAAATTCTCAGCATTGCCATCAATAATAGAGTATTCAACATATGTGTTTTCACGGGTCCAATCATAGTCAATGGCTGAAAACATGAGAACACTTTCTCCAGCTGAGGTATCCTCGTTCACACTGAGATTGTACAGAACCCTTGTGAACTGAGGGGCATAGTTATTTACATCTTCTATGTGCACCTCTACAGAGGTAACCGCACTCAGGGTGGGACGCCCACCATCTGTGGCTTCTATCAGGAGCCGAATAATGGAAATCTTTTCCAGCTGTGTCACTGGTCCGGTAGCGAACACTGAACCTGAAAATAAAACAGAATTAACAAAAGCCCACACTTCACACTCACTAAGGCAAGTAAATGTGATTCCAAAAGCTGACTCTAATCAGTCATATTTGAAAATTACTCAACTGTAACAGCTGCACACCCCAAAGTAACTCTCTCACATCCAGAGAGTAGTGGGTCAATGGCTCAATGTCTGAATGGAGATCAGTCACGAGTGGTGTGTCTCAGGGGTCTGTACTGGGACCAGCATCCTTTAATATCTTCATCAGTGACACAGACAGTGGGATCGAGTGCACCCTCAACGACTTTGCAGGCAACACTAAGCTGAGTGGTGCAGTTGACACACCTGAGGGACGGGATGCCATTCAGAGGGACCTGGACAAGCTCAAGAAGTGGGCCCATGTGAACCTCATGAGGTTCAACAGGGCCAAGTCCAAGGTCCTGCACCTGGGTCAGGGCAATCCCTGGTATCAATACAGGCTGGGGGATGAAGGGATTGAGAGCAGCCCTGTGGAGACAGACTTGGGGGTACTGGTGGATGAAAAGCTGGACATGAACTGACAATGTGTGCTCTCAGCCCAGAAAGCCAGCCATATCCTGGGCTGCATCAAAAGAAGCGTGACCAGCAGGTCAAGGGAGGCGATTCTGCCCCTCTGCTCTTGTGAGACCCCACCTGAGTACTGCGTTCAGCTCTGGGGCCCCCAAAATAAGAAGGACATGGACCTGTTGGAGCGAGTCCAGAGGAGGGCCACGAAGATGATCAGGGGGCTGGAGAACCTCTCCTATGCAGACAGGCTGAGAGAGTTGGGATTGTTCAGCCTGGAGAAGAGAAGGCTCTGGGGAGACCTTATTGCAGCCTTTCAATACTTAAAGGGAGCTTATAAGAAAGATGGGGACACACTTTTCAGTAAGGCCTGTTGCGATAGGACAAGGCGTAATGGTTTTAAACTAAAAGAGGGTAGATTCAGACTAGATATAAGGAAGAAATTTTTTACTATGGGGGGTGGCGAAACACTGGAACAGGTTGCCCGGAGAGGTGGTAGATGCCCCATTCCTGGAAACATTCAAGGTCAGGTTGGATGGGGCTCTGAGCAACCTGATCTAGTTGAAGATGTCCCTGCTCATTGCAGGGGGGTTGGACTAGATGACCTTTAAAGGTCCCTTCCAACCCAAACCATTCAATGACTATGTTCATAAGCCATCTACTTCTACTTCACTCTTCACAGTCTATAGCTAAGCACCACAGAGAGAATGACGTGTGACAATTTTCTGATCACAGTTGAAAACAGCCACTGGCCAAACATAAAGACAGGTTGGTGATTACAGAGTGACAAATGGGTAAAAAAGAAAACAGCTTTAACTGGGTGAGACATTCAGTGTTTATAGTTACCATCACCCAACAAACATTGCTTTCAAAAATTCATGTCATGTAAACATCTGGGAATAGCAAGTAAGTGTAAGAACTTGCTCACTGAACAATAGTTGCACATCATTTTTGCAGTATCTAGTAATGTCTGAAGCTGATATTCCCCAAAATCTCATGTACACATGCATACAAAGAGAGAGACACACAGTCTTCCACCTCCCAGAGTGTTACAACATTAGGCCAGAAAATTTAAACCAGTAAATCTCTTAACTATTGAAGAAAAGTATGTACTTTGGAGAGAGTGTTCTCAATTTAGAAAACTTCTAAATTCCATTTAGGATTATAGGATAATATAAGCTCTCTAAAGAAGCAATCTTAAAAACATACTGCCCAAGCTGTAGAGAAGCTCCATTATGATAGGTTCAACTTATACTGAAAAATACTAAGTACGAACTTAAATTGACTGAAATCTAATACGTGAGCTGAAACATTATAAATCAATGCAAAATGTACAGCAACTTTTCTATCAAATCACATCAGAGGAATAGCACCTATAGGATGTTGTGACTAGCTGCCTCTTGCATGGTTCAGGGACAAACTGAGAACTCCAGTCTTTGATGTGACCAGTTCTTCAGCGACAATGGCAGATTTAGCCAGAACATACGGTGGACTTTGGCCACCAAAGATTTCCAGAACTCAAGTGATTACTGGCAACAGGTGAGGAATTGCAGTAGGACTCTTCAATTTACACTGCAAAAGCTGAAATAATAAACTGTGCTTACAGACTCACCATTCTTGTGATCAATGGAAAATCCCTCAGAGGAAGAGAGGATTTTGTAGGAAATCATTCCATTATGCTCTGAATCCCTATCCACAGCAGAGACTGTCAGAACAGTGGCATCCACAGAAATTAGCTCTGGCAAGCTCACCTGACATATAAAGCAAAAGTACAGTTTTGATAGAGCTTAATAAAAGATTTTGAACATGAAAAATAAATTTTCCTTCATTTGATCTTACTAGAAAAAAACAAACACAGTTCCCAGCTTTGGAAAAAGTTTCACCTACCCATTTTCTTCTGGGACAAAACTATGAAGAATTGAGATATTGAAAACAATGTATACAATACAGCCAAAATTTATAGTAAACTTTAAACAGTAGTAAAATACATCTAGTTCTAGTTCATTTTGACAATAAGTTCAGAGAATCGCTGAATCTCTTTTTGCAATAGTACACTAACGGAAGGAATACCTACAATGGACTGCAACTAAAATTGGCTTTTCTCCCTGCTTTCAGAAACACCTTGATTTTCATACATGGAATATAGTCTGCAGTCCCCATGTGGAGTATATGATTGACCATTAAAAAAACCCAACATATGTACCCTGAAAATTCCAGCACCAGAGCACTTAATCATCAGTGGATTATTCCTAGAATTTAGTTTTTCAAAATACTCCCTTTTTTCTTCATATAATCTATGAAACCAAGAAAGCCCTTCTCCTTCTTAAGAGCTTCCATTATTTGATGTCCAGATACAGTACTTTTGTGACCAAAGTTTCCTTCCACCTTATAAATCAAATTTCAAATGAACAGTATGATACAGCAGCTGCTTTTGTTATAACTTCAAGTGTTAGTTTAAATCATTTTAACAGAGTGATTATATTTATATAATAGCTATATATATATGTATGAAACTAGATATGAAAAGTATAAATATGAAAACACTTGAAAGGGCAATAAAAGGGTAAAAATTACAGGATGATGAATAGGGAATTATACATATCATCGCCCAAAAAGAAGCAGTCTATCTTACTGTCCAAGCAATACACCAAAACATCAGGATTGTGGAGAGAAAAGCTCAGCTGTTTACATTAGTATAGTCAATAGAGCTACACTGTTTTGCATCAGTTAATAACACTGCCTGTAATGTCTGCTCCAATCTACAAAAAAATTCCTAGCCCTTGCACAAGCAAGTACTTGCCTAAACTATTCTCTGAAATCA
Organism: Haliaeetus leucocephalus; assembly: GCF_000737465.1. Taxonomy (NCBI): domain Eukaryota; kingdom Metazoa; phylum Chordata; class Aves; order Accipitriformes; family Accipitridae; genus Haliaeetus; species Haliaeetus leucocephalus. The sequence goes on along the minus strand of NW_010972576.1, from coordinate 5,433,163 downwards.
GACACATATGAGGGTTGAGGAAAACTTAAGGCAAGGTCTAAAAATCACTTGAGCATTAATAGTGCCTTTTTTTTTTTCTCCAGAATTCCGACTTACGAGTTTGAGTGGGCAGTTTACACAAATCCTGACAACTCAGGCACCTGAAAGTTTCACAGGTGCCTACAGTCTGTCCCATAGTTATCTAAGTGACTAAACTGTGGTGCCTGCACATGCTCAGGTGCTGCAATTTCTTTACTAAACCAAATGTTTAGACTTATTTTTTGACTAAATCTGTCTGAGATTTATAAATGAAGCATTATTAAATCCAAGTCTTCTGTGGCGCCTCGTACTTTTGGCTCTGAGCACATCCACCACACACAAAAAAAGTGCCAAGTCAAGCAAACAGCTCAGTTCACAGGATGGCAGAATTGGTGAGGCTGGAGAGCATCTCCACAGTGCATCTTGTCCAACCCTTGCCCAGGGGAGGGTCCCCTGGAGCAGGGTACCCATAACTGTATATAGTTGAGTTTTTAGTATCTCCAGGGATGGAGACTCCACAACCTCTCTGAGCAACCTGTGCCAGTACTCAGTCACTGTTAGAATTTAAAAAGAAAAATTTTTTCCTGATGTTTAAACAGAATGTCCTGTATTTCAGTTTGTGCCCACTGCCTCTTGTCCTGTCACTGGACACCACAGAGGAGTCTGGCTCTGTCTTCTTTACTCCCCCCACTAGTATTTACACACATCGGTAAGACCCACCCTGAGCCTTCTCTTTCCCAGGCTGAACGATCCGTGCTCTAGGGTCTCTCGGGCCTCAGCCCAAGCCACACAGCCTAGCCCCACACAAACAAGTGCTAAGGAAACAACTCCTCTGGCAGCCTCACCTTTCCTGTGGCAGCCTTACTGCAGCCTAACTTCACCCAGAGCTCCACGCTTTGTCTCTCTCCCATCCCTAACCCTAACTCCAAGCCATTACATGTGCTGAGCCTTAGTCCAAGCCCCGCAACCTTAGGGCAGATGAAGTCAGGGCAAAACCCTTTTAGCAGCCTACCCTTTAGAGCCTTGTATGGTACCATGCTCACTTCGGCAGCACATACACTAAAATTGGAGTGATACAGAGAAGCTTAGCACGGCCCCTGCCCAAGGATGACACACAAAATTGTAAAGCATTCCGTATTTTTTTAGGGATCCAGGGGTGCTGGTCGACAGCAGGCTCAATATGAGCCAGCAGTGTGCCCTGGCAGCCAAGAGGGGAAATCCCATCCTGGGGTGCATCAAACACAGGATAACCAGTCAGTCAAGAGAAATTATTATCCCGCTGTACTTTAGCTTTGGTGCTGCCTCACCTTGAGTACTGTGTGCAGTTCTAGGCCCCACAATTTAAGAAGGATATGAAGGGAATGTGTCCAGAGCGGGCAACAAAGCTGGTGAAAGGGCTGGAGGGAATGTCCTGTGAGGAGCGGCTGAGGGCTTTGGGCTTGTCTAGTTTGGAGAAAAGGAGGCTGAGGGGTGACCTTATTGCTCTCTACAGCTTCCTGAGGAGGGGATGTGGAGAGGAAGGTGCTGATCTCTTCTCCCTGGTATCCAGTGACAGGACATGTGGGAATGGTTCACAGCTGTGCCAGGGGAGGTTTAGACTGGACATTAGGAAGCATTTCTTTACTGAGAGGGTGGTCAAACACTGGAACAGGCTTCCTAGAGAGGTGTTTGAGGTCCCAAGCCTGTCAGTGTTCAAGAGGCATTTGGACAATGCCCTTAATAACATGCTTTAACTTTTGGGCAGCCCTGAGTTAGTCAGGACTGGATGATCGTTGTAGGTCCCTTCCAACTGAAATAGTCTGTTCTATTCCATTTTATATATGTTTCAATTCATTTAATCATCTTAGTGGCTCATAGTTGTCCATAGTTGCTAAAACAGCTTTGTTTCAAAACACTGTTGGACAACTTGACTTCTACAATATTCTAGCAGTTCAAATCCTTGTCCAGAAGTCCAAAAGCTGAGCTCTGTACCCTCCTCAGTCTAGTAGGGGATGTTGAAGACGTCAAAACTCATATCCCTCACTCCCTAGATCAGTGCCATTGCTATAAGGCTGGGTTACACATTACAAACTGTATGTACATGACCTACCACAGGGGCATTTGCTACACCTCTGTGGAGCTGTGTAACTGAAAATGCATGCCACAGTAACAGGGCCAGAATAAATGTACAAACTTGTTCACCATTCTCTCAGAAGAACAAGTTCTGAACACTAGACCCTGCTCCCCAGACTGGTTTGGATTATATCCAGTAACTCCTAGTGATGCATGCATGGTGTATGGAGTACAGCTAGCATTCACACCACTTTCCTTCTGAAGTCAGAAACAACAAACATGAAAACTTAAGAGTTCCATCAGTCCTTTTAGCAGAATTCCTAGGAAGGGTCTGGGGTTTCCCAGAAGAGCTCTTCTCTGTTTCTGCTCAGTAAAAGTTTGCAGAGACCTTCCCTCTCAGTGCTTAAATGCATTTTTAAGACAAATAAAACAAGCACTCCTACTACTTATCATCATATACAGAAAGATATCCTATGTTCATTCTCCATTTGCCACGTTCCCACCTGATACAAATCCTGAGTAAACACTGGTGGGTTATCATTGACGTCCAAAACAAGGATGGTGAGTTCTGCTTCTGTTTGATGTACAGAATCCGAAACTACGATTCTCAGCTTATACACAGCAGTTTCTTCAAAATCTAATGGTTCCATCACTGTGACTACACCGGTGTGTTGATCAATGGCAAATTTCATTCCGGGACTATTACCATAAATAAAACCAAACTGAAGTGCTGGCCTGGAGTCCTCATCACTTGCTGACACCTGAGTCACCATAAAACCAGGCAGGGCATCTGAAACAGTAATTTTCAGAATAAGTCATAGCTAAAAGATGATGTTATACTTTCTGAAGATTTTGCCAATCTTGTAATATTGGATTTTAGATATATGTAAACTTTCTGTATTAGCTTTTGGTGTATTTTGACTTTGTGTTTTAGAATAAGAGCAATATCCCAAAATACTATGGAAACAGTAGTGGATTTCTTCAAATGCATCTTGCTTTTATTTTAGTATTAGTATATTATAAATTTTAATTCAGGTTTTCTTTAGACTTTCCCAGATCCAGTGTAGCCATAACTGTTTCTTCACCAGCAACAGGAACTTCCATGGTTTTCCACAAGCATTTAGGTGACATGAATTTATTGAACAGTGTAACAAACTTTGACAAGAATATTTAACTGAGGCATCAGAGTTCCCTAGTCCGTGTAGAACCAGCGAAGGCAATTCTGAAGCTTTTCCAAAGGAGGAGAAGGCCACTAGGGAGAAACGAGACCTCCAGCCAGACCTACATGGCACAAAAATCTTCAGAGCTCAAGGTATAGTCCTATGAGAGTGAGAAACTGGACACAGACAGTTTTTGTCATGTGCCAGATTGACAGTACCAGGGATTGCAAACTGAACGTATTAGTGATCACCTAATAAAGCCTGGAGCTAACAGAAATTAAACCATTTCCCATTTGCATGCCTGGGGCATTAAGCCTCAAAAATGCTGTGCCATGTCCTAAAGCAAGTGTTCTTAAATGGAATACAAAAACCTAAATAAGTAGCCAGTTGTTTACAGCTGCTGTGCATCCATGACTCCCGTACTTGTCATTACCAGTGGGAGCTAAGTTTAGGAAAGGCTAAAAAATTTCAATAGAAAGACAGCCTTGATATCTTTTGTTAACAGGAGTACTGGAATTTCAGCACCTAAATCTTTATAAATTTTCTGCTGTGTAACTTAATGCATCACATGTGTGATGCCTGTATTTGAAAATGCTGGGCTTAAGACTCAAGGTCTGCAAATGTCACACAACATACCAATTGTATGATGGGATGAGAACTCAGGAGGTCCTGGGTCCTCCTCTTCATGATCATCAACTGGATCAAAATATAGAGCATTTTAAAGCTTCATTCATATTTACAGAAATTATTTCTTTCATCACAATGAAGTTCAAAATGTCTCATTTCTAGCAATGCTGGTTATAACACCAAGTATTTTTACTGGAGAAAAGCAGAATATGACACTGAAGTCCAAAATGAGCAGATTACAGATGTATTTCTGCAGTTTGTTTTCCTCTTTCTGAATTGCCTATGGTTTTGTTCCAAACTATTCTTAACCACAATGTCTAAAGATTAAGAATAATGCCTCTGAGAACAAAAGCAGATCACACTTTACTTCGATATTTCAGTATTATCCTTTTTACTACAGTTTCTTGGTTACACAAATCACCAAAAGCACTATTGTTGTCTGACAAATCCTAGTCTTAACAAAACTTAGCTGTACTATCACACTTACCTTCTGGGACCTCCACTTCACCTGGTGGTTGGACAACTGGAGCATTGTCATTAACATCTAACACTTGTATCCTCACAATACTTGTAGCAGAAAGTCTGGGGTTTCCTTTATCAGCAGCTTGTACAACCAACCTACAATTAAAGGAAGCAGTAATTGTCACTATTGGTCAGAAATCACCGAATTATCCACTAATGTTATAAGCAGGGGAAAAATTACAAACAAAAAGATTAGCCCTTTCTGCTCCTCATTGCAACTCTTGAATTCCACCTTTCTTTTTCTAAGGTTGACTGTCTGGAGTTTTATTTTTTGTGTCTTGCAGGAAAAATGTCCAGGAGATTCTAGGTGGCAAAATCATAACAAAATCATACAAAGAAAAGGAAGTATTCATCTGTATTCATTTCACCCGATTTCATAACAAATGTAGGTGGTTAAACAAGCTAGCAAGACTCTTTCAAATAAGACACATTTCTCCAGTTGGTAATTCAGAGCAGGAACTAAAACTTAAGTGCTAAATTGTCCTTTGGAGGAACCTGACTCTCCTCATTGTTTATAAAGGGACAACAGGAATGTTAAAATTGAATAATATAAAAACATCCAAAGTAATATTCAGCCAAAATATCTGCAGAGATATAGAATAGCCCCCTATTATACTATAAATGTAAGTGATAAAGTGAAAAACCTGAATACATGCACCATTTGACAATGGCAAAGTTCCCAGTGATTTTAGTGGGACCAGAATCTCACTGTCAGATTAAGAGAGTTTGCCTGTATGCTTCCATTTTACACCTGCATGAGGTTGGGAAGTAGATTCTGTTAACGATCTTTTGATTTCCACAAACAATGTAGCAAAGAAAATGGTAAGTAACAACCTGATAAACATGGATACAAGGACATTTACTCTCTGCGGGAACTAGCTTCTGAGCAATACAGAGCAAATGTTGATTGTAAGCAAAGATTATTTGGAAGACTTCACCATTCCCTAGTATTAAAAATTATCCAGAAGGGAATTCAAAATTAAATCTAACTCAACACGTGCTCTAAAAAAAAAAAACATACCAGAAAAAGAAAACATCAAGCTATGTGAAAGGATATACACGTCACAGCCTGGCATCTCAATTAAACGTTCTGTGCACTAACAACTGCATGTTGCATCATATTTTCTGGGTCTCTCTGCAGATCTTCTGAATGCTTTATTTCCCCCCCTTTCTTCTAAGTCACAGATTCTGTTTAAAGTGTCAAATAGATATTACTTCTTGAACGTTCACATAACAATATGGAATACCAAGGCTGTAACTCAAGCTGTGGATTGCAGCACTTCCATTCCTGACCAACACCAGCTCTGCTCTGGGTGTTCTTGTGGTTTCTGATGCCGACAGAACACATAACTTGAATTGCAGGCTAGTATTCAATCTGTGACCATGTATAATTCCATATAGAAAGAGTATTTTTTCTAGAATGAATATTGGTAAGGTATACATATGGAAATATTTTACTAAAAATAATCACTTTCTAAGGTTTCAGGAAAAAACTCTCATAAAAACATCTCAGCCAAAGCATTAAAATTAAGGTTCTGTCAACACTTTCATTGTAACTCCTATTATAAGGGACTTAGAACTTCTGGGGATGAAAACGTTCAATTTAGATAAAATAAACAACTCCTTGCAAATTTGAAAGAACCAATGGTAACATTTTGAAATTAAACAGGAAAACAGTTTTGAAAGCTTCTTTTGCTATTCACATTTCACCTAACAATGTACAGATTAATAATATTAATAAAGAGAAGGAATATGAAGTTTCAGATTCCTCAAACAAACTGTCAATTTAAAAGGCTAGAATTCCTACATAAGTACTGAAATAAATCAGGCTCCCAGTTAAAGACAGTTATGAGAATTATTATGTTTACATGTTCAATACTTCATCAACAGTAAACATCCTTCCTTTGAAGGATTTATTCCAGGTATTCTTTTAAAGTATTAGTTACCAACAAAATGTATTATGCTATTTAAATGACTAAAAATCAGAACTGATGTTTTTGATTCAGTGAAAAACTGAAAAAATAAACTCCAAATGAAGTGTTCTGTATATTAGGTGAAAACAAAGTATTTTAGGACACTGTTATCAGATCACACTGATATTTAAAAAAGAAAGAAATCATATTCTGTTGAACCTTTTGATGTGGTTTTCTAAAAGTTATTCTGGTTCATCAGAATTCTGATTGGATGTTTAAAACTTTGAGGCCCCAGAGGATAGGAAAACTTGCAAATATTTTAACTGATGCCACAACCATATGGGAAAAAAAGAAGTAACTTCTACTGACACATACACAGAAATCTACTCTTTGTAGAGATTGCAGTATGTAAAAAGGGTGTATTAATGAATCTGCTACTCGTATTTTCTCTTCAAGGCATGATTTATTTGCTTTCTAATTCCAATTATGGCATGACCTGTAAAGAAAAATTGTCATGTCCACTCGATCATATTTACTCACAGTTTCTTGGAAAGCAGGAAAAAACTATTTAGTACAAGACAGCTTATAGATGGAAACAGCTTACAGAAGCATCTTTATCAAATTATGGAGAAGGAAATTTGAACTATATTCTATTTAAAGAACAGAACATGTCCCTATTTCTTGGATTTGGTTTGAGTGCTTTCTCTGTGTCTTTACTTATTTATAAACAAAGGTTCCGGAGAGGGAGTGGCTGTACAGTTCTTAATAAACTAAAGTCCAGGAACTGTCATCATTCTTATAGTGAATCATCACACTCGTTTATATCAGTAAGTGTTGCCATTTATTAAACAAGACTATATATCTTCCCCTAAATTTGAGAAATACGCAAGAATCCATGGTACAAATAGGCAGCTTTAGTGCTGTTCTCAATGCTGTCTGGCTTGCACCCAGGCTCTGTGGGTAATGGATATCAACAGAAAACTACAAAATATGTAACACAAGCAATCTCAAGTTAAAGCGGACAAAAAGAAGAATACATTTTTACAAGAACCTTGCATACAAACCTGTAAGATGAAGTGTCTTCATGATCTAGGACTGTATTAGTTGCTAAAATCCCCCATGCTGAATCAATTAGAAATGTTGCATTTTCATTACCAGATAAAATTGAGTATTCAGTATCCCCATTCAGCCCACTGTCAAGGTCAGTTGCAAATACCTGTTTGGGAGCAAAACTGAGGCTTAATTCAAAAGGGCAGAATGCATTTTCGGAAAGAAGAACCTCATGCTACAGTCTCTATTTCTGGTTACTTTCCTTTTGACTGCACAGATTAAGCAAATAATCATATTGGTCTCCAACATGAGTGTCATGTGAGGTCACAAAATCTGCTCATGAATTGCAATAGGATGCACATGAATTCTTTCCCTGAGTAAATCGAAATTCAGCTACATAAAGGGCTAGGGCTGAATGTAACCATTTTACACTGCTTATATTACTATAAGGTTGCTGTTAGAATGCTGTCTCTGTTTAGTGCATAAACATGGGGCCTGGGACTGGCCCTTAAAGTAGTACTGCTATACAAACAGACAAAGGATAAAACAATTAAATTATTAAGTTTTCAGAGGTTTCATGGAATAGTTCATTAATTACTTTACAAAATACAAACCAGAAAATGTAAAAAGGGCAGAGGCAAGCTATAAACCCAACAAAATAAATAACATTAAACAGCAGTGAACAGGTCTCTCAAAGACTCCTCTGACTCTTCAAAGAGTGGTCTTTGTATTTTTCTGGTTGCTGAACAAGCATTATTACGAGTACGGGATCCAAACCATAGCAGAGGCAACCAGTCAGACTGAATAAAGGAAACATAACAGAATGTATTCTGTCATAAAATTTCAACTACACATCTGGGTTGACTGCCTTTTGATTTTTCTCCATTCCTGGACATATGTTTCTGTAAATACAATGTCCATCAGTTTCTAATCACTTTGCCCTGGAGGCGTTTGTAGCTTTCCATTTATTTATTCTCTAGAGGAGGAATATCTTTAGTACCTAACATGACCCTCACTGTGACCTGACTTGCAATGCAAGAACATACACTGAGGAAATTATGCGTTCTTCTAGTCCAACTGATGTCTTCTTTTGCACTAACACGGCCAGCTGGAAACACTTTCAGAGAATGGATCCATTCAGAGGAAGAAGTGTTTGCACATTTAAATTGAGACAAGCTGCTCTTTAGGCATCAGATTTTAAATTGAACACTTGGGTTTGACTCTACTAGTTTGATGATTTGAAAGTATTCTTTTTATTGCTATAGCCCTTTCAGTAGATGCATTAATGCAAGACCCAACCTACATTGTAACCAGAACCACAGCTTTGAATGGTGTTTTTCAACTACTTGAAGAGAGAAACAAAATTAAAAGAATTTAAAGTCCAGCTGCACAACTATTAAGAAGATAAATAATTCTCTTTCAACTTATATTTCCAACTTACCTGTATGATGTCTGTTATAGGACTTTGGCCTTCCCATACTGATGCTTTGTAGTAGCTTTGCTCAAATTTAGGTACGTTGTCATTCACATCTTGTATCAAAACTGTGACTCCACAGAGTGCTGAATTCAAGCTATTTTCAGCCAAAACTGAAAGATGTATTTTATTCTTAACTTCATAATCAAGAAACTTTGGCTCTTTTACTGTGATTGCACCTGGTTTATTAAAATAAAAAAAAAAAAAAAAATCGAGATGTGACATATGTCTTCAGGAAAAAACATCCACAAATGCAGTTACAAAGTCCCTAATGTATATGGTCTCCTTCACTGAATACATGAAAGAATTCCAGCAAGCTCCCCGCTGTGTCCTTCCTCTACCTAACATCACCCCCCACATGCTAGTTACTGTACAAATCTTGGACAGCTAGGTTTTTACTGATCAACCACCATGTTGGCAATTTCCTAAAGCAAAGCCAATTTACTTGTAGAGGGATAGAGAGGAAGAAAGTGGCTGCGTGACGTGTGCTCCTTGACACGTGACAGTAAGCCAGCTGTGTCTGAAAGACTCTTGGCCCTCATCTGAAAGTGGCTACATCTAGCCCTCCATCTATATCCAAATCGGGCAATAGCTGCATCAATTTCTGTATCTGACTGACATACAGGTAAAACATTGACTCCTCCTGATGCAGTAAGCCCCACCGCCCCAACTGTTATTCTATCAAAAATAATCAGTGAAAATTATTGAGAACACCAAGCACAACTAGACACCTCCACATTCAACCCGAAATGTCCTTGGAAATCCGTAGCATTGTTTTGATGTTCTAGGTAATATAGTAATATACCCAAAATTCTTCACTACATCTAAACACCAAACATAGTTAATTTTTATGTTAATTTCATCAGAATTCAAGCTGAGTTTTGCATGGATTTTTCAGTAATAATGCCATGAATATCTATGTCCCAAACCTGTGATAGCATAAGAACCCATCTGCTGTGGCTCTCCAAGCTAGTGCTTTTTAGTTTTTATTTTCTAAGATAAGCAGCAATGATTGGCTATTGTTTATGGATCTGTCCAGTGTTCAATAATTACATCTTGAACATAAAGATTTCAAAGCTGGCAGGTGGTCTCTCTTCAGCACAACACTTAAAAATGATCACATTCTGTATACAGAAAAAGCAAAATAGACAGTGGCAGAAGGAATACACTTCAAGACGACAGAGTAACTGTAAGACTCTAGTGGAGTGTGGTGCAAATAATCAAGTTTGAGGTACACCACCTAGAAGGAACAAGTGAAAGAACCAGAGTTGCTCATTCTAGTGAAGTGCACATTAAGAAGAAACAGGGTAACAGTCTTCAAATATGTGAAGAATGGAGGTTTTGCCTTTGTCTTATGTCTGTTGTTATTAGTTGAAGTAGTAATAAGTTTAAATCATTTCAACAAACATTCAGATAAATATGAATAAAAACTTTCCAACTGCCAAGACTTGTACTGACTATTGAGAGGCTTTGCAAAATCACTATCACTGGAGGTTTTTAAGAACACAACAAAGTTCTGTCAGATTTCAGCACAATTGATTCCCCTTCTGCATCAGAGGACAGACTAGTTCATGTCTTTGGGTCACTTCCTACTATACTTCATATGATTCTACAATATAATAAACCCCCCTAGAATGGGAGAAAGTCTTCTCCAAAGTGGGGTTGATTAACATCAGTGCTTGAAAATAGAAGTAGACCAGACCTTTGGCAGTTTAGAATACCTAAGATAGAAAGGGCATCAATAAAGCTCAAAATACTTCTGCTGTAGAAACAATGGGTAGAGTTACTGGTGTCAAAATTAAAGCTGAGGTAAGAACTGTTCTTAAAAAGAAGTCCTGGAAGGCTGCACTTCACTTAATGCTTTCTGAGAAACAGAAGAAAGGTTTCAGAAGAAAGGAAACAGAAGAAACCACAATGGCTCAAATATCTCAAATGAAGACTTGTGACATCCACTGCTATAGAAATTCCACTACTGTTTGTGAAGGGAGTGCTTACAAGACCCTTAAAAACATCATGTAACCATTTTTCAGCCTGGCTTGATAAAAAAAAAAAAAGGAAAATCCCATCTGATTTTTTTTTTCCTTTTTTTTTTTTGGAGGTGATATTGGGGAAGATTCACTTTCTTGGGGATAAACTTGTCTGGGTCTAAGACGTTCTTTAAGATTAATCTTTCTAGCTTTATTTCAGTGAAATAAGAAGGACTTGCAAATCAAGTGTATGCCCTTTAAGTGCCCCTCATCTAAACAAAACAAAATAATTTTAACTGTTCATCAGCATCAAACATGATTGCTTTACAGAAGTACACCACTTGATGCCTGGAGACATCAGAATAATCAGAGACTAAAGCCTCCAGGAACTCAGGGAGAAAGCCATTTGTTAAGAGTACAAACTATTTACACTACTTGTGAGGAAAACTGTTTACACTGTCTATGCCATCCCAGAAAGACTACAGCTATTCAGAAGGCAAACTCTTTTGTTGCAGAGATTTAGGAGCTGAGAGGCAACCAGAGTAGCTATGCAATCTTACACGCCTTAGATGAGAGCATGTAAATGCACATGGGGAACACACCACTCTCCTGCCATCCGAAGTTCCTGACTGAAGAGCAGGTAAAAGCAGACCTGCTGCAAAATGCAAATACAATCGCCAAAAAAATAAACAAACTTGACTTCCAGACTTGTCATGGTTTGCCTGAAACAAAGAGCATTAACTCAACAAGGGTCTAATGCTTCCTACATTAGGAGTGTTTTGAAGGATTATGTTTATTGAGTTTTTGGGCAACTTCATAATGAGAAACAAGATGGAGTCTCACCTTGGATCACACAGCAGTAGTTTATCAACTCCTAACACCTGGTGATCAATAGTTAATCAGAACTGAGCATTTTAAACAGGTATACTGGTGTTCAATTTCTTTCCACATCAAGTTTACAATAGTGCAGGTCCCTCCACATCCTTGGTTTTACTAATTATTTATTCATTGTAATAGGACAGTAATACTCTACCCCTTGTTATTGTGGTAGGGACTGGCTATACTTCAGAGACCACACTCTTTAGGCTACACACAGACACTTGAAAAAAAAATATATTTATAAAAATGTACCTGTAGTGGGGTGTATGGAGAATATGCTTTCCTTGTCACTGAAGATGCTGTATTTTATGTTTTCTCCTGTAAATTTGCGTTCATAAGCTTCTACAGTTAGAAGAGATGTACCTATGGGAGTAATAAAACACTTTAATCACACCCACTTTAGAGGGTTTTATTCTAATTTTATATTACTGTGATTAATAGCAGATGCACAGCAAAACACCTATGTACTAGGCTAGGTGCTTACTCATGAACTAAAATAGTAGGCAATAAAAACAACTCCTCCCTGACTTTTACTGCATTACAACTTCATAGGCAAGGCACTGTCTATCACTCCTTGCTCAGTAGATTACTAATTTGATCACAACTTCATCACCTGCCTAAACGAAATGTGAGTTTTAACTTTTCCTAATTGCAAACTCCCATGTACCACTGGAACTACCTCTTACCTGAAGTCATATGTATTCCTTTTATTCAGCTTATGCTTTGTTCATTTAAAACTCACCTTTTCCTGAATTCTTCTAAGGAAAATAATCCCTTTTTTTGTGGATCACAGGAATGCATGTTAACCCTGAATCACCATAAAGAGTTTATTTTTCCTTCATTTATCTGAATTCAATTTGGATTTTTGAAAAATATTTTAAATGATACGTTCTTAAAAATTTTAATTAGCCACCTTTTGACAGAAAGAATGAAAAGGTGAAACTACATGCATAGCTATGTGTCAATTCAAGCAGAATCTAAATTCCATGAAAAGAGCAATTTAATATAGAATACAAGAGACATGAAATAAAAATCCTGTTTGAAATAGAATTAGGAAAAATGCGGAACTGAATACATTATCCTGCTCTGAATCATCACATATAACAAAAATGTAGCAAGTTTAAAAAGCATTATCAAGATTTCCAAATAATTATTCAAGTGAGTTACAAAATTGTTTAGCATATATGGTGATTGATTTTAATGGATTTTAATTATTTAGTTTAGTTGTAATTGATTCCACGCAACTGTGATGGAGTGAGGTTACTGCACAACCTGAACTCTTCCAAACAGCATTACAGACAACTAGCTATTTTATTACATTACAAAGGGCATACTGTTCACGCTCAGTGTCCTGGATGTCAGAGGAAAGGACTTGAGTGTAAAAGTGAGAGGAAACATTGCTCTTTACAACTACCTGCTACCTTTTTTATTTTAGCGTTGTTACTTATTGATTCTTAAAAGCAGGAAATTTTGTTTTAAGTAGTTTGTCATCTGCTCCTAAAATCTGATTGTCAAAAGCAAAAATATGCTGATTTGGACAGGTGTAATTTTCTGTACTAGTCAATATATTTATAAGATATTTACTAGAAAAGTTCTGAAAGTAAGATCCAACCGTCCAATAGGTAAGGTCTGATATGAATGCTGCACTGTTTTTTTTAGGAACTAAAATAGGGGGTTGTAAGTTGAATTTTCATTGCTGAGCAACTTTAATTTACTACAAAAGCCTGCAAGGGCAATCATTCATAGCGTCCTCAGAGCAGAGTTAAAGATAAGAAAAATTTCAAGGTCTGAAGAATGTCACTATTCATCTTCTAATGCCGTCAGCAGTCTTTTTGTTTGTTTGCTTGAGTGTTTAAAAAGAAAAACTACCAGAAATAAAGGAAGCAGCAGCATTTCTACTTGAATCCCTGTTTTTCAGGGATTAGGTTAATAAATTTTTACTCTGGGTCTTCAAATCCTAATCCTTTAAGTTTCATATTTTTCATGTAGTTAAAATTGTTTACAACTTCTTTTTGGCAGAGAATAAATTTCTTCTGTTTCTGATACCTTTCACAGAAAATGACTCCTTCAAACTGTGAATTTTTACAGTTTATTGTCAAAAAAATAGGACCAAACTGTGAGGTCTGTTGTGAGACAAACAGGCCCTAGAGAGGTAAATAGCAAAAGACAGTACCCATCCGCTGGAGCTCGCCATTTCAAGTACACGTGATTCAAATACTGCTTCAAGCGGAGGTCACAACATGTAACACTTAACCCAGAGAAGATTAAGAGACAGGTAGCTTTCTGGCTGCAAAGCACACTGAAATGGCACAACAAGGATGAGACAGCGCTGAAGCTAGTGCAAGGAAGGAAGGAGATCAGGATCGTAGACAGCAGTCAGATTGGCTTGAAACATTATGCAATTGACTTCTGAATTAGTGAAGAATATTAAAGGAAGCGGAGCGTGATTTAAAATGTTTATATTTAGGTTTATTTCATTTCAGTCACAGACAACCTAAGTGCATTTGAAAGTATCTCAAACTGCTTTAAATAGCCTGGACACCAACCCTTACATTATGCCTCCTGACTTGAAACTGAAGCATGGCAGCGTGGACAGTATTTGCCTACCTGGCCAAAGAGGCTCAAAAACATTCACTGTACTCTGTGTTAGGACATAACATAGACACCAGAACTGAGTTACTGTATCACTGTATCATTGGTTTTCTTCTCTCTTCAGTACTCATTATAGTAATCTCTTTTCCCCTCCTTTGCCATCTTAACCCCAGTTCATACTTGCCATTATTTCCTGAGACCTCTTAATTGCTCATGAAAGAAAAAGCTAACTGAGCACAATGAGTAAGAGATGACTTACAGAATAAGAGGCTACATATTTTATATCTATTAGAAAAAAAACAGGAGTCAACAAGTTTTACTGGTGAATCTGTCTCCAAGGAAGTGCTATGCAAACAACCATTCAAGTGAAAGCTTGGTGAATAATAAAGGTTTCCTACCCTCTGGAGAGCACAGTGACTTGATTATTTATTGACTGGCTTCTAAGTGCCTGTTGTAATGCAGTTTGTAATATTTACAGTCATTAAATATTCAATATTAAACAAAAGCAAAAGAATGGAGTTTTCTGAAGGTCATCAAACTTTGAGGTCAAACACTTAAAGAAAATCTGACCACAAGGACCAATTCCTGAGGCACTGACCCAATTGACGAGTTTAGTTTTAATTTAGTCCAAGGACCCTTGGCTTTGGCTTTCGTCATCTATACTATTCAGATTTTTGATTCTTTTTAAAATAAACTTAAGAGTTTTCCCACTCTATTAGTTAAGGTAGAAATAAAATTAGGAGGAAAAGCCACATTTATTAATACCAGTTCTACAAATAATCAGTATGTAATGTAAATCTCCCCTGGTCTGAACACACTGGTACCATTCATATTTGTAGAAGTCCCAGGATCACATATATCCTGCAACCTAACTTCTATGAGAGTTTTAATTATAATCATGCTTTTTTCCCACTGAAATGTAAAATATTTGATATTTACTTATGCTTATATAAATAAGAAAATACTACAAACAGAGCCAAAACAGTATTAGTATTTGGTAAAATCTCTCCTAATCTTAAAAGAATTTGATCTTCTTAGCAAATAGACTTTTATTAAATATACAAACTAACATTTTGGGATGAAACCCTCCTGTTTACCCTGAAGCTTTGCTAAATTTCCTTTAATCAAAACAACTTAAATTGAATCTTATTTATATTTTCTACAGATTGTATGGGAGAACATGTGACTATGGCATTCTGATACCACAGTTCCTCAGGGCATTCATTTCAGGCTGGATTGTCTAGCCTGACCCAGAATTTATCTACAATTAGGAAAATTTAGCATCAGATCAGTTTATCTATTGCCATAAAGCCCTGATTTTTATTTTCTTTCTTTAAACCTAACAAAACCTATCTTCCCTCTTATTATTTTTTTCTTAACTAGAAAGAAATTTTAATGCAGGATTAATGCAGGTTAATCCCATCTCTCCTGAAAAGACCGAAACCCCAGGGCCTTGACCTTACTCCCCTGGGAAGCCTGACAAACAGGTTCTGATGACAATTTTTGAAAATACAAGCCTGCTGCAGCAAGGGGGAGACAAAATTGAGAGCCCAGAGCTCGCCTCTGGAAACACCCTGGTCTCTCTGCTTTCCGGACACCTAGGATTGAGGGCTCCCCCCATGACCACAATTGACTCTCAATGGGTAGATCAACGAAAAGACAGAAAACAGAAGATTAACACACATTGCTGTGACACCCCAATCGTATCTTCTGGAAGCAGCGATTCCCCCAGGGCACACTCTGCTTTGCGAAGTGACACACAATTATTACTGTACAGTGCCAACTCTAGTAAAACAGGGCTTAGAGGCCTTGGGGTATCTGTGACTCACATTCACTGAAAAATTCAATTTTAGGGTGTCCAAAACTACTTGTAAATCATGGTCAAATTCATGGAATAAAAAGCATTTTTTAAATGTCAGGACAAATGTGTTTAGGGATTTTTTTTTTTTTGCATTTGTAATAGAAGCAATAAATGAAACACTGGTTTAAAAAAATTTAAACACTACAGAATTTCTTATTCTGCAGGTTCCGTACTCTGAGTGCTCAGTATGGAGTGAAAGGGAAATAAATGATCCTCTGCCTGAGGAGACTTGAATCTACACCTTTCATATTTCAGGAGAGTGTTTTAACCACCAGGCTACTGCACACTCCACTCTTTCCTGCTGGAAGCCTTCCACTTTTTCAAAAAAATCCCATGTATATTTTGACAGACAGTGAGAGAGCTAGAAGGATGTTCTAGCTTCATGGTTTGATCACTCATCACAACTTTTTAAAAATAGCCTGAAACCAAAATATTTCATCAATGGTTAAAAAAAAAGTCACTTAATTAAAAAAAAAAATAAATTCACCTTATTGCCTATTTTCAATCTGTTAACTGAAACATCAGTAATATCCACAGCATTATCTTTATCTTACAACACATTGCTGAAAATTTGGCTTGTAGTCCCAAACAGGCACAGAGGAAGGAATGGCTGAGTACCACAGCAGTAATTGCTGCAACAGCCATCTTCACCCTTCATTCTCTATTCTGTTTGTAATTATCCAAGAATATTGATTGGTTTTCCAAAATTATTAACACATTTCTTTTTTAATGATTCCTAATCAAATATATAGGCTATTATTCAAGATCTAAGAATTCACTAGTCTCGCAATACCCTTAGGATATAAAGGAATATTGCTTTCATTTTACTGCGGGAAATTTGAACTATAAAGAGGATAAATGACTTGTTCAAGGTGAACCTCATGAGGCAGTATTTGAATCAAGAATATAGCGCAGGTCAGATCTCTAAATACATCTGGTCAATTGTACAGTGGGACTTGTGGGCACAAAAATGTGAAAGGCATTCCTTTCTGCCCCTCATTAGGACGAACCCATCCCCTGAAGCAAAAAAAGGTACTTACCATATCCAATTGGCAGGAGGCATAACTACTAATATTCTCTGAATGATAAAAAGTAGACCAGTAATTCTCATCATTATATGGAACAAAAATATATAAATCTGTAAGCACCTTGTGATTGAAGCTTGTTTGCCTGTAGGTAGCATTCAATAGCACAGGCTCTACCTAGAAATACATTGTAGAAGCCTGTCTGAGTGACAGTGTACCACAGCTTCTGAATTTCTCTCCCCTTCACCCCACCCTAGCCCACATTCTCCTTCTTCTGGCAAGTCCAAAACTTCAGTAAGGTTTTAGAGTATCTCTGAAAGCTACTACAGTTCACAAAGAGTTTTGTAAAACCAAGAAACGTCATGTTGCAGCTGGTACACACCACTCATCTGAGTGTGTGTGTGTTGACAAGTGAAGCGACAAGTAAACGCTGTACACCCATCATTAAAGTAATTTTGCTAAAAGAGTGAACCCACTGATGCTCAGGGCTTCCCAGGCCGAGGGATGGAAACACCACCTTTGACAAGAGAGCTTTCTGTTTAATGTGAGCATCACTGTTGTAGATGGGCAGCAAACTCTAGAGCCAGACAATGCCTCCAACTAACAGGCCATGCTTCTTTTTCATGCTGGTGCACTGGAAGAAGGTTCCCCTATACTATTCGTTACAATTACGATTCCAAAACGAGGGGAGATTGGAAACCACAAGAACACAAATTGGGATTTGATGCCCACCTGCTGCACTGTTCTCAGGCACGCTTGCTTCATACAGGCTGTGGCTGAATGAAATCTCCTCCTCTTGTTCTTCTGTAGAGATAATGACCATAGCTGTGGCTGTTCGAGGTGAGATACCTTGATCTGAAGCCATCACTAGCAGCTGGGTACTGAACTCCTTGGAAGCCAATGGCTCCTGAAGAATGATGTCACCTGTCTTCATGTTGATCTGAAATACAGTTTCCACTATCATCAGACTAAAAACAACAGCTCCGTTTGATCCCAGGTCCACGTCCTCCGCTCTCACAGTGGCTACTGTCTCATTCACAGGGGTTTCAGCAGGCACAAAGGCCCTTAGAGGATTCTGAAAAAAAACGGGATCATTGTCATTGATGTCATCAATGTGCACCACAACCCTGACAGTGGTGCTTCTTGGCAAATGGGTGCTACAGTCACTTGCCACAGCCCTAAATGTATACTGGGATTTGGTCTCCCGGTCCAGTGCCTTTGTAGTAACTATAGACCCCGTTACACTGTTGATAGCAAATGCTCCAAAGGTGTTGTCAACGAGGGAGTATCTAACTTCGCCATTCAGGCCATCATCTTCGTCAGAAGCAAAGAGGTCCAGGATGGCTGAGCCTTCCTCTAGATCTTCTCTCACGGAGATTTGATACTGGCTCTTTGCAAACAAGGGGTTGTGGTCATTTTCATCCAAGACCATCAGAGTGAGCTGTGCAGTGGAGCTTCTCGAGGGACTGCCTAGGTCACGGCACTCAATTACAAGAGTGAAATTGCTGACATCTTCTCTGTCTAAGCTACGAGTGACCAGCAGTTTTCCTGAAGTGTTATTTAGTGTGAAGTATCCTCCAACATTTCCACCTTTCAAACACATAAAAAATAAAATGATCACAAACAATTGCTTTTGAAAAAAGAATCCCTTCTGAATACCGCTATGTTAATTGCAATAACATGATCCAATTGCTCGTACAGCTGGTGTGCTCATGTGCCTTTCACGTATTTTATTCCTCTTATACAAATTAAAACCTGCATTTCATTTAAATCAGTGGGTGGCAATGACAGTAAATACAGAATGTCATATCAATTTACAGAGTGGCTATTTTGCCAGATGCATGTCTTTTTTCCTGAAGCAGAACACCTTATAAAATCTCCTGCAACTATGCTGCCACATAAAGTGACCTCTTCCCAACCTTAGTTACAAATTCCAGAAACCTATAAAGCATTGCTGACAATTGTAATTACTCGCTCCTTGTTCTCTTCTACAAACCTGTCTTGGAAGTGAATAGTTGTGCAAGGTCTTGATTTGGGGGGCGTGGGGAGGGGGAGGTAAATATGAATCAGTTGACAGAAAAGTCAGAGGTTTTAGTAACAGTGAATGGCATACATACTTTACAACATATAGAAAGACAAAAGGTAATTAAATTACAGATCATAAAAGATTGTGAAATTAAACCCAAGAAAACAAAGGAATTCATAACTGTTTCTTCACATAAAAATGTCTTAGCTGTTACCACAGTAGCTATCTGTCTACATTTGAGCTATTGCCGAGAGCCACAAACCAAAGCAAGCACAGCAAACCTGTATTTGTGCAAAGACTTTACAGGAGGCTTTGAACAGCTATGGAGCTTACATTGGCATAGTGGACATAGGGAGAGTTTGGCAACATGAAAACCAAGTATGACATTACTAATTGCTGGGTGAAAGAAGCGCTCATGAAATAAAATTAAATAAAAAAAGTTAGATTAATTCTTGTACTTATTTGCAGGGGTATATTTACATTCAGAACTTCCACAACTATAACAAAAAGGACAAAATTATGCCTTCATGATTAATGCCTCCTTCCAGCATTTGGTAGTTTTTTGTTTTTCTTTTCTGTACTACTTCAAATCCAGAAAGTAGACTGAAAGTATGCCTGGAAAGTGCTTATTAATGCTGACAAAGGAGTGAAAGATCTTTCTTTTTTCCACATGAAAGAAACACGTGGACAAGATGGGAGCTGGGGAGGCCTGGTAAAATCAAGACTAGTCGAAAACTTGGATACTGCTTTTTACATACTTCCTGATTGATTTATAACAAAAATGATGGAGCATAACTTACCAATTATTTTGTATCTTAGAGCTCTGTTATTGCCAGAATCCATATCTACAGCCCGGCTAGTGTAAACAACAGAAGGCTGTTGGTTCTCTGGAATACGGATCTCCGAGGTGGGAAGAAGAAACATGGGAGAGTGATCGTTTTCATCCAGCACTGTGCAGATAATTGTCGCTGTGCTCGACAGCGATGGGATTCCACTATCTTGAACCAAAACTGAGTTTAATAAAAAGAAAGTAGATTTTATACAATGGTTGTGGGTGCAACAATAGATGTTCCTTAATGATAGCAGAATAGGAGACTTATTTGTGCTATGCAAAAAGCACATGCTCTTTTGTACCTGAAAATCTTACCACTTCCATCTAATTCAAATAGCATGAGAAAAGGTAATACTGATAGTAACACCACAGCCATTCTCACTTCCCATTTTACAGGCACTCATAGATATTTCACACTGTTACCTTTAATACTGAAAACCTCCTGGGTTTCCCTGTCCAGTGATGCAGTTGTTACAAGTTCTCCACTGTCTGAGTTCATCTTGAATTTCTCATAACCAGTTCCTGGTAAGATTTCATACTGAAGCAAGGAATTCAGTCCTTAAAAACAGAATGGAAGTTTTAGTAAAACACAGCCACTCTCCTCACATTCAGGTCTACAGATTTGCTTCTTTCTTCTCCCCCCTGCCCCAGGAAATGGGTTATGGATGAAAATTATTATTTTTAATGCAGTGAGTAATTGCTTCTTCATTAGCACAAATTTTAAATTTGGATCTTCAAAAGCCTTGTCCAGATGCTGCTTTGTGCCTAAGTTCTGCAGCCACTCAAAGTGACCCCAGCAACATTTCTAGGCACACAGGGCATGTCTCCAACAAGCTGACAGATCAACATGGTGCAAGACAGCATTAACTTAGACCATAGAATCCATGCATTTGTCTTCTGCTCTCCTGGATGCAGTTAGTTTATTTCTCAACAGGATGTCAGGCAGAGTACCAGGCTGCTCTGGCAGCTCTGGTTCTCCACTCAACTTCACTCGGAGACAATGCAAGTATCTTTATACAGTACAACACTGAACAGTATAAACATTCAGAGAAAACATCCACTTCTTGGCATGCCCACCAGTTCTAAATATTCGTAATACTGAGCAGGCAGGTGCCTAAGTCCCATCAGGGCTCACGGGGTAGCCATCTCCTAGTTGTCTTCAACAGAAAAGCTAATTTGGTGGATATTCCCACAGCACATCTCAGGCGTTTTCGACTGCTCCCGCTTGTAGCCAGTCTCTGAAATGATACTGCTTGGTTTTATAAAGCTGTGCAGGATTTTCAGAAGGGAAGGTTAGAGAGTTTCCTCCCCTTCAATTTTTTCTGAATGCCAATTCCATTCAGCTCCTAATCAGACCTACCATTTGCATATAGTACAGGGATATTAGCCTTCCTGTCTTTCTCTGGGAAATAGACTAAAACTGTACAGGCTTTTAAATACCTTTCTTTCAAAGTTGCCTGCCTGAGTTGAACAAGAAACGTGACTCCACATTCTCACCTATTATGGTTATAAAATAATTTTTTTCATATTTCTCCTAGTTTCAACACCCTCCTGAGGAAAGTATGTCATCTCCATCACATTTATATTATTAACTTTAATGAGTTTAATCCTACATTACACTTGAAGGGCTTATACTATTGTGCTTTTTTTTTTTTTTTTTGCAATTTTTTCTAAGTTTCATTCAATCATCCTGTGTTTTTCCAACCAACAATCAGTCTTTTAGTAAGGTAGGGACAGTTGGCACACCTGGAAAACTACAGCACTCCTAGTCATACGAAAACTGCTATTCAGAGTCAAACACTGCCTGCCTGTTCTCATCCGCTGCAGTCGAAAACATGACAATCTGCGCTGGAGTTGATGGAGAAACACCAGTGTGAGAGAAAAACAGCCTACAGTTTTTAACATCCATGACTTCCTTTGTTTGCCTTTGAATAGCTTTGCTAAATAGTTGACAATGATATTGAAATTTGATTAAGAGAATTATTACCGTAAATGCATTTGCACCTAAACTAAGTCAAGGGAGGCACATATTCATACAGTACACAGCGAAAGCAAACAGGAGTTACAGAAATCCTTCCAGCTTTCCAGAAGAAAGGAGAAAAATCACAGCAGTAAGGACAATCAAGGAGAACGTCTTGAAAGTTTAAGTTTACCAACACACGCTTTCTGATCTGTGCATATTAAATACCATTCAACTACATTTAAAAAGATACTCACAGCTTTGCTTGCATTTATCTATTCTTAATCACCAGTATGCTACAGATGAAAAAAAAGACACATGACACTCCAAGGCTGATATTAACTATTAGCCTTTACTCTCCTGCAACCGAACTGCTTCAACCCCAGTGCCTTCACTGGCAGATTTCACAATGGACATTATTTACAGACAGTACCGAAAAACATACAGGTGCCATCCAAGTTGACTATTCACACACTGTTGAAATTAAAACTTTTAATCCTTAAAGTACACAGATATGTGACACCATAATTACATTTATTTACCAAGCACTTACTGCCTCCTTTCTCATATCCTGCTGCTAGGACCATACACCTAGCAGTAGGAGAAAGCTGCACACCCTGCCCAAGAGAGGAGCATGATGACTCTACGCATTCATATACCACAGCACAGCAGCTGACATGTTTGCACTTGATCCAACCTGTTGGTTAATTATTCAGTAGTGTTACTCACATTTTGGGGGCTGAACTTACAAACTAATCTTCCTGCGCATTACAAGCTGGAAGAGGAGCTAAGCCCCTTCCTTGCCACCAGCTGGTGGCAAGGACCCGGACCCCTTTTCCTGCAGGCCAAATGGCAGGGTGGATGCATGGTGCCTGAGCTACAGCCAGGGAAAAGCTTCAGCCCCTTTTCCCATTACCCCATGTCATGGTTTAACCCCAGCCAGCAACTAAGCACCACGCAGCTGCTCACTCATTTCCCCACATGGGATGGGGGAGAGAATCAGGAAAAAAAGAAGTAGAACTCGTGGGTTGAGATAAGAACAGTTTAATAGGACAGAAAGGAAGAAAATAATAATAACAACAATAATAAAATGACAATAATAATAATAGTAAAAGAATTGGAATATACAAAACAAGTGATGCACAATGCAGTTGCTCATTACTTGCTGACTGATGCCCAGTTAGTTCTCCAGCAGGGATCCCCCCCCAGGTCAACTCCCCCCAGTTTATATACTGGGCATGATGTCCCATGGTATAGAATACCCCGTTGGCCAGTTTGGGTCAGCTGCCCTGCCTGTGTCCCCTCACAGCTTCTTGTGCCCCTCCAGCCTTCTTGCTGGCTGGGCATGAGAAGCTGAAAAGTCCCTGACCACTTAGCAACAGCTGAAAACATCAGTGTGTTATCAACATTCTTCTCATACTGAACCCAAAACATAACACTATACCAGCTACTAGAAAGAAAAGTAACTCTATCCCAGCCGAAACCAGGACACCTCACCATAGCACGGGGAGGCCCTGTGCTCCCCCAGCTTCTTGGAAGCAGCAGCCATAGCATTACACTGTGGATATGTCTAGTGCCAACACCAGTGAAGAAGCAATGGGAACAAATGTCCCCCCTGCCCCAAATCTAGGCTGAAGTCTCATCTTTATAATACTAGTGTTGTTAAGACCATGCTAATCCATGAATATGAGCAAGACAAAATGTCCAGTGAATGGCAGTAAGTCCTGCCTCATAACTCTAAGTCAGTGGTCCCCATTAATCTTCTGAGATTTTTCTCCTAAGGCTCCAGACATAACTACTGAACCACAGAGGGGCACATCAGCTTAAAAGCAAACCTTGATAAATGCTACTTCAGTTCATTCAGAGCTGCTGCAAAGACGTATCTCAAGACAAACCCCTGACTTATCTTAAATAGGCTGCAGGCACGGTTGCTTTCCCATGCATTTTTTTCCAGCATTTACCTGTACTACACGTATCTTTACACTTGCATTTACTTGTGTTGTACTGTTAGATGTTGGTCTCGGGGTGGGTGGAGAGCTCCCACAGTGTAAGAGAACTTAGAGGAAAGGAAGCAACACAGAGTTGCAATAAATGCAGCTTTTGTTGTGTGCAGGAGGGAGCTGGCCGAACAAGATGTTTCATGGATATCCACATGAAAGAAAATCATTACAACATTACAAGCAAAAATTTTAGCAGTGATTTCCAAAAAAACCCCACCACCAAAACAAAAAAACAACCTTTCGAACTGGAAGCAAGCTCACAACACAAAGGGTCAAACACAAAGAAGGTGACAGCTGCTTGCTTTCCCTCTTCCCTTCACAGGGAATGAGTACTAAGACAAACAAAGCAAAAGGTTGATGATGGCTGATACTGTCAGTAAAAATTATTCCTCCCCGTGGTCAGTCAGAAAACATATGAAGTGAAAAAAAAACCTGCATCTGTGATGGGAGGAAAGTCCTCCACTGAGACTATGCAAATATTACTGTGATGTGAACTGCAATTTAAAGAGAGAATAAAAATAAAGCAAAAAATGTGATGTAAAAAATGAAAGAACACCATGAAAGGAGTTGTCTTATTCAAAAATTTTGTTCCAAAAATATAACCAAAGTGAGTAGCATTATATGACTCCTACATAAATTCTATTTTCTTACATTATGAGCATCACTTCAGTGTTTGGAACAATACTGTTACACGCACATGACATGAGGCCAAATCAGGCAAATGTGAGAAAAAGACCCAACAGAAGGACTGTGGTTACTGGAAAATGTACTTTAGAAAAAAAAAAGCAGGAAGGAACCATCAGCCACAACAGTGCTCCAGCCCGAAGTGTCTGCACAGGCAAGCGCACACTGTGCCACCCAGTACACTTGGAATGCCCTTCCTCTCCACCCTGCCAAGCCACCCCCACTCCCTGCTCCTAACGGCTCCCAGAATTTCCTTTCTGCTGTATTTCCCACAAGATGTGCGATAAATAAATATAAGGGACAAAGAAAGGAGGGAGAGGAATCCGAGCAAATTCCCACTTCTTTTTTCTATTATTTTGCAAATTTTTACTTCAAATACTGCCTTTTTTTTATAGTGTGATCCCACAAGAGAAAGAAAATACTTGGAAGAGCGAGCTACAGAGGTAGACTGTAACACTGCTCAGCTGTCATGAAGATTTTCATAGACAGGGCTACCTACCTTTTCCTAATTTTTAAATATTTTACATACTTGTGGGGAAATGTCTCTTCTATATAGCACCTCTACTGAGCTCACATCAGCCTTTTGTAATCAATATGTGCTCTACATTAAAATGACAAATCTTACTCAATACAGAAAACTATTTTGCTAACAAGACCTATTGTTTTATCTATTTTTCAGATAGCACAACCTTAAACTTAATTCTAAAGATGTACAGAAAATGAACCCACAGTAAAAAGAAAGTCATTCACAGAGTTGAGACCACCTTTGGGCCAACTGCAGCAGTATTGTAGTATTTAATTCTCTTTCCAGATTTTATCTTTTCTGCAGACCACAGACTCTGTGTAACTGCTTCATGTTACACCAACTGTATGCACTGTGTGTGGTATTACTTAAGATAAGCTTCTCTCCAGCACACAGACTACCTGTAACATCATATGCATTTAGATATTTCAAAAGAGCAGGTAGTTGAAGAACTGGAGGGAATTTTTCGTTGTTTAGCAAAGAGTCTCTCACGTTTAGTGCTTACCTGTGATACAAAGAGCCTATGAACCACCCCTTCTTACTCATCCATTCTGTGTATGTTTGAAAAGCAATGCATTAACATTCTTACGTATGTAAAATCCTATTTGAAATCCAGAGCAGCTTCCACCATACCGTCACAGCACAACTAGCTGGAAAATCTTGGATGACAGTGCCCCTCTCTGGTAAGAAAAGATTAGTGCATATTTGCCGGTTCTGTCACAAAACCAGGCCCCTGGTCTAGTGAACTGTTTTAAAACTATTAAAACCGCTCTGATTGAGAGCAACAAAACGTTCAAATATTAACTTTAACTGAGCTGAACATTGCTTGCTGATTTACAAGCAGAGCACGCTGGCTATCTTCACATGAAAGCTACAGTACGCTGAGCTACTCTGCATCACGCAAGCGCACGTTTCCATTTAATATACCAGTCAGAGCTGAAGCTACCCCAGTGTGTAAGTCAGAATACCTCCAAGCCCTCAATAAAGGTTGAGGGTCTGAACCAAAAGCCATGTTTTGAAACCCAAAACTCATACATCACCTTGGGAAAAGCACAACGGCTGTACACACAAGCACAGCAGGCAGCAAGATTTAATCAGTCTACTATGGTCCACAATGAAATCAATAGCAAAAAGACAGAAATTACCTGTATCTCTGTCCACAGCTTCCACCTTTATGACAAACTCCCCTGGATGTTGGTTTTCACGAACTGTAGTCTCGTAAAGTTGCTTCAGAAATATCGGGGTCTCATCATTCACATCAAGAACAATGATGGTTAGAACCTGTGTGGCGGAGAGAGCTGGGCTGCCATCATCAAGAGCCATGACTGTCAAACTGTACTGCTCCTGAATCTCACGGTCCAGAAGCTGGGCTGTAGTTAAGAGTCCTATTATAAAGAAAGAAGGGATTAAAAAAGTGTTCTGGTCCAGGTTAGGATCCCAGTTGTTCCAGCACTCACAGCTTCAATGTAACATCACTGTGCACACTGTGCCACTGCTCCAAGGCTTCCAAGACTTTGGAGTCAGTCATTACCTGTGACTCCCTTTCGAGTGCTAACTGGCCCAGAAATACTCATTTTGACATCAAGGGAAACCAGGATTCATAGAATATTTAGGTGAAGTTCAGAGATTTTTTTTTTTATTTAATTTTGGACTTAACTTTTTAACTTTATTTAACTTAAATATTTGTCTTTTGCATGCAAGTTACACTATTAGGAGCTCTACAAATCAGTGTCAGCTGTATCATATAATGGATTCAAAATCAGAATAAGAATGAGAAAATATTGCAACTATTAGCGTGAGAACATGTTCCACCCACTGTGTAACGCACATTCCTTGATCTTGACTTTCCCTTTCATTATGTGTACGTATAGCAATACATGCGTGTGCACATGCTTTAAGTATGCACCATGCAAAAATCAGAATGAAGTATTTTACTTGCACACACTTTCTTCCCACATTCCTTAATGCACTATTGGAAAGCACTCTAGTACATCTACACAACACAGTAATAGTGTCATGTGGAAATTTTTCACCTGAGTCTCACTGAGCTTGCCTGCTGCACATAGTCCTGCCGTGCTCGTGTGGTGCTCTGCCCAAGGTAATCACCCCTGAGGATGGTAAGTCACCTGGGTAGACTATTATAGTAATGTGGTATTTCAGTATTGCGTGGTATGCACTCCCCAATATTACCATGAGAAGCACAGTACAAAAAAATCCAGAGAACAGAAGTTACAGTACCTGTGATTTTATCCAATACAAATGCTTTGTTTTCATTGCCTGAAAGAATGCGATAGGTAACTTGTCCATTTCTTCCCTCATCAGGATCCTTTGCAATTATGTGGTGCACAAGGAAGCCCAACTCCACATCCTCCATGATGTAGGAAAGAGGCGAAGATGTAAAATTGGGACTGTTGTCATTGATATCTAAAATAACAATTTTTGCAGCCAGGGAATCAAGCCTGCGATCAGTCAGATTTATTGCCTGGTCTGCTGCAGACACTGTAAGGATCACAGAGCGAGTAGTCTCCCTGTCTAGAGGAAAAGCTGTGGTCAAGGTGCCATAGGAAGGGTGAATAAGAAATGGATTTTCAACCATGTTACTCATTTCTAAGGAATACTGTATTTTGCTGTTCAGAAAACTGCCATCTCCATCTTTTGCATTGAATGTGTAAACCAGAGTGCCAACAGGAACATTTTCCTCTATGCCAATCACTACAAAGTCATCTTGGAAATACGGAGAATGATCATTCTGATCTTCTACATCGATACTCAGGAAGACAGTGTTATTCTGTGGAGGATTACTATTATAATCCTTTATAATAACTTGCAAAAAGAAGTGCGAAGCTGTTTCATAGTCAAGTTCCTTGGAAAGATAAAGGTCTCCTGTCAAGCTATCCATTTCAAAATGAACATCATCATCTTTAGCAATACTGAAATGCAGTTTCCTGTTAGTCGTTAGATGATTATCAGGCCACTTCAGAGAATTTAACACTTGTGCAGGTTTAAAATTTTCAGGTACAACAAAGTGCTTGAAATCTTGAGAGAAGACAGATCTCCCATTGGGAAATGGGATTACCTACAAAAAAAGACAAAGACTGCAATATTTTCCGATCATTATTATGAACAGTGTAATGAAAATTTTTTTCCTTAATTGAGAGTTTAATCATTTATTATTTGTGACTGTTATTTATCCCAAGTATGCCTCAAAGCCAGAAAACAAAGTCAGCATGCTCCATAAGAATTCAAATAGTCCTTGGCCAGTCATTCCATAACGCTATCTTTCATTCCCATGTTAAAAAAAGGGACAAGACTGTCTCTCACCCTCTGAATCACAGGGGTCCAAAGACAGACAACTTGAATACTGCTATCTTTGCCCCTGCTCTGGAGCACTTCAACACTCTTTCTACGTAGGACAGCATCACAGGGACAGATGTGACAAAGAAAGCATGGTACATTATGCAGTTTTCCAAATGCAAACAGATAGCTGGGTTTTTTTGATGGTTGTTTATGTCATTAGAGAGTTTCATTCATTATGGATTGCTGCTGTGTTCCAAGTTAATGCTTCAAAATGAAAGAATCTCTTTAACTGTGGAAACTGCATTTGCCTTGTCTTGACTGAAGCATTTTTATCCAAGCTATCCAAAATTAACCATCTTTTGGGCGACATGAAAATAGCAGCCTCAGTGACGTTCAACCTCTGATAAAGCAGTGCATAGGCAGCCTGGGCAAAGCAGCCCCACTGCAGCTCGATGAACAGCAGGTGGCTGACTGTGTAAAGAGCACACGCTGGATTTCCCACGCCCATGCAGAGCAGCCCTATATAAACCAGCACAAAGGAATGAGCTATCCTTATACTGGGTTACAGAGACAGAATTTAGAAATAGAGTAACATAGAGGAGAAAAAAAAACAAACTACCCTTTCCCCCACTTTCAGTCCCTCCTGATATTTGCTTTTCATTCTGCCTACCTGGGTATTTTCCTCCTCTTTTCCAGTGTTCATAATGACCTCCTACTAAAGCATAAACATAATCTATTTGCAAGACATCGCAGAATGCTGTTGTGTATTCTTAACAAATCAAAATGAGTCTGCCCTCTCATTTCCTCCCTCAACGGAAAAATGGCTAAAGAAAATTACCATGAGGCAAGGTGCTTATAATTTGGAACTTCCTCCTTTCTTCAGCTTATTTCTCTAGCTTCTCCCAAAATTCTTTTTTCAAAGTAACTAAGTATCTAACATAACTGTTCTATCCCTCAACATAAACAAGTACCTGAATGTGAACAGCAGCATGTCCTTGAAGTGAAGGTGTGCCCTGGTCCCTGGCTGTGACCATCATTCTGTAGTCTGATCTCTCAGCATATGATAGAGACCGGGTTGTTCTTAACTCCCCACTGACAGCATCAATCTGGAAGTATCCTATATCCTCTTCTTTGGGGAAAAAATGGGTATGAGTTATTGCAGATCTCTTCAGCTTGCCTCCATAGTACTGAACATTGTAATTAACAGTAAAAAAGAGTAGGACCCAGAGGAAAGGGAACCTGCTGCACTCATTTGGATCACCTCTTCTTCCTTCATTGAGTACATAGTTATTATAAACCACTTACTCTGGATTTAGAAAGCTACAGAGAGAAACGCTATGGAGTACTAGAGCAACTGCTCAATTTTATAGCAACGTCATTCACACCAATGGTGTGTGCATCAAGAGAGCAGCAGACAAGCCAGGATTGGTACTCCTACTTCCAACATAAGTTGGCAGGCAGGGCCAGAGAAATAATTAAGTCTTTGTCTCTGAACTGGCATGAAGGGTCAAGCAAGTGATGCTGGATACACAGCTGGCTCATATCCCTTGCAGACTATGGGTTAGCAAAGAGCCCTATCTACCCCTAAGACACCATAACTGCAGTGATGCCACGGGCTCTGCCTGTGCTCTGAACCAGGACCTAAGTAGGAGTAGCTAAAATCTTACAGTAAATTATTGCAGACCAACATGTGAATATTAGAAATTATGCTTACATCTTTCAAAGACTGGCCGCATGCTAATAACAAGCAACTTCTAATTAAAATTACTATTTAGAGCTACAACATATTACACTTATTCTAGAGTTGCAAAGAAAAATTCTACCATAGAAGAGTAAATAGCTCTTTGTGACTTAGAATCATAGAATCATTTAGGTTGGAAAAGAACCTTAAGATCCAGTCCAACTGTAAACCTAACACTACCAAGTCCACCACTAAACCATGTCCCTAAGCACCACATCTACACGTCTTTTAAATACCTCCAGGGATGGTGACTCTACCACTTTCCGGGGCAGCCTGTTCCAGTGCTTGATAACCCTTTCGGTGAAGAATTTTTTCCTAAAATCCAGTCTAAACCTCTCTGGTGCAACTTGAGGCTGTTTCCTCTTATCCTATCACTTGTTACCTGGGAAAAGAGATTGACACCCACCTCCCCCATTTTTAAGGAATGCAATACAAATTACTCTCTAATTTTTAGTAAAATGGGGAAGTATCTATTACTTGGTATACCTTACCAGAAAATTAGAAAATCTAATTTGTCATAACTACTTCTCTCTTGAAATACTATGCAAAAAATTTTTTACTATGTGAATTTTTAATAAGGTGTGCTAGTGGGTTAAACAAAGTCATGCAGTATAACAGCTGCTATTCTAATAAGCAACTATGGTAAAAATAAATTCAGTGCAGATGTAGTACACAAAACACGCATAAAAAACTGTATTTCCATTGGCATCTAAGTGAGCATGAAGCTGTTTATGTTCTCCAAATCTGCACATGCAAACTAGTTAGCTGCACATATAGATGTTCATTTTTGTATCCAATCACCTCACCTGCAACTGTAAAATATTTGCACCTGCAGAATTTGAAAAAACACAGAGCAGGCCAGTTAGAAATCAGGGTTTTCACCATCAACAAATAGGAGATTTTTCCAATATTGTTCTGCTATTTTTGACTGCCTATAGGTTTCTAATGCTCCATGAGTCCCTTCTGGGTTGACTCTTGCAGTCTGGAACGTAACGAGGAAATTGCCAACAAAAGGAAACAATATGTAGAGACAATTATATTGAATGAGACAGTCCTGCATTCTACATTTTTCATGATAGTTTCAAAATAGTAATGACCCTATATTACTGTTTTTACAAATAGCTTTTGGTTACTTTCCTGGTTTAGGTCCCAACAGTGTATGTCTACATTCACAGATACGCTATTTTGTTCCATATAATGTTTCAGGACACAAAATCCCAGCTAAGCAAAAGACAGAGGAGATATGAAAAACAGAAAACATAACATGAATTGCATGCATATATTTTTAACCTTTTGCTAAAACTGACATTTAAAATAACTGATACGGAGAACTAACAGGAAAAAGAAAACAGTAAACAGAAGTGCACAAAAACTATTCACTTCATTTTTCTACCAAAATGGAGCTACAGTTACCAAACTGAACCAAAAAATAAAAAATAGTTAAAAAAAAAATATCAGAGAACAAAAACATTGCAAGTATATAATTGAAATCTAAGCATGAGGCTATGAGGCTTCAGCAGTGATGAGGACAGTCAGTACCTCTTAGCATAAAGACCAATACTTGTTTTTCTGTTTCAAGTAGCAGAACATAAATAGCTAAGCTCAGCTGAAATGGGTGTCAGTCCACAGAGCTTCTGAAGGGTTGAAGCTTATTTGATAAGGGAAAGGAATGGTCAGAATCTACATTTCTGAATAAAATAAAAGACAGCTGGTCAGAAAAGAAATTACCAGTAGTGTTATTCACTAGAGACTACAATTCCACTAAAATCCAAATATTGCATGAAATGGTAAGTTTTGTACTTATTTTGGTGGCAATAAAATTAACAGAAAAGTCTGATAATGTCGGAAAGAGATATTGTATAAAACTAGAACCCCTTGGGACTTACATTTCAAAAGTACTTCTCATTTTCATCTTTTTTTATCTGGTACTGCATAATAAAGACAGTCAAAACTGAAACATCTTATTTCTATTTTTCCAGTATTTTTACCAGTCTATTTTGCAATTTATTCATGGACAATTTCAAATTGTAGCCATTTGATTCCAAATCAGAAAAAAATTCAAGAAAATAAATCCTTGTGAAATGGATTTCCCTACATCTACAGACAGACTAATCAAACTTTTACACTACATTTTGTAGCTAAAGCAATTGAATTCAGTTCTGAATTTCAAAGCTTACCTGAAGACAGATCTTGCTTTTCAACCGATTTAATAGATGACATTAGAGAAGAGATAGACCACTTTTGAATACTTTTGCCCAAGATTACCGAGGGCAAGTGCATGTGAGCAGTAGGTTGCTCACTTTCTAAATACACTCCAAATTCTACTCCTCATTCTTTTGGAAGTTCAAAATCAGGAATAAGGGAAAAAGTGGGTTTAAGTTTTACACTCAAAGAGCATGTCAGTCATTGCTCTAAAAGCTCATGCTCCCTGCACTTTCAGAAAGATTTGCTCAGTTTTCATCTCTGTTAGTCACCTGAATTAGGCAACTGCTGCTTGTATCATACACCCTAAAGATGTCCCTTTTTGTATGAAGGGAAAAGGGAGAAAGTATAGGAGAAAACAATACGAAAGAAGGAAATTGAGAAGAGCAGATGAAGCATGGAACAGAAAAAAATTAAATTTCTCAATAACTTGACTCTAATGGGCCCAGTATCTTCTTGTGCTTGCAACTCTATCCTAACCTGCCAATAAACAGATACACTTTTTCACTTAAATTTTCCACCTCTGCATTGTCCAACCCATTGGCCAGCCTTTCATTTATATGAGGTTCTTCAAAGCCCAGGCACCTTCTCAACTCTGTGCTCTCAAACATAATCACAGAAACTGCAGTTTTGGACAAAAAAAGATGGCCTGAGAAACCCCAGGCAATGTGTGGCTGTGAACTCTGGCAGAGCATTTAAGCCTTCCAGGGACTGGCATTCAGGCAAAATGGCCCAGAAAGCAGACAAAAAGTAACACTAGAGTTTTCTCAGATATTCATGACCTCAGTATGCAGTAATAGTTAGCTACATATTTTTACCTAATTTCCTGAAGAACTGTATCTTTCCCAGGTTTTAAAATACTTAGTGCCTTGGCCATCTCATTCTCCTTTGAGATGAAAGAAAATTTGTTTCTCTTCACAGAAAAGAGGAAGGCAATGCCATGGCTCCCAAAGAGCTTGAACACCATGAGGCTGCTGCAGAAATACAGCCCTCTGCATGTCTACGAATGCTCCCTACATGCTGCTAGCAAATCACCCTGGAGAACAAGTACTTGTCTACAGACATACGTACAACACTTGCCAATTTCTGTGTGTTAGCAGTGTAAACTGGGCTTCTCCTAGCACTCTGTTGGTCAAGTGCTAATCTATCCACAGAATTGGTCCAAATGCAACTGTAAAAGCCTCTATTTTGCCAGTGCTAGTCTTAACACATAAAGTAATAGTTTATGATACACTACAAATACAGACTAATTTTTGTCATAAATGCTATACTATAACCTATTGACAGTCACAAAGAAGGCCAGGCAAACCACTTTGCAATTGCCAGCATCACTAAGGAATAGCACACATAGCTGGGATTCACCTCTCTCTGAATTAGGTTACTCTTACAGTGACAACACAAAAGTGGAGGTATGGCAATATGATCATGCATTTCCATACACATGAATATTTAAGAATGATCTGTTTTGATTTTCTGGGAATAGAGAGGGGCATTTTGAAGGAAACGCTTCTCCTCTGAAGGCTAAAATTCATCTGTTGTGTAAGCCTCACAGTTCTTTTACAGATTCTTCCTTATGTAATTTGTTGGCATTTGCCATCAACCCTCATGCATAGCTTAATCTATTGCTGCTATCCTGGCATTTCTTTAAGGTCTCAAGAACATTAAAAATTACCCAGTGACTCTTACAAGCTTAACAGCTGACACTGACACTCACAGCTCTTAATCTTGTGGCAGTCCCTCAACTGTTGAAAAGAGCACTGGTCTGCATGCAGTCCTCCAATCAACCTGATGTCTTTGTGTTTAACAAATATGGCTGTAAATCAGATCATATTTCGTCTCCATATTTTAGCACTGAACAATGTCCCTGAACAAGAAAATACTATTTTAAATATAAACCAGGCAAGAACTTCACCATGAAACAGAAGACCAGATGTTAAAGGCTTTGAGCCAACTAACAACAACAACAAAAATCAGTATCAGAGAAGCTCAGCTGTTCTGGATTTGTTTATCGGGAAAATATCTAGTTCCAAGGCTGGGAGGGCTCTTTTAGTGGCGTTTTTTTGGTGCTGTTTTTATCCTTTTGTTCTTTCTAGAGACGGCATTTGCAAGACCAGTTGTATTTTGTGTTGCTAGTCATTTTTATAATTTGAACTCTTACTTACTCCCCTCTGGGGCTCTACAGTGAAGCCAGTAAGAAAATCCAATGTATAGTTTGAAGGAAGGGAATATAGTTAGATACACAGACAGGCAGAGACCCCTGAAGAACACTTCCTGTGTTGCCTGGCCACCACACTTCAAACAAAGGGTTGGGCACTACTCATTCCCTTTGTCTTAAGGGGGATCATTTCCTGCAAAATATTATTATTCACAATGCAGAAGTCTACAATTCTCTCCAGTTCCCTCTGGAAGAGGCAGTCACTTGTATCCAAATTAAGGGAATAATAGTATGGCCATAAACTGACCCTACAGTCTTTTATTATCTACATATATTTCAACTGCAAAATTTCCAATAGAGTTGTTAAATGTCTCATTTTTTTAAGCATCTCTTGGTGGAAGACAGCAGAGTTAGTTCTCTGGCCCTTGTGGATTTGGATCTTAAAGTCCTTCCATTACTCCACAGAAGTCAAAAGGATACATAAAGACACAGTATAACATAATCCACAGGAATCTTCTGGTAATTTCAGCCTTGGCAAGAAGAGGCTACAGATTCCCTTGCTCTTTAAGAGTGAGGAGTAACGTAGCTTTGCAGTATTTTGTTCTTTACTCTGCAGTGACAAATAATTGTAATGAGTTTAAACCAACTGAGCCCACATTTGAGCTCTGCCTACACAGAAGAGAACACCTAAGGAAATGCACTGAGTGGATGGAAGTATTGGAAATGCTTTCTTGCTCTGATGAAACAGTATGCTCTGTGTGCAAATTACCGTAGACTACAAATACCGAGCTTAAAAGGTATTGATTACATTAAGCTGCTAGAGTACAGCAGGTACCAAAATAAAGAAATAGTTCTGTTCTTGGCACCTCTTGCTATTTTCAACCAATAGTGAAGAAAAGCAGGAGAAACAGACATGTTTTCCTCACTGATTACAGACGGAGTTCTCCTTTGCGTAAAAGTGTAGCAAGTGGCATGCAGCAAAAATGGAGATCACATCTATGTCTCTTACTAGTATTAATGCCCCAGTCCCACTCATGTTCTAATTCTGGACCTTCTGTTATTGACTTCACTGCAAGCAAAACTAGATCCTATAGCTTACCCCAGAAGCGAACTACTACATGTAGGAATTATGGGGAAAACTAAAGAGAAGTGTTTTTAAGTGGCCATGCTATGTCAGGCTAACACAGTGCTAAACAAAGGGTGAAACATGAACTAAAAACCACAAGCCTCACTGTTTGCCCAGATTATCTGTTGATCCTTCTGATCCCTGTCTCAGACTGTCATGAACAGTTCTTTTAGCAGGAAAAATTTTCAACTGGTCATGGGAAAAGGGAGATCATCTTTCCTTTAAGATGTTAAACAACTGACTGAAACACAAAACTGCACAGTACAAGACCATGGTCCTAATCTCTTCGGAGTGCTGTTTGAACGGTCTCTGGACAGCCACATAAGCAACCAAACTCCTGGGAAGATGGGGCAGGGGGGGATGCACGGACGGACAGAAGGAAGGAAGGAAGAAAAGGTAGCTGCTTGCACCTCCTTAGATACTTCATAAGATGTACCATGGTCACGATTCCTATTTACGCAGGCACCTTTATTCCAACAAACACAAAATAGGCGTAAAATCCTGTATGCACCTCTAAAACTCTAGTTATTTCAATGTATCTTTTCTTATGAATAACACTTTAAATTCTTACCTGATTCTATTGAATACAGTACAACACCGTTGTTTCCAGAATCAAAGTCTTTTGCAAAGACAGTGGTAATATGTGTCCCTGATGGCTGCCCTTCCAAAACCTGTCATCAAGCATTTTATAAATAATTTGCAAATATACATGGATAACAGCAAGTCTTAAAATAAATCCCTTGCCATAACACAAGAGTTTATCTGTTACTCTATTTTCCGTTTCAGTAATATTTACAGTCAGTGCAAAGAGCATTTCAGGAAATGGTTAAACAATACAGTTCTAGCAATCCTCTGTTACAGTCTGCATATATTGCTAATTCGAAAATCTGTAGTACAGCAGACTCAGATGTCAGAAATTAAAAGAGATTCTACTGCACACATAAATAAAATTATACACGTCTATCCTTTACATCTAACAGAATACACAGTGGAGAATCGTCATCATTTGATAAAGCCTGATACTCCCAAACACACGCGAGTCTCAATTAAGAACGGGGTCGGTTTCTATTTCGCTGCAGCACCACTGTCACCGTTTCCCAGCGCAGGGGGTTTGGGCTCCCGCCACAGGGTGGTGCTCAGAGCAAGGCAGCGCATCCCGCCGGCAGCACCCACCTGGGCATGCAGCACCCACCTGGGCATGCAGCACCCACCTGGGCATGCAGCACCCGCCCAAGTGCCGCCTGAGGGAAGAGGGGCTTATTGTCGTTGAGGTCCCTCACTGCGATGTACACGGCTGCTGTGGCGCTCAGCCGCGGTGAGCCATGGTCGGTCACTAGCACGGTCAGCTGGTGGTGAGCGTGTTTTTCACGGTCTAGTGCAACCCAGTTTATGATTTCACCTGACGGACAAAGAAAATGAAGGAGAAAGGGAGTTAGATCTCTACTGTGTGCTACCACTCATCATACTACATGCAATTATACTTCTAATTTAACGTGAAATAACAATACATGTCTTCTGATACACCTTACTGCTCACATTAAAACCTCAGCTTCCCAAGCTCCACTCCATAGAAACGTTCTGTCAATCATAGTTTGCAGTTGTACTTTAGTACTGTATTACATTCTTTACTATACAGTGGATGCCCCGGAGCAAAGGTGTAAAACAGTACAAACCAACGTGCCAAACCCCCAAAGAAATCCATCTGGCCTTTTCTTCACCACACTTCAGGACAGATAATATATGAGCACCGGGTTTTAACTGCTGACAACAGCCTTTATGAAGCCCCTGGGTTAGGAAATGCTCAACACAATGTCTGTACATTAATCAGGAACCCTTATGTCTCCTATATGTTCTGGTAAACCCAGTGAATAAATCCGACCCAATCTTCTCTCCATCTGCTCAACCTTACTTACTAGCTGTAGATTTGCAATTGACCAAAGTCCTTCACACAGATAGCCACATATTATTTTAAGATCTTCTTGGTTAACTCCTAGCACTCTGCCTTTAAACTTCCATAAACATACTCAACAGGAATCTGCTTTGAAATGACAATTCTATTTTGAGATTCACACAGAGAAATTCTGGGAGAGCTTATTCACTCCCCATGAGGCCAGGACATTTGGGAATAAGAATTTTAAACAGCAGATCTTTGCTCGCTACGTATCATTTTGCTAAACCGGATAATTTACAGTGCCTGTGGTCCCTACAGGATTCCCTTCCTCTGGGCTCTCCATGCTGTGGTCTGTGGTGTTATACTGTGTGGACATAGTACCTATTACTCAAAGCATTTGGGATTCACTGCAGAGTACATCCTGTGCCATGAAAAATTTCTCTCAGCCAATTTGATTTCTGTGGTGCCATGTACAACATGAACTCAGGTTTGATGTAACTTACAGAAGTTTTCACAAATATTTTAAATCACTGTAACTGTCAAATGTCATAGTTACCTTTACAGTTTTTTATGGCTGATCTGTACTTTTCAACTGTACTTCATCACAGGCAATTAAGTTCCTCATATGAACTACTGAAGCTATAACTTAAAACTCCTTTTAATTTGTTACAAACACTGAAACTTACGACCAAGTGACCAGAATGAAGTCATGAAAAAAATAAAATCCTAAGGGTTAGTTCATTCTTCATGAACATATATTAGATTTATTTCATTCCCCAAATTGTGAAGCTCTGAGTTAGAATATTCACATATCAACCCAAGAGATTCACAGCAGTTCCTGAAAGCTTTACACTTTACTTCCATTCCCTTAGGGAAGGCTGCTTTCCAAAAGCAATATTAGGCAGATTACAAATCATAAAATGCTACCTGTGTTGGAATTCATCTTGAAATACTTTCCATCAGACAAAAGGAAGTAAGAAAGTTGTCCGTTTCTTCCTGAGTCTTTGTCAACAGCTGTGATGGTGCCAACCACACCCCTGGGAAGTGGATTTTCCTCCACTTCAAAGAAGTAGCTCTCATGCAGAAACATGGGAGAATTATCATTTTCATCCAGCACATTAACTATTACCGATGTACTTGCATTTTGCCTGAGGTTTTCATCCTTGGAGGTGCTGACCAGGACTCTGAAACTTAGTATCTGTGCACATTCGTAGTTCAAATGTTTCCGAAGATAAATCCAGCCAGTATCAGAGCTGATTCCAAATGCAACAGAATCCGTGCTAGGCTCTAAGGAATACGTCAGCTTGGAGGTAACGCCGTGTGGATCAAGTGAGTGGGCTTGAACCTGAAGGATTTGGGCACCTGGAGAGGTGGCTTCACTGATTTCTACTTGATACACCAAGTTCTGAAAAACCAAAGTAGGGCCCATCTTCTGCTCTTCAATAATCACTGTCAACATCAGCAAAGAAGTCAGAGGAGGACTGCCATAGTCTTCAGCTGCTATGTGTAGAGTATACTCCTGCTGCTTATCCGCAAACACTGTCCTGGTGAGGTTTACCACTCCAAGGTTTGGATCGATGCTGAATGCATTTGACTGCTTGCTTGCAATACTATATTTGATTGCCCCATTCAGGCCACTGTCTTTGTCTTCTGCATGAGCAATGTAGACAGCAGTGCCAGGGGGCTGGGTATGTGAAATAGTTACCTTGTCAGATTTGGTAAGAAACACTGGAGGGTTGTCATTAATATCTACCACAGATATGTTGACCTGGGTGCTACCATAGACAGGGGAGTTACCCAACTGTGACTGAACGGTGAGCACCACAACAGACTGAGTTTCATGGTCAAGCTGTTGTTTGGTGCGGATGATACCAAACTGGGGATCAATAGAGAATCTTCCATGTGGATCACCGGAGGAAATTCTGTAAGAAACCACTTCTAAAGAATCTAGAAATGGAAATAACAACAAAAAAGTAAAAAAAAAAAAAAAAAGGAGAGAGAGAGAAAGAAAGTGATAATATAAAGGTTGGTGTGAACATCTGTGAAGAATGCATGCTGTTAAATTCAGTGGAATAAATGTAAGCTACACCGATGTTTGACTTCCTTGGGCTTTTTATGCTTCCTTCTTCCTGTCCCTGGAGCCCTTCAGTAAAATATGACTGTGTACAGTTTGTCCACTTGTGCACCGTTTGCTTTTCATCTCACTGGTATGATAAAACTCTATAGAGGAAATAGTATAAAAGCCTCTTGTTTTTCCCTTTTCTAAAATATAGAAAAAACACTCCTATAAATTAGTCTTATAGGAGTAATTTCATTACACACAGGCATTCACTATAGCAAGGAATGAAACAGGTGGCAGTTCTCTGAAAGAACTGCATTTTACTGAACTTACTGTTCATGGATGACCATTGCTATAACCTTTATACATCAGATGCTACCTAAAGCAAAAGCTATCTAAAGGTTCAGGCTTATTACCAAAGCCGCTCCACAGGTGCTACCTCACCCCGAGGACAGTGGTCAATGCACTGTCCTTCCAAGAAGGAGAAAATGGGAAGACCTGACTAATCAAACTTATATAAAACCTCTGCCTCTACCACCTTACATGTACAGATCCATCATCAAGCTGGTACGTGGACTCATGGCTCCCACTGTTCTGCATAGGAACCAAATATATATGGCTCTCAGGACAGGATCTTTTATGACTAAGGCCTGGTAGCAGCTAACCCATTTCCCTCTAAAAATGGTAATGAAACCAAATGGATTAAATACATTTTCAAAGGTCCCATAAACATTCATCTGGACTTCACCACTTAATTTGAGAAAATGTGTGTGTGGGGGGGTGTTTGTCTGTGGTCTCTTTTGGGGGGTGTTGTTTGGGGTTATTTTGCAGCACCACTTCATATAGATTCTCTGACACTTCTGAACACTCTCTGATAATGAGTATTGCTCTGAGATATGTCTTGCATGGGTAATGCTTTAACACAAGCCACACCATCATACGGACATTTCCTTACACTTTCACAAAATGCTTCTCACCTCCCCATTTACAATTACAGAAATCCATCTTGAAGAAATGGAGGCAGTTGCCAATCCCCATGGACCACCAAGGAGAGTACCACAAATCTCCATCTGTTCCAAAGAGCATCCTGATACAGCAGTGATTACACCAGCTGCTGTAAATACCAACAGTAAATACTATTTAATGCTCGACAGCCTGAATGAATAATATGAAAGTTTTTAAAAAAATTATCTGCAGATATTTCCAGTTAACGGTCACAACAGAAATGCAATGTAATCTCTGACTGAGCATGCAACTTACTTGGAGGCTCTCTGGCCTTTACAGTGCCGATTGGGATGTCTTCAGGTGCATCTTCAGGAACAGAAAAAGCATACCGGGATCTCTCAAATATGGCAGGGGCCGAAGCGGTCTGAAGGATGTTTACTGTGACGGCTGCATTGGTGGCAGAGGAAAGGCCACCTCCATCCCGTGCAGAAACAGTCAGGAAGAGCGCAGAGCGTGCCAGGTGACCAAGAGCTGAGATCAGGTAAATAATTCCTGAAAATACACAGAAACAAAAAAGCAATAAAATAAGTTAAAATTCAGCAGGCTGTCAAAATAGTTTCAACATGTACCACTACTCTAAGAGACAGCCAGACAATGTGGACAAAAAGCAGCTCTCCCCATTCCTTTTTGAGAGCCAAGTTTTTTCAAATTATATGGTCTTTACCATGCAACAAAGCCACAGAGACATAGCACGTTCTGTGTCAAAACACAGTGTCCATAA
This sequence comes from Haliaeetus leucocephalus, assembly GCF_000737465.1. Lineage (NCBI taxonomy): Eukaryota > Metazoa > Chordata > Aves > Accipitriformes > Accipitridae > Haliaeetus > Haliaeetus leucocephalus. The sequence continues at coordinate 5,391,801 of NW_010972576.1, read as the reverse complement.
TTCCAATTTTAGAAACACAGATTCAGCTAAATCTTTAACAACTTAACTGAGTCAGTGGCGTTGTTCTGAGTTTTCAGCGATGTTAGGAAAAACACAATTTTACTAGTACTAGTCTATAGGAATCTGGAAGTACATTGAGGGGGGGAATACTTTCTTGTTACAAAAGACTAACTTATCTTTGCAAACAGTGAAGTTACAAACAGGCTGCAGAGACATTCTGCTCAAATAAGTCCCCAAATAAACCATCCACACAAACGGGGTTGAAGCCCCAAAATACAAATCTTAGGAGCAGTGGGCTCTGTGGAGAGTATCTGGGAAGCAACCACCTGCTGTCTGATCATGAGTTTCTGGTAAAATACCCTTTAATAGTGAATTTTAAGATCTGTTGAATTTGCAAGCTGCTAACAATTAAATTTTTTATAAACTATATGAAATAAGTAATTCTTTGAAAAGAAAATGCAATCCTCTGTCCAGAAATACAGGACTTTGGATATGTCTTCCCCAAGATAAATACATTTTCATCCTTTAACGCTGATGAATGAGACTAGCTGTCTCCAAATACATTCTCTTCTGACTGCTAAAATAAGTCTAGAGTAGTATCAGATAATTATGTCCAATTTTCAAATACTCTCTATAGAACTACAGAAACCCACATCTAACTATTATTACCTAAGATGGTAGTATGGGTAGAAAGAATGAACATGGCAGGAATCCTGTCACATCTTCTTCTAAAGTAAAAGCTTGTATGAACTTGAAAGCAAGCTTTTTTTGAGTGAAGACTTCAGTCTCAGCAATGAGAATTACTTCCAAACCGTAGTTCTCTATGGGACGTTCATAATGGTCCACAACAATTATCCAAAACTGATACTTGTTAACTGTTCCATGAGAGACAGTTATTCATTGTCCTTTCCAAGCAAATTAAGGATTTATAAATGAAGATATAAACCCACATATAAATCATTAGCCCTCAGAGCACTCTGAAATGTCTGGCCTAGATGAAGTGAACATAAATACTTAAAAATTTAAGGGTAAACACTAGATCATAGAGCAATACAGCAGATCACAGTACGTTTGTTACTTCATAAATTGTATAACTAAATTATAACCTGAGGCACACAGTCAAAGACCAGGTGCTTTCAGCCAGGTAAAAGATGGAATAAAAAAAATGTGATTACATCCTAGAGAGCATTAATACTGATTTGTCTTATCCTTTCCAGCATATTCCCTATCATTGAGCAGGAGGAAGACCACTTACTCTGAGGTAACAAAAATCCATCAATATTCTAAGACCTTTTGGTGGTCACAGATTTTGCAACACACAGAGAACTATTTGTAAAGTAAGTTTTTCAACATGAAAATGAAGATGAAAGGTGACCAAACACCTGAAAATCCTTCTTAGCAATGACTGAGTTTAACTAAATATACACTAAATGCTAAAATTGCAGTGAGCTAAGCAGTAAGGTTGCAGTAAACTCAAGTGATTCAACTAATAGGGACAACTTTCTACATATCAACAGATATTTTCAAGAAATCACCTGTGCTTTCTGTAGAAGCTGGTGAAGACACAAAACCTCTAGCAGCTCAGTAAAACCAAACTTTTAAACTTTGAGCTACCTTTGTAATTTCCTGGCTCTCCAGACAGGTTTAGTAGGGATGATGTTTGGCATTCAAGTCAGACATTTAGTGGTCCTATTTGTCAGACAGGGTAAAAATTAGATTTAACTTCAAGTGCCTAAGGAGAATCAGTGCATGATTCAACTACAATATACCTTCTCAAAATTTAGCATGAAGCCACAACACTAATTTGCTACAATGTATTTTTAAGCAGAATAAAGGAAAATACATGAAATCCTTATAAATACTCAAATGTGCAGCACGCGGTATACATTCCAATTATACTGCTAGGACATTGTAATAACAAACTGTGTCTTGACATGCTTAAAATGCATTCAGAGGGTCTTCAGGATCAAGGAAGAATGGTTTCCACTAACAACAAAGGACACTTATTCCAGTGTAGCAAAACACAGTAAAAACACAACAGACATAGAGGTGGATTCAGAATTCATTGCTGATCCAGTTCCTATGCCAATAACTGATGCACTTCCAAGAATCAACCTTATTTTGGCCTTTTTGTTCTTTTTTGTCTTCTGATGATTGGGTTTTACGATTAGTTAGCTCAACAAAGTAGTCTTCCAAAGACATAAACTTTTGGCTTTTCCTGCGGTAATCTGAGCAACTGTAGCTCAAAGGAAAAAGGGTTTTAACCTTTTTTTTTTTCCAGAGGTTAAATGTATAAACATGGACTTTAAACACTGTTGTTTTCAAATTAAATTAAGCCAATAAAATGGACTGTATTTTACTAACTTGACCAATTCGGTATTTTTCTACTGACAAGGTCAAAAATATTTCATTCCTATTTTGGATACTTCAAAATGTATGTGAAGAGTGGGAAAACTTCTACACAAAAGCATTACATTGAAATTCTTACTCTCAAAGCAATAACTAATGACTTCAGAACATCCCTTAGCAAAGGGTGGAGCTAACAGTGCTCCACTCCAGGAACTCTAAAGACCTGATGGAACAGAAATATTTCAGAACCAAAATTCCTTCTCTGCTGACTTAGACAGATTACAGCCAGTTCAGCTACAGAAAGCAGACAGAAAAGAAAATGGATAAAAGATTTTGCTTTCTCTCTTAATTCTTTTGCTGTGTCCTAGGGAGGGAAGGGAATAGGCAAGTACATCTCACCAACTCAGTCCTCTCTTGGAGGACCAGGGACACCCTAAGAACAGTGGCAGATTTCAGGTAAAAAGTGTATGTCTTCCATATGGTTCCTTCCAGCCTCAAAACTGTAGTATGCAGGAAATTTTATAACCCAGTTTGACTTTTAATTATATACATTCTGTTTGTTTCAGCATTTGTAGGACTGGGCATTAGCTTTGCGTCTAGTGATACATAATCTATACAGACATTTGAGACAGCTGTACCATATGCTGGGGAACATGCCACATTAAGCTCTATATGGCATCATATGATGGGAAAGAAGTTGTAGAAGTAGGCAGCACCTGGGATCCTACTTTCTATACGGTTAGGTAAAAACATTGGACTGTGACTAAAACGGACAGTCATGACCACTTGGGTCAAAAGTAGCTGCCAGCACACCTCAGAGTAAGCTGGCTAGGTGTATTTGATCTGCTGAAGTACGGTGCAGGCGATCCCCTAATACTACACTGCAAAGGCAGAAACATGGGGCTAACTGCAAGAAGCACATGGCAGGAACTAGCTGTGTAAGTCAAGTCACACATTTGGTGTGTGAAACTCAATAAAGGTATGCCTTGCTAAATAACAGGTTGAAGACAAGTCACAGTTTTCCTTTCTTTCCTGTTCTGTGATTAAGAAAAGACAGTGGCTTATTAGTGTTATTATCATAGTCATTTGCAGCCTGCAATTTGTGGCTTCAGAGAACTTAAAAGACAATTAGGTTGCTGTGGTACAGAACATATTCTTCCATTATGAAAAACAGTTTCTAGAAATGCTGAGGATGGAAAGGGAATAATGAGACAGCTCCTCTGTGAGGAACGTTTTACCAAGACCAAAGCTCCCAGCAGGGGACCACACAGACACAAGTCTGGTTCCACTTCAAGGAGTCACTGCATGAAAAATGCCACCTTCTTTCTTACAGCTTGGCTCCCCATATATATGGACAGTCTTGTCTGCTGCCTTTAATAACATTTAATTCCCATTTTTTACATTTATTGTTTATATTACTGCAGTGCCTTGAAGATTTTACCTCTGGTAATTCCTCATTCTGCACAAGAGAGAGCTGGAATGAATTCTGCTTCACAGGTGAACAATCATATAATTATGTACCAGATGAAGCATTAACATCCAGCCTCACTTACACCTTGGCAATCTCATTTTCTTGACTAGATCTGCATGGGTGTAACTGACTGCAGATTCCAACCTTTGTAAATCAAAAACATGACACAGAGACTGCCTATCATGATTTGTATACACATTTTAGACAGACTCTGCAATGCTGATTGCATGTTAGCAACTGTCACTGTAGGTTCTAGCTGGGGAACAGCTCTGCTTCCAGGGCAGGGTAGCTTAGCACAGACCTTTTGCTGCAGAACAATCTGTGCTTACTGGCTAGCATAAATTGTTACAATGGTTTTGGTGATTCAATGTATGGTGAGAGCTAGTACTAATGAAGGGTGAAATCATAATTGTCAATTCCTTGATCTGCTTCATACTTCCTCACGCACTGACATGCTAGGTCTCTTCCAAGAAGTTCTTGCTCTCCACTTTGCGCCTATCAACCACAAAAGATAAATGAAGCCAATGTTTGCCCAGAACATGCAAACACATTAGAGAAAGACAGGACTCTGTGGCACCTGCCATCATCTGTCAATGACAAAATTTCTCATGGGGTTTTTTTGTTCTTATTTTTGTGGAGATGCACCCTACTCCACAGGTGGGTCAGCTGCTAAGTGCTGTTTCTCAAGAATTAAAGGCAGGAGACAGGTGCCCGCATATAATGATTCTTTAAAAATATATTTCTGATCATCTTCATGATCCTGTGTTCAGTCCTAACATCACAACAGCATACATCATCAGTAGGTTCACTCACCAAAAGCATTTTTTGTACAGCAGAAATAAACTGGTTATCCCAATAGGATTTCCACACATACCTCTCTCTAGCTGACCACTTTGAAAACCTATCCGTTTTTCCACTGGGTCATCATGTAAACAAAGCAAAAAACAGCCCTACATTTATAGCCATTCATAGGTAAACAAAATATTTTCCACTAGTCAAGCACTGCACAGGCAAAGATAAAAATCAGGATGCACTAACTTCAGTAACGAAGTCTGGATTGCATAGAAATGTGTACTCATTTAAATGGCTTCCAATATTTTCTAATTGTTCATAAAATAAAAAAGCAACTTCAGAACACGGCAAGAGGAATAAAATCAATAGCTATCAATAGTGTTCCCTAAGATCATGAAACTGAATGCCCTACCAGCTTTAAATGATGGCAGTATTTCTTCAGCAAATATCCTAGGATGGGTGAGCTGGCATGACGTGACACACAGCTCAGACAGTAAGCAGATGGCAAAAAGGTACGCATAGTTCGCCACCCCAATTCACCTTCAAAGCTGGCCGCTGGACCTGCTGTTTAATACTGCATAGGTCAGTGCTGACCCACTGACCTGCTCAGAGCATGCCTCACCCAACCTAGCATTCCAGCTTTTCAGTGCAGAGACACACATACAGCTTTGCTTTTTATGTGCCAGAAAAATTTTCCAGATGAGCATAGACAGGATGATCTTCCTAGAGATGGATGCAGTTAGGAGGTGTAGACTTCGCATTAACATTAAAACCAGCATTGTTCTAGGGAAGAACGATAGTGTTTCTGCTTGACGTTTCTATTTAAGTTTATCCAACTCATTGCCTATGCTATAATCTTAACATTACTTTTAAGTTCCAGTTTCAGCAATTTACCTGTATTTAAAATGCACCTTTTTTAGTGAAGCTGCATTCTTGATGGTAACCATAACAACACCCTGCCAAATGCACTGTTTGAAGAGCTGGTTTAATAACTGTCAGGGGAAAGGAAAGAATTAATGAGGAATTACACCGTTATTTACAGTCTACCTGCTGTAATACACACAGCTTCAGCTCATAGGAAAAGGCTTTAAAAAGCTTAATCTTGATGGCACAAATGCTGTTTTGAGTTTCAGTGAATAAAAGGACTATTTCAAGTTTCAGTGTTTTTTTGCTTAGTACAATGCTGTTGTTAGTACCACAAAGGTTTTACGACTAAACTTCATACAGGAAAAAACCCAAGTATTACTTTGATGTAGCCTTCTCTTTATTGTAGTATTACATGTTTAAATAATTCTCCCCTAACAAAAAAAACCCAAACCAAACCAAAACACCAAAACACTAATTTGCCAGTAAAGCAGCACATAACCGAAGAGACATAATTTGCTGTTACAGGGAGATTTCCTCTGTTTCTGCCTTGGTTTGTTTTCTTTAATCTGACATAATAGTAACTCAGAGTACGTTTGTTGTCTGATTGCATACAAAGAGAACGCTTCCACATAAAACATGAGTTTTAAAAAAACCCACACCAAAAATCAAAGTCTGCACCGTAAGTGGGCAGGACTCTGGCCTGGTGAACTGCTGTATTTTCAAAGACAAAGGCAGAGCCTTCCCCACGCAATCTACACAGCTCCAGCACTGCCACACCATCCCACCAGGTCACCTTTGCTTTCTTAGCTTACTGAAGTTTTCCAAAAACATATTTCTAATCAAGGACTTTTTCAATCAAGCTGCCAGCCTGCAGATCCAAAAATAGTTCAATGCACAACCTGGTAACAAAACTCAACTGCCATGGTAACCGGAGATGATATTTCATTGAAGGCACTGTACCAAAAGATGCATGTTTCCAGCACAGATACAGAATGAAACCTAATATAAGCCAAGTAAGTTATAGTTGCTGTTCTTCTATTAAGAGCATTATGAAACTTATCAGATGTTCACGTTACTCCTCACAAACTGATTTTCTACTCTATACACTCCCCTACTATGCCCATTTTAACAGTCCAACAGTGTGAAGGCATTTTGCCAAGGCTGTCTGCGCTTTCGTCTTTTTTTTAGGTTAACTGAGAACATGAAGTACATTAAGTACATCTGTACTTAAGACCCATACAGTCTCTATCAAAGAAAAGTGTTGATTGTTTGAACTTTACTGTACAAATCTCATGTTATTCCTCTCCTCCAAAATGGGAGGTTTGGGCATAATTTTTTCATTTTCACCATTTTTCTTGTTATCAGCCCACATCATCTGTGCAACCCCATGGGAGTTCACTCTGTCTCACCTGGTGAGTTCTTCTGTTTCTGAGATCTGACATTGACTTAATTACAAGAAAGGGGGGTGGGCTAGAGTATTTTTGTAAATACTTTGCATTGTATCATCCACAATGACTCTCAATTACATGTCACCACACTATTGCATGGTTGAGTTTTGGCACATAGCTTGTAGGAATTTTTCTCTTTGTTAGATGGTCAATTCTGTTGGATTTTATTCATAAAAGAGACACATACATTAAGAGCTGGCACTGTGGATATTTTTTCATGCTGTTCTGCTACACAGCTTCCTTTCAGGGCCAAAATCTGCACTCTCACATTTACTACAGCAAATTTTGTGTACTTCAAGAATATACCGTTTCCTGTATTCATGTTAGATTTCTCATTAGATGAGATCTCAGTGAAGGTAGATGTCCACAAATTACTCAGCTGAGACCACTAATTTTTCCTTTGTGACTTAACTCAAAGTTCTTCAAAGGTGAAAACTTAATGAGCTTAAACCAATGTCTCAGACATATTCATCTGATTTGCAGCATTCTGAATACACTATCAATTTCATATGAAAGATCAGAAAAACAGTAATTGAAGAAACTGCAGTTTAAAAAAACAAGTGGATTCAAAATGTTCCAAAACACTCCTAATTTTAAATGTTATTTATGTAACCTCTTCATATGTTTAGCAAATGTACTACATGCTGTATGAAAATGCCAAAAGTAGTTTAAAAATAAACTGTTTTTTCTTACAATACTATATGAAAACATCATTAATCATCATAAAAATGGCCTTGTTTTCTTTAAAAAGGATGCATCCCCATTTTACTTTGATGCATATTACAATCTGCTATATATTAAACTTTCTATAATACATGGAGTTAAGCAAAGTTTGGATTTTGTTTTTCCCAAAAAGAAATTTTGGTGTTTCAACTTTTGTTTTCAACCTGTACTGTAATAAAAATAAAGCAAAACTTTTTCATGCAATGAAAATCTCATAAGATGTGACTGTTAAACACCGACATTTCCATTTTCTTCAATAAAACAGAACTTGTCAACATCCTTAACAGGAATGAATTTATTCTGGTGCTCTGAACCAAATAAAAAAGTTTATTTTAAGTCAGTTTGACACTAAATCGCATCTACACATGGTGCCATAGTACAGTAATGGAAGTAGAACAGCACTAAATTGCACACTGCCAAAACAAGAAAAGTATATCAATGGAGGAACTGTTCTGCACAAGCTCTACACTTAACTCCTCTTTTTGCATCCATTACCAGGCACTGTTAAAAAGATGAGATGCTGGAATTAAATCTGCCTTTTGGCTGATAAGTTAATAATTCTTATATTCTTAAATTTGTGTGTCCTTCAGGTGTATTCCTCCTTTTATTCTTCTCCAACAGCCTAAGCTCCTAGACTGCTCTACATCTCTTACAGGACATTTTAGTCACATGATGCCCTATGCTATTCAGTTAAAAAGAAATCAGAATGCATCTTTGTGCTGGTTTTGGCTGGGATAGAGTTAATTTTCTTCAAAGTAGCTAGTATGAGGCTATGTTTTGGCTTTGTGCTGAAAAGTGTTGATAATACAGGGATGTTTTAGCCATTGCTGAGCAGTGCTTGTACTGCATCAAGGCCTTTTCTGCTTCTCCTCCCACCCCACCAGCGATGAGGCTGGGGGGGCACAAGAAGTTGGGAGGGGACACAGCTGGGACAGCTGACCCCAACTGCCCCAAGGGATGTCCCAGACCATACGGTGTCGTGCTCAGCAGATAAAGCTGGGGGAAGAAGGAGGAAGGGGGGGGACGTTCGGAGTGATGGCATTTGTCTTCCCAAGTAACAGTTACACATGATGAAGCCCTGCTTTCCTGGAGATGGCTGAATACCTGCCTGCCGATGGGAAGCGGTGAATGAATTCCTTGTTTTACTTTCCTTGTGCACATGGATTTTGCTTTACTTATTAAACTGTCTTTATCTTCAACCTGCAAGTTTTCTCACTTTTACTCTCCCAATTCTCTCCCCCATGCCACCAGAGGGGAGTGAGCAAGCAGCTGTGTGGTACTTAGTTGCCAGCTGGGGTTAAACCTTGACAATCTTAAAGGAAATTAATTATTTTTTTAGCAAGTCAAAATTTCCCCAAAAGAATGCTCATTTTGCAGAAGCTGTAGTTTTGTGCTGAAAAACTTTTTTAATGCTGAACTACTGACCAGCTCTTGTAACAAGGCTTATCTCTTGTACTCAATATGTTATTTTTGGGCATAAATAAGTAACAGATGGTATCACGACAAAAGGTTGATCCATGTCTCTTCAAGTCAATGGAAAGATCTCCAAATTCCTCACTGTATTGGGTTTGCATGGCAAGGTTTTGGTAGCAGGGGGTGGGGGGGGTGGGGGTGTTACAGGGGTGTCTTCTGTAAGAAGCTGCTAGAAGCTTCCCCTGTGTCTGACAGAGCCCATGCCAGCTGGCTCCAAGTCAGACCCACTGCTGGCCAAGGCCGAGCCCATCAGCAATGGTGGTAGCGCCTCTGTGATAACATATTTAAGAAGGAAAAAAGTTGCTGTGCAACAGAAACCGCAGCCAGAGAGAGGAGTGAGAACATGTGAGAGAAACAACCCCGCAGACACCAAGGTCAGTGAAGAAGGAGGGGGAGGAGATGCTCCAGGCACCGGAGCAGAGATTCCCCTGCAGCCCGTGGGGAAGACCGTGGTTAGGCAGGCTGTCCCCCTGCAGCCCATGGAGGTCCACAGTGGAGCAGATCTCCACCTGCAGCCCATGGAGGACCCCACGCTGGAGCAGGTGGGTGCCTGAAGGAGGCTGTGACGCCGTGGGAAGCCCATGCTGGAGCAGGGTCCTGGCAGGACTTGTGACCCTGTAGGGGACCGATGCTGGAGCAGTCTGTGCCTGAAGGACTGCAGCCCATGGAAGGGACCTACGCTGAGTAGTTTGTGAAGAACTGCAGCCTGTGGGAAGGACTCACATTGGAGAAGTTTGTGGAGGACTGTCTCCCATGGGAGGGACTCCATGCTGGAGCAGGGGGAGAGTGTGAGGAGGAAGGATCAGCAGAGACAATGTGTGATAAACTGACTGCAGCCCCTATTCCCTGTCCCCTGCGCCACTCACGGGGAGGAAGTAGAGAAAATTGGGAGTGAAGTTGAGCCTGGGAAGAAGGGAGAGGTGGGGGGAAGGTGTTTTAAGATTTGGTTTTATTTCTCATTACCCTACTCTGATTTGATTGGCAATAAATTAAATTAATTTCCCCACACCCAGTCTGTTCTGCCCATGATGGTAATTGGTGAGTGATCTCTCCCCATCCTTATTTCGACCCATGAGTCTTTCATTATATTTTCTCTCCCCTGTCCAGCTGAGGAGAGGAGTAATAGAGTGGCTTTGGTGGGCACCTGATGTCCAGCCAGGGTCAACCCACCACGCTCACAGAAACATTCTCAGTAAAATATAAAGGAAGGTCACAGCCTCTGTTTTAGGCATCTAATTTAGGTAGGACTCACAGAAACACAAGCCTAAATATCTTACATAGTCAAAAGAAACAGAGAAGCTAAGTTAAATGCTTATACTGCTCTAACGTACACTGTGTGAATGTTACTTTCTCTGCAACCTTTTCATACTAGGTTTAAATCACTAATACTGTCAAATGAACACAAACCAATGGCTGCTGCCTTTTACTTGGCCTTCATGGGAGTTTCCTCTGCACAAAGTGACTAGCTAGGGGACTTGTTCCAAGAATATGAACAGCCCATTTACCTGAGGACTGACACATGAAGTCACAATGGCCCAAAGACTATTATTAATTTTGTAGATTTGAAACCGCTTCCTTGAACCAGGGCTACAGTAAGATGATAACCATCTTTTTATCCAGCTCTAAAGAAGGGTATCACCAAGATCAATGGAAAAATTAATTATATGCCCTTGGGTGAAGGAAAATATTAGTGCTTGTAACATAATGAAAGTTTATCAATTCAATTGTTAATCCCAAAGTCTTAAAGTTAAGCGCTGCATAGGTTTTCTGCCACACTTGTGATTGTATCCTGTGACTTAAATTTTTAATTACCTGCTCAGCCATAACTATAAATACACTGTTCTTCAGATAGCTTGTTAGGTAATGATGGGAAAATAAACAAACATAGCTCAAACAGTTTCTTAGCCAGAAGAGCTCTTCAACTTGCTCTGTTCTAATCAATTCACAAGTGCTGTTCATAGATCATGCATGGATCAGACATCTACAAAAGGAAACATAATGAAGCCAAGATGTTGTTTACACCAACACTAGAAACAAATGATAGCAAGAGTCACGAACTAGCAGAGGAACTGGTTTACAGTTCCCTATCCATACATTTTTCTAGTTACACAGTTCTTAAAGTGGTTTTTCTTGTGGACAGTCTATCATCAATCAAATGAAAAATACTTCATTTCAATTTTTTCTCAAAGGGAAATGCAATAAATGTTATTTATTGAGTATAAGAGCATATCACAAACAATAAATGCAGTATCTAAAAGCTAAAATAGCAATCAAATATCACTAATAAAGACTTGTTTAGAATTCAAAAAACTTTTTAATGGAATATCTATCTGCTCAGTGAAAGGCTCTTCCTTCACACCCTCACTGAATCTATCTATATATGACATCCACATGTCACAGTGCTTGAAAAAAAAAAAGATGGAGGCTCTTCAAGGAGCTTGGATGTGGCTCGACCTCCTAATACCTATGTATCAAAAGCACCACTGATATATTCTATACAGTCAGTGGTCAACCAGCTGGTGTGATATCCTGTATTGTGAACACACCTCACTATGCAAAGCTAAAAGCTTTCTTAATATATCCATACAATTGCTTTAACAAAGCAACAGCCAGAAGCAAGCCATAGCAGTGAAGAATTCAGGTTACAGTTTTTATTTTATTATTTTATCCATTTCTCTTAAACATGAAAAAGGGAATGGGGGAAAAAAGTTAATCTTTAGTGAGTATTCGAACCGCAGCACTCCAAAAACATTCCCTGAAGAAAACTACAGTGAGATAAATTTTCAAATCCACAGTCTAGATGACATAAAATAGAAACTACATGTGCCATGGAGAACAGCATCATCTTGCCTATGATTTTAATGTATTGTAGGGCAATGTAACAAACTGTTAGCTACTAATTAATTTAAATCTCATAATACTGAAAACATCTCTGTCCACTTCCACATATAATGCTAAGGGCTATAATGAACATAATAAGTCAAAAAGACTAGTGCATTGATTTTCATTGCTCATTTCTAAATGCTCTGTCAGTGAGAAAAATTAAACATTCAAAAAAATAAAACTTATTAGTAAGGCAAATTCATGGAAGGCTCCAACACCATCCCTGTACCTCCCTTTTAGGTCCTCTAATAACGAAAAGAGCAGATAAAACAGAATATGCCATACTTCAAATTGGAAAAACTGCAGAACACATCAGTAACAGACTGTACAGTCATGACATCAGAAAAACAAAGACCAAAACTGTAATATGATCTTGTTTGGCTTACGGGTTTGGGGATTTACCTCCTGAAGAATTCCTATCTCGTCATACTTGTCCATTGCCCTCTGTTCACAAAATGCAGCCCACAAAACTAGATAAAGTCCCCCACATAACCTTCAGAGAGACAATATAAATTAGGCCATATATCAAAGCATATGAAGACAGCTTTAGCATGATGAAAACTGGAAAATGTCAGTGTCCTAACAAGAAGGAGGAAGAGCTCAAAATCTCTATGCCCTAACAGTGAGCCACTTATTCAATTTTCCTCTGAATACTGAACAGTTTTTGCAGCAATTTAACCTGCAAAGATTGTAAAACTTCTGTGTGACAAATTGGCAATTTTAATGTTTATTTTGTTTATAATGTTTATTTTTTGCCAAGAGTTTAAAAATCATGCTGCTCGCCAGTGACTGAGCAAAAGCACTATTGTAGGTAAATGTGGAAGAATATAAAAGGAAAAAGTGTATTCTTCAGAAAAGAAAAACCACACATCATTAATATTAGTAAGTTAAAATTAGTCTGGCCTCATGAATTACCCAGGAGATCTGATTAAGCGCAATCAGATTCCAAGCACTGTAACGTTGGGAATAGTGTCTCTGACCTATATGCTCTTCTCATCATGAAATGTCAGCAATAATGACCTCAAGCAACTCCACCCTGAATTTGGTCTGCCTTTGATAAAATACCATGATAGATCTGCAAAATAATAGTAACTTATAAACTTACGGTCTTCATGATTAAGCATGACATTTTTCCTATACAAAGTGCCAAAACTGGAAAAAAAAAAAGGCCAAAAGGTCACAATCTGAGGAAGAAGCCTTTCAAAAGAGAGGACTGCTGCAAAGCCAGTGCTGCTAGCACGATCCACAGGGGCTCTCTGACAAGCCTGCTTGGGCAGTTTTAAAATGACCAGTTAAATGCCTATGGAGATCCAGCTTCCTAATTATTGATTGAACTATATATTTTTGGCATCAGCTATGCCCCTGAGACTCTGATTTGACAGGCAGTTAAAAGTCCTCAGTTAAATAAATTCTAAAATAGCCAAGACAAGCAGACCGACTTCCTAAGAACATTAGTTTCTTCTGTTCATCAGAGTATTTTGGGGATCATGTAAGAAAGTGAAAATAGGCACCATTTTGAAAGAGTAGAGCCTTGTAACATTTCATATGCCAAACAGCTAATATACACACATACAACAGCCAAAAAAATGTTTACAACATATAAAATAATTCCCTGTGCCATGACCATCATAAAGCAAAACCGTTGATCTAGATAGATTCATATGCAAGGGCTGGCTCTCAGGTAAAATGATAGCTGCAGTTTAGTTAACCACTCCCTGAAAAACACCATTGGACATTTGTAGATACGCTGGTCACGTTCTTTCCAGCTGACATTGATAACTATTTTAAGGTTAGAAAGCAGACTACAGGGGCTGCTTTGTGGCCATGGGAAAAGTAATTCAATCTGTGAGATTCAACCTGTTTTTGACAAAATTCACCCAGATTTGCTTTTGCCATAATTGCTTTCTTGCTCTCTTCGTCACTCCTTCACTGAACCTCTCTCCAGAAACCAGAAGGACAAAGAGTCACATCAGGAAGCAAAAGGCAGAGAAAGACACTTCTAAAGCTAATCATTGAGTCGAATAGGGAGGCAGCTGGATATTTTAAGACTGTGAGCAGAATGGGGACTTATTCTAGCACAGTGTGGGGAAAAGTTAGGACAGAAACAGAGATATGAAAGGACAAGCATCTTGAAGGGTCTTTTATTGCTCCTCAAAAGTAAGAGCTAAAAATTTAAGGAATTCAGATATTATTGTAAAAAATAATGTTTTGATTATTTCTCACAATGATGAATAGATTTATGGCTGAAAATAGTGTTAAGTGGCATACTGCTTGTCCTGTATTGTACTGGCATTTACCATGTTTCCCATTCTCCTGTCTATTCCAGTGAACGCAAAGGCTTCATATTAAACCTAAATCCTCCATCCTCCTCTAGAATTATTGCCCAGCAGAATCTAAGTTTCAACTGTATGACATGACTCCAAATAAAAAAAATCATTGTCAAGGAAAAGATACATGTTGTATAATTATAGCCTTTCTGAATAATAGACTCATACAGTACCTGTGGATGTATCCACTGTGAAAAAAGAAGAAAATTCTCCTGGGACCAGTTCATATGTGACAACGCCATATATTCCTGAATCTCTGTCTGTGGCAACAACATTGATGATCTCTGTTCCTGGCTGTGTGTGACTGCTGATGCTCGTCACATAGACGGTTTGTTCAAAAACAGGTTGATTATCATTAATATCTTCTATCTCAATGCGAACAAAAGCTTGGGCACTCAGCCCACCCTGTTGGATAAATCAGGAAGATAAAAACAAAAAACAAGGTAAATTTTAAAAGCGTACACAACAGAATGATGCATATCTGGCTTCAGCCCATCATTAGGAAATGGAACATGCTACAACAATACTGAGCAATGAAAAAGTCTGTTAAAATCAACTTATGATATCTGTAATATCCCAAAATATTGCATTCAGGCAAGCTACACACTCAGAACAACTCCAGTGGGCTGACTGAGTACACAAAGAAGTTCAACTTCTCACAACAATGAGGCCTGAACACGGAGTTATTTTTGTAAATACTAATGAACCCTATTCATGTCAAATCCTTGCTAGTCTAACCTTGCTTGTTTTTACTGTAATCACCTAGACACCACTTACTCCTTCACAAATAAAATTCAGGGCTTTCTGCCCCAGAAACACATGTCCCCCAAGTGACTGCGGTGTTCCAGTAAAGCAGGAATAACTTCTTTCTATCTTTGAGTCTTTCAGATTTAAAAGCATGACAATCATAACAGCAAATATGAGGCTTTTTCAACTACTGATTAGGAACACAGACTGAGAGCAGAGCAGTGCAGGACAGCCAAAAGCTGACTTGTCAGGCTGCTGCCTGCAAGACCCATCATCCATTTACCACCCTGGCAGGTTCAAGCAGTTCTGCTCGTGCAGCATGCGTGTGTGTCTATACATATTTTTTTTTGTGTGTGTGTGTGTGTGTGTATATAAGTGTGTGTGTATATATATCTCTCTATATATGTATGCATGTGTGCTTGTCTACATACCCACACCTTCACTTTGTGTACACAGACAGAACAATACCAAATTCAACTGAAGCACATAGCTGAAATGATTTGTTGATGTAAAATTCATAACTGATTACATAAAATCATTTCCAGTGCGCCTGTGATTTTGCAAGGAAAGAGGTCTCATCACGCTTTCTGGGGGTCTTGGCTCAACTTCTCTGCTCTTGTTTCTTTTCCCTACACAAAATGCTGGAAAAAGAGCCAGGCGTTGGGCGCAGCTTTGGCACTGTACCTCTTTGTGACCCCAGCCCAGTCACTGCACTGTTCTCCACATGGTTGAGGCTCCTGCTACAGGTGCCCACCAAGAGCCCACTGAAATACCACGTGGGCAGCCATGGTACCACGTTTAGCCTTGTTCTGCAGTGAAACGGGAGAAGCAAGGAGCAACTGCAAGCTGGCTTATCAAACTATGCTACAACAACATCACAATTTGCCATGGCAAAGCACTGAATTTTGTGTCAATCTGGAAAAAAGACAATTCTGTGTGTGCTGAAGTGTAGATCCCACAGGGGCCCAAGTGAAACAAATCGCAATTTACTTCTCAGAGGTACTACCTTGTACTCCCTGCAGGCTCCCTCCCATCAGTTTGGTGGGGTTCATATTTCCAAGGTTATTTTACAGCCGTATCAACTACAAACATTTTTAAAAGAAAGCAGCTCCACTTGTGGCACAGCTAACAGCAAATGCTGGGGCACTGGCATGTGCGACAGAGGCACAAAGCAGCACATGTATGTATAGCCTGTATGTGCTGTACGTAGTACATTAAGATAAGATACAGATGGAGGAAGAATCCTGCGCTCCTCAAAGGCACACTGAGCATGCTGTGCTTGTACCAATTAGTCACTTACAGAAACTGCTGACACAGATCAGATGTTGGTGTGTACACATCACAAGGTACGCTGAGCTAGTCCAAACAATTTTGCAGTCACAGTAGCTATGATATAAAAAAAATAAATAGGTTGCAGAATTCTGCAACCTAATTGTTCATGTCAATTATTTTTAAACCTGACCTTCATGAAACCATCCAATGATTCAGACTGGATACCACTCCTTTAGACTTGCCCTGCAGCATAATAATCTCCCCCAAAATTATTTTTGACAGTTTGCTTTTTATGTCCACAGGTTCAGACTTACTTTTGGGAAAAAAATAGTATCAGCATTCTCTTCCACATTTCCATAGGGATTTTTGCTTTGTTCCATTTAGGTTTTTTCTTCCACGTAGTATTACCTCTGTTGGGTGGCAGTGACATTCCCATGAAGGCTCAAGTATGTGGAAAATTAGGATGATCTTGTACATCACGTGTCTATGTTTCACCCACAGACTAGGAGATCTGGCCCACATCCTGGTGTGCTTGGGTTTTCTTCAAAGAAAACCCAAGCATGGCATGCTTCCAGGGCTCATGCTGCTGCAGAGGGAGCCAGCAGCCAGGACACATGCCTGGGGACTAGGACTGTGAAGTGTACCAGGCTAGCACCAGCCTCAAAACTACTCAGACAGCCATGAAACCCTGTGCCACTACGGAGAAGCAGAGGTGTGCGGATCTAGCGGGCTCACTGCCAACACCCCAACCACGCTTCAGGGTGAGTCCCTTCCCCAATAGCTTGATTTCCACAGGAAGGAAATTCCTGCACAGGAGCTAAAAGGGGGGGCCCCCATGTGCTCTGTTCACTGTCAGAAGATGCTCTGCATCTCCACAGCTTTCAGGTACTTTAGGACAGAAATGAGAAATGAGAAATTTTTAAGGCAAGAGGGCCAAGGAAGAAGTGAGGTCAATTATAAAAAGCATCTAAAAAGATGGTTGGAACAGCATGAAACCAAACTGCAAAAACTTATTAGAACTTGTGTGAAACTGCTTCTTCCAAGTTTAATTATTGCTAAACAGACATAAAAAAACAAACAACAAAAAACAACACTCTTCAGCCAATTTGTATTTCTCCTATGGAGTTATGTAAAGACTCCAAAGTCTTAGGAAATTGATTAATTCTAAGTATGTGGGGGAACCTAATCTCTCAGAAGACAGGCCAAATTTTATGAGAGAGACAGATCCTTCTTTTCCTGAAGAAGCAGTGCATCCCCTCACACGTAAGTCAAGTACGATATTAACTTATTACCTTAACGATATTAACTGGTTATGGCTCAGTGCTTGCTCTGACTATAAAAATTTTTAAGTATCATCCCAAGCGAGAAGGAACAAACTGCTTCTATTTCTAACCACACGGATATACTTCATCTACTCGGAAGCAAGCACGACATAGTAGATCTTCCAAAATATGAAAGCTGATTTAAACAAGTCTGTTGCTGACAGAAAATTGCATTTGTCAAAACATGTTACAAGCAACAGAAAGACACAGTTTTCATTTTGAAATCCCTCTTCTCAAACATTCAAGTATTTTTAACTACTGTAGTGCTGTTTGATGCAAAAAAAAAAAGTCACAATTACAACAGCTTCTTTGTCAGACTCCTGAGAGTTGTGTGTCCTGTGGAACAAGAAGGGGACATAAGAAACTACCACCAAGTAAAAATAACCACAAGTATTATTTTCTTGACTTTGGCAGGACCAAATTTGTGTGAAAAGATAAAGCTATTAGTACACCTCTTTATCATGTCTCAAAAAAAAAAAAAAAAAATCCTACCATAGAAATGGTGCTATTTTGAATAGCTGTATTTCTTCATCTCGATGCTGTAAAATGCTTAAGAATCTGCCAAGATTTCCACTACAGCCTCCAAAGTTTTTGTCAGTGAACTGTGCTGTCAAATTTTTGTTCCAAACTAAACTGTGACATACAGGATCCCTGACATGAAGACATATTTTCTTTTTTTTTTTTTTCATTAAACCTAAAAGATATGTCACCTTGAAGTTGTAATGCTGTCAAAATGGAGAGACATCGCCAATTATCTCAAAAGCCTTAACTTCTTCAGAAGCCTGTCAGTGTCCAGTGCTTACCTCTACGTTTCAATTGCTTCAGCGTAAAAGACAAAGAAAACTGGACAAGCAGTGTGGTTTACCAAAAAGCAAGAGATGAAGAACAAAGTATTTTTCTATGCAGAAAGACATTAAGAGAGTTGCTAATACAGCTGTCGATGATGTATTGAACCTTTTGTAATGATTATGTAGCAGCTAAAAAACTGAAGACCTAGCATTCCTTATAAAAGATACAAGGACGCTTCTTTTCATCTCCAGTTGATTAGTATTAAAATAAGATGACTTTTAATTGCCTCCCACCACCATTCAACAGCAGCCTTCAAATCATCATTAAGGGCAGTCCTATCACAGCACTCAAGAACCTCACTTGGAGAAAACAAAACCGAGGCAGTCCACTCTGCAAAGGGAAAAGACAAAAAAACCCCCACAAACCCAAACCTCTGGACTTTCAGTAGGTTATACGTGTGTGTGGCACCCCTTATACTAGTGGAGGACAAAGAGTGGAAGAACATCCTGCCTGTGCTCTGCAGTTTTTGAAACTTCCTGCCACACCAATATTAGAGTCGGTACACTGGCACGTGGACTGTGTTACCTACAGAGATGTTGGTTGCTGGAACTGGTCCATGCCTGGTAGCAGCTCTCACAAACATAGGTCATCCAGTCTTCCCCAGCTTTTGAAGAAAACTGTGGGCCAGCTCCTCCCAGACTCAACGCTGGACACTCCTGAACGCCCCTCATTCTGCACCAACCCCAAGATCATGCAACTCAGATTTTGGCTTTGAAGGCCAGGCAACTGTTGGCTGTAAGCAGATAGTACAGATGCCACTAGACAGAATTTAAATTAGCATTATTCCAATTAAATTTCTCTGGATTGTGACAGGATTTCTTTAACAGCTGCAGTCATTACTGTTTATTTGGTTGAAAGAAAGAGAGAGGTGATGGGCATCATAAAAAATGCAAATGAATAAACAAAATGATTGAATTATACATGATACATAGCAATAAAATTTGCCACTGTACAGCAGCAAAAGTATGTGCTGTTAAAAAAAAAAAAAGGTGTCCTGTGTGAAAGTGAATTCACATTAAGACTCTTTAAGGCAGAAGTACACAAAACAAGCATAAAGGAAGCATAAATTTACATATGTAGTAGTTTGGAGACCCCTAATCAAACAGAGAAGAACACACAATGGAGCGTCCATTTCGGTCATGTTGTGAAAGCAAACAAAAAAAAAAGCCAAACAATAGAATTAAAACATATCAGACCTAATTTGCACATATTCAAAACCAAAAAAAGTACTAATTTTGTCCTCTATACTGCTTTGGAAACATGCATATACTCTTATTAGAATTTCTGTTTTTCTGTATTTTCCTTTTGCAAGTCTTGATTTCACAGTATGTCTGATCTAAATCTCTCTCAAGTGCTTGTGGAGCTTCTCCAAGCAACATACCTTCACCCAATTTTTTTTTTCCAGAGAGAGAAAAAAACCTACAATCT
This sequence comes from Haliaeetus leucocephalus, assembly GCF_000737465.1. NCBI lineage: Eukaryota > Metazoa > Chordata > Aves > Accipitriformes > Accipitridae > Haliaeetus > Haliaeetus leucocephalus. The sequence goes on along the minus strand of NW_010972576.1, from coordinate 5,371,850 downwards.
TAATATCATTACAAGAAAATTTCAGCTGACTGTAAATTCAAAGACTCCCCAAATGCCTGCTGAAACTGTTTCTGATCTGTCACAAGTGCATAAATACAGCTGTTGTGACTAAGGGTGCAGTTTGAATGGGGGGTGTCCCAGGCAGAGCTAGCATGTGAATCACAGGAGGGTCACCCCCACTACTGGAACAGCTCTCAGTCTGCCACAGTTCAGACCGAGACCCAAGGAGAAGGCTAGATGCAGATGCTGTGGGATTCAGCACAAACACCTTTCTATAAACCTAGCTACATGACTTCTTTTCACATAAAAGCATTTCAAAGAGTACCACCAAATATGTATGTGAAGTAAGTGACTTGGGACCAAAACTGGTGCTGCCAACTGAAAAGGCTAATACTAATATTATGATCAGTCTTATCCCCACTTAATCAGTGAGAGTGCTCCCACAAGCTCTCATGGGATGTTTATTTAACACCAGTTTAACAGAATCTGTTTTCCACTTGCCTCTCCATGGGCTCTTGTGTGCAATTTCAGTTCTCCCATTACGCTTTCAACATAATGCATAAAAGACATGACTGACAAAGCTCCAAAACCATGTAATGGAGTAGGCACAAACAGGTGGAGGAAACTGATAGTTTTGCTGTAAGATAAACTGAGCACCACCTGGAGAATACTTTCTTTTCCTCCTCATTTCTAATTAACTTTGTTATTTTCTTTCCTTTTCATCTCTCTCCCCCATCTTTGACAACACTGACCCTTCACTATTCCTCTGTCTTTTCTGTACACATTTCTCCCCTGACTGTAGCCTCTACTTTGAACCCCACACCTAACATCTTTAACCCATCAAAATCAGCAGCAAAATGCCAGGAGATAAAATACCCTACTATAATTCTGCTGTAAAGGTGGAGAGTGGATCAACATAAGTTCAGGTATATTGAAAATTTTGAAAAGCTAATATTGAATTTAGGTGCTTTAGTATTTAGATGTCAGATGAGCAAATTTTTAGAAATCATTGGGATCTACAAAGTGCTGACTTCCAGTAAAAAGGTCAAGTCCTGCCTGTCACAGACAAGGCAATCAAGAATTGAACCCCTCTCCCAGTTATTGAACTTCTGAAAACACAAGGTCCCTAAATGAAGATAAATGACAGACCAATTTAAAAATGAAATACTCTGTAGTTTCAATGCATTGGCTGTTTTCCTTTAACTTTGGATGAAAGATTTATCGTTGAAGCAGTAATTTGTTAAAAAAAAAAAAAATGCATCAAGCTTTTTTCATGTAAACCTGTTTTCTTTCACATTTTCAAGATAATCTTCTGGCCCAGGCCGGATATCTTAGAAACTTGACAGAATTTCACTGCTATTGTCCAGCTCTCACGTAGCTTTTATCAATAAGACTAATCTTGATATTCCAGATACATGTATGTGTTCTTTACATTTATACAGCTTCAAAACATGTGATAGGAGGAAAAATGAAGTGATGAAGTACAGCAGAATACATAATTTTCTGCTGTTATACATTGCAATACTGACTGCTTTACTTTTCAAGGCTTGGACATCTGTACTCAGGTGTATGCTACAAAATTTTGCCTAGAAAGGAATTTTGAAGACAGAAATCACAAATCAGAGAAATTCCAAAATGGTCACATAGACTTAATGCTCTGGTAAAGATTACAGACACTGTCCTAACAAAAAGACTTACATTCTTAAATTATTAGATGTTCAAATCAGAAAGAGCCAGGAAACAAACATACAAACAAAAAAATATATTCTTATATAATTGTTTCTCCTCAAAAGAAACCTATGGGGAAGAAGAGGCACACTGCTAAAGGCACTATTAATACAAGAGAATGCTGCTGTAGCCTCTGAAATAAACACTAAATAGTGATAGCTAAAGAAAAAAAAAAGCAGATTAATCACTTAACTATTACACATCTATCCAAAGTCAACAACATACAAACATACCCTCAACTACTACTTTCTCAAAATGCAGCAATTAATACCAAGCATCAACTGCAGCTATTTAAGTTCATCCACTCATGAATATGGAAATCATAGTTCACTAAGTTTCTCCAGTGTACTGTAACAAAAAGCACAGACATTTTAATGAAAAATACAGTATTTCTAGCACAACTGCATTTTTTAAAATTTATATTAGATACGCTTAAGACAATATCTTAAATGCAAGGTAATTATTCAAAGTATGGAATAAAGACTGTATAGCCTGAAAATTTCAACATTTTTCAGCTCAAATTGTGTTGCAAAATGTGACCTGAATAACATTTTTTAAAGTGTCCTTATGTTAATTTAACATTTGAAGCCAACCAGTCACCTTTTTCTTCAGCCTCTTCACAGTTCACTATAAAGCTAAAGAAAGTTAAGAAAAGTACCAGCTGGTCTCCTTCTGGGCCTCTCATTGCAAATCACCTTTAGATACTTCCACAACAAGATGAACCCAGGAATTATTTTCTTCCAGTCTTTTTCAGGAATTGTGCTACCAAAAATTTCTGTTATGTGGCACCCAGACATCTTGATGTGTTCTCACCAGAATGAACGTCTCTTCGCCCTCCTTGTCAGAGATCTGAAATGGACTATTTCAGGCACAGGCAACTACCCCGCCCTTGCTGTACCATGAATACCCACTTCCAAGCACCAGATCTTGTAAAGTGGGAAAACTTTCAGACACACCACTGCAGGGAGGCTGTACCCAGCCACAGCAGCAGCAATGGCATCAGCTAGCTAGGAAGGACAAAGAATTTATCCAGGAAAATCATTGGCACCCACAGTAACCATGCAGCTCTAGCACAAGTTACTGGTTTATTACTGCTGCAGTCATCCTGAAAGCAGGGAGCAGAGGTAACCTGGAGTCCACCAGTTCCAAGAGGAGAAGGAAAATCAGCAGGGACTAACACATCCTAGAAATGGTTTTCAACAACTTGTTTAGGAGTAATTGGGGATTTCACAGCCAATTTTATCAATTTGGGTCAAAATTTATGGTTCATGAAGTATCACTTTCTGCCCTCTGTAGGGGTAAGAAATTTTATTAAAATTAATGCAATTTTTACATACTAATTACATTCTCATTTAAGAGTATACAGCACATCGAAATTTGTAAATGCATTCACAAACCTGGCAGTATGGAAAGGTGAAACTTACCCCATCCGTAGCTTTTACTAAGAGATCATAAGTGGTTGGATCTTCTTCTCTGTCAATGTCTTGAGACACACAGATCTGACCAGTACGTGGGTCAATCTGGAAGGCTTTGGATTTTTCATAATAATGAAATCCATCGTAAAGAAAATACTCAATTTCACCAAACTGGTCAGCATCTGCATCTGTTGCCTTCACCTGCAGGTAAACAACAGAGATAAAAAATGAAGCCAGTGAAACTATTACTCATTCATTCAAAAATCACAGATAGTTTTTTTAAAAAGTTACCTGTTTGTGTTGTAAAAGCAAATGTGCATATACACAATAAATACAAACGTGTTCTGATACCTAAGCTGTCTTGTCTGCAGTTTGTAAAATAATGATTCAGCTACTGACAGTATAATTATTGCAACAAGCATGTAAGATCGATTAGACCTGTCTGTAACATTACTTGTTTATCTGTCAATAATTATCTCGATCAAGTAGACTTCCCATGACTGGAAAAGCCATACACATTAAGCCATGTCAGTAGGCCATACCTTAAGCTACTTTCCCTTCATGTTATTTTTACCAGTGGAGGTAGGTCTCATGAAAACCACATCACACATAGATCAGAACAGTGCTGCAGGACATTCTTACCTTATGTATTTTCTAAAAGACTCCCCAGAGCTTAATTTAGTTTTCACTTGAAAGAGGGCTTAGTGGCATGGTGATCCATACAAGTTAAGGGCTGGAGGTGGTTTTAATTTCCAGTCCTCTCTCCAAGGAGCTAGAGCTCTACCAACACAACTAAACGTGACCGTCACATGCATGCACAGCACAAAGCAAGAGATGCACACACTGCAGCAAGTCCCTGTGAGAGACTTAATTACCTTGCCCATGGAGTCTTGCATGTACCTGTAACTGCTGAATGACAAACAAGCCTAACATCTTTTCTTTTCAGCTTTATTAACTACATTTAAAAAGCAGCGTGAATTCTGCTGTAAATCTCAAACAAGATGTGAAAACCTGGGGTGACTTTCAAGATGCTCTTTGCCCACAGGGGAATCGTTTTGGTATTAAAATACTGAACTGGGACTGATTAAAACCAAATGAACAAAAACATGGCTTGGGAAGGCTGGAAAGCATGGAGGTGGGGAAAGGGAAACAATGTAAAAAGTGCCAAGGCAAATTATAAAGCTATATCTTACTCTGGACCGGTTACTTCCATCAGAATTTTAAAATTACAGATAGCCCAAAAGATACATGTTTTATTTCAATTATTTATTTTGCTTGTTGCGGTCTGTTGTTTGTTATTAAGCACCCTGTGGACTCCTCCACTTCTCCATGGGATGCTCAAGATTTGCTGTACTTCAGAAGAGGTATCACTGTGACTGTAATTGCACCACATACTCCAATGCACCTTTCCCCTGCCACAGACGGTTTCTTACAGCGCTGAAGGCCATTATACCAGAGTTTCTGGTGTTGCAAATAGAAGGCTCCTCCAGGGGAGCCCTGTGCTCGCAGAGCCCTTTGCACTCCTTTCACACCCTTGCAGTTTGCATCCCATGGCTGCAGCACAGGGTGCAATGCGCAGCCACTCCTGACCCCAGTCCAACCACTTGTTCTGGGTAAGTTAAAAGGCAAAACTCACGCTCAGCTTCAGCAGAACAAAGATCCAGCTCTGAAAATGCTTTACAGCTGTATATAAATCAAGTCTACAACACACATGCTTCATCAGCCTCGTACTTTGTTATTTCTGTCATAAAAAATAATAAAACGTAAGTCTAGTGTGCTCTTGGTACTCTCCCACCCCGATGCTATGGAACAGTAATTCACTTGACCCTTATAAGAAAAGTATTTCAATTTATTTCTTGTGCCTGAAATCTAATGTGGGTGACAATACTGAAAGGTTCTGACTCCCTGTGCCTGCACACAGTTACATGTGTAAATGCTAACATTTATGTCTGCAGTTGAGCATGGGTGATTAATTATGGGTGTGCAATTCAACGGTATTGTTAGAAGTCTAGCCCATTATGTTCAGCAACTTGTTTTCTTTCTTACAAATTATGCAGTCCTCAGACTTTGAACTGTACCTGCAAAGGCATAATAAATGATGAATTTAAATCAAAATGCTTCAGATACAGTTAAGAGTTATCACAGATTTTAGAAATTAAAGCACACAGTAGTCACTGTCCAAAACACATCAGATTATAATATCATACTGCACTAGTACCAATCTGTCCTGGTTTCATCTGGGATAGAGTTACTTTTCTTTGTAGTAGCTGGTATAGTGTTATGTTTTGGGTTCAGTACGAGAAGAATGTTGATAACACACTGATGTCTTCAGTTGTTGCTAAGTAGTGTTTAGACTAAGTCAAGGATTTTTCAGCTTCTCATGCCCAGCCAACAAGAAGGCTGGAGGGGCACAAGAAGTTGGGAGGGGACACAGTCAGGGCAGCTGACCCAAAGTGGCCAACGGGGTATTCCGTACCATGGGACATCATGCCCAGTATATAAACTGGGGGGAGTTGGCCGTGGGGGTGGATCACTGCTCGGGAACTAACTGGGCATTGGTCAGCAAGTGGTGAGCAATTGCATTGTGCATCACTTTTTTTTGTATGTTCCAATTCTTTTATTATTATTATTTTCATTTTATTATTATTATCATCATTATTATTTTCTTCCTTTCTGTCCTATTAAACTGTTCTTATCTCAACCCATAAGTTTTACATTTTTTTTTCCCCCCGATTCTCTCCCCCATCCCACTGCGGGGGGGGGGGGGGAGAGTGAGTGAGCAGCTGCGTGGTGCTTAGCTGCTGGCTGGGGTTAAACCACGACACAATCCTACGGAGTATTACAGCAGTTAAGTGCCTGAGAGCTGTGAATTACAACAATCCAAACAGGAGGAAATGAAGGCATCAGCAGGAATTTTCACAGTGGATTGATCAAGAGTGTTATATGTTGGCAATATCACGGAGGTGATAGAGCTGAAAGGATTTATATGCCTTGGAGGTGTAGGAGGCAAGAGAGTACCAAATCTCTAACACCTCTGTTCTGACACGCTGAATGTGAGATTGGGATCTAGGAGAAAAGAAAGGGTGTAAAAGGAAGGGTTATACTCACAGGGCCTTTCTCATTCTTTCACTAAATATGTTTTCAATACACTGAGTTAAAGATGCATGTTATTAAGGAGTGTAAACTTGGGAATAAGTAACTACAGGACAAAGTACTTCCCCAGGACACATTTTTAAAAGACAACAAACATCATGGTATGGATAGCTACTGGCTGGACTCCTCCTATCAGTCATGCTTTTCTGTAGACTATGTCCTTTAGTCTGTTTGTACACCGTCTAGACTGCAATCTGTCAGAGAAAAAGAAGTTTCTTCTGTCCTGTTGACACTACCAATAAAGTAAAATGGTTGGAATGCAGACATCCTCTCAGGAGAAGGAAAAAGGGGGACCTAGAGAAACATTATGGAGAACAATTTTAAAAAGCTGATCCATCTATGTGATGCTTGAACAGACAGACTAGTGCATGAGGAGAATGAATAGTGGAAACTGGTAGACACCAAAGGGGGTGTAAGAAGATAGAAAGAAAATTAGACAGTGTTGGAAGTGCAGAAATAACCTTCTATGTGCATATAGAAAGAGGCACTGATCTCAGAGAAAAGCAAATGAAGGGAACCACTGTGTAATTAAGGATCATTAACCTCACCTAGATGTACACTTTAATCCTATAACACATGTGCAGATTTGAATGGAGAAAAAAATGCTGGCAATACACTTGAACAGGAGGGAACAGAAACATAATTTTCAGTGCTATGCTGAAGAAGAAGAGACTAGAGCTTATAGAAAGCAAACATTTGGCAGATCCTCAGATGACAACTCACAGCAATGGGCAATATATCCCCATATTTTATGGGCATGAAACCGTGTTACCAATAAATGAACAGTAAATAGGATTATAGAGAATTATATCAGCTCCTAAAGTCCAGGTTGTTTTAAACACTAAGCCATTTTAAGAGAAAAGTCCTCCCCTCTTTTTTTATTTTCTTTTAATTTTTTTTTTATTTCCACTGCTTCAAAATTTTCAGGCATATATTTAACTGTGTCACTCTACTGTTTCAACACATTAAAATAAAGTTCCTGTCTATAGATCTAGATTCCTTTACTTTCTTTCCTAGGCATTATTTCCTGTTTTATAACAACTGAATGTATTTTGAAAAGCATAGCAAGTATTTTATACTCTATGCAAAATGGGAGAAATTACTTGTGCACGCAAAATGACATCACAAAATACAATCTTATTAACCATGCAGATCAAAAATTCAGGACCTATATAAAGAACATTCCTAGGATTTAGAGTATGTAGCCTTAAAGCTGACTGCTTTGCAATGCTGAATTTCACATGTGTGTGACCAGAATTAATTTTATTGCTTTCAGGTCAACAGAATACAAGTAGACTACAATTGGAAAGAGCAGGCAGTTTGGCCAAATAACTCATGACAGTGGTCATCTCTGATAGCAATTAAATGAGACTAAACAATATTAATTCAACTTTTCATGGCTTAAGAATTGCTCTCATACCACATATTTTGTCAAGTTTACTCCATTTGATTTCAGCTAACCAAGATACAGCTTTCATAGCTCATAAAATCTGTTTGGGGGACTCAATATCAGAGCGTAAGACACATTTTTATTTTGTGCATAAAACGTGTGTTTAATTCTTTCAGTTGTATGGTATCTTGAAAAGCAAGTTAATTGCCAGCAGTCAGTTTAGAGCAAATCAGAATGTAAGGTAAATAAAAACATACTCCACTACTCCAAAATATTCATCATCAAATGTAAGACAGGACAAAAATAAATGGATACAGACATAGGGAAACTACCAGGAAACTGAAAGGAAATGGTTTAGCAATGGAGTTACACTGCTGATGAATGGTGTAAGCATAGTTCTGTCCTGCAGACATCACCGACACAAAATCCAACATCATTCCAATTAAAGTATTGAAGGAGACCAGGCCTGTTCATGGCAGTACGGCAATGCCTGATGGCAGACCCTTACCAGAGAAGTGCTGCAATTCCACATGTAGGCAACCCAAACTCCACCAGAACAGCTGACCACCAGTACTGTGGAAGTATCTGCTACACCAAACCTTCATGCCAGGTCCATGGCCACAGGGAAGTAGAGGAGCAGCCTGTGTTGGTGGCATGCTGTCAGTAAAAGGAGATTGTAGAAATACTGGTAGTGAAATTACTGGTAGTTGATCTCTTCAAGAGTCATTTGGGTGTAACTGTACCTGTGAGATTAGCACATGAGCTGCCAGAAACACACATCATCTGACATCTTCAGTTCAGTGCTCTCACCTATAACCCTGGTTGGCAAGAAAATAGTATATAAAATGCAAACCAATGATCTTTACCTCATAGCTGCCTGAGGCAGTGTGGACAATAAGGCTGACACCAGACCTGAAGCGTTTTAATAAGTACATTACTTCTCTGGATTTTTATCTGTCTGTCTAAACATGCACAATCACTGCCCATCTCCCTCATACAGCAGGTTTAATGTACAGAAACAGGAATAAAGCTTCACATCTACTTGCTGAAGTCCTGAAGGCATAAGCCTTGACTTCAAGAACAGGAGTTGTTTGCCTGAGGACCTAACAGCCTGTCCTTGAACAACAACTTGCATTGACAACACAGAAAGCCCCACTCCTCATCCTCAAACTGGGCTCCATCTGGAAAGCCACAAATCAAAATAGTATCTGGAATTTAAGTTGAACATTCAACTGGCATTGATGCTCACTTATCCAACCACCACAGGTACCACATACTTCCAAAAACAAAGAATAGCAAAATCCTTAGTCCTCATCCCTGGTCTGATGCAAAGTATCTTCACTGTCCCAGTCAGGTCAATACACTTGACTAATGTCAATCTTTCTACATTCTTTTCATCCACTATAGCATGGAGACTACCACAGCTAACAATTGACAGCAAGCACTCACAGACATGACCTTGCTAACCTCTCCTGCAGCAGATGCCAATTCCCCCAGGTCACTCCAGAATTATCAGTTTTCCAAAGGTGCTCATAACCATTTCATTCAAGTCCCAGAAGCATTCATTAATTAAATCTCAACAACCTTTAAAGTGAAAGTACAGAAGCTAAATGCAAGCAGACAAAGAGGGTGGACACCCTCTGTGCTCAGTGACAGCATGTGGAATGTGCTCTTCACTGTAACCTCAAGTAAGCATTACATTTCTTAATTATGATAGGGCTTTTGGTTTTGGCCTTTCAAACAGTTATGAAATGGTTCAGCAAATGCATTTTGTGCTTACCTGCCTTTTTTTTTTTTTGCTTGGGGGCGCCCCCACGAATTGTATAGAAATTTCCAATAAACTACAATGTTTTAAAATGAGGTAAGACTAACGCCATTTCACATATGGATCTGTCATAAAAGATCATACTGATTTTTATTTTTGTAATAAAACATTGATTTTTTTATAACATTCTGTATCTTCCCTGAGACAAGTAAATGAAAGGGAACATATTTTACTTGATGAACAATTATGAGATTTTTAGCTTTTTGCCTTCTGTGCTCTTCTGTGTATATAACTGATGACAATGAACAAACCTGCCAATAAAAATATTGACATATCTTTGATTTACTGCTTTCAGTTAGTCTATAGAAAGCAAGAAAGATGAAAATCACCAGAGGAGAAAACAGCATAAGTACATTACAGCACCATGCTTTCAGTCTGACCACCAGACATCTTCCAGCAAGCCAAGTCCAGATCAAAGAAGAAATAGGCATTTCAGTCTGTATAGTAATCTGCAATTCCTGCTCTGATGGTAGCCAGAGCCTGAATTCACTCCTATTTACCCAAAAGTTCCTGACATGCCTTCAGTTTTGTTGCTATGCCTCCCACAAAACAGCATGAGCAGCTAAATCCCACTGATGCCAGCCAGGATCCAGAAGTGTGGGAGACAGGTCCAATCTGGAAGGCATTCCCTTATCACTCTTAACACACCAACAGGATCCAGACCGTTACAAAATACAGTTGTTGATGTCTGAATTCATAGCAAGCAGCAGTGCTGCTAATGCCTACTTATTATGAGGTAGAGTAGTGGTTATAAAATGCGTTTTGGGAGCAGGAAGCTTAGGTTCCAGCACTGAAAATGTCTGCTAAAAGGACCATCTACTCTGTCAGTCTATTTGGTCTACATTGCCTTCCTTCTTATCATGCAAATATAACATCATTTATTTTTATTGCCTGTGTAAACTGGAAGAACAGAAATGAAATAAGAACATATTTCTGAGGTAGGAAAACTAATTTTCATAGTGACTAGCAAATATTTGCAGGACTAAAGCCTTATTTAAACATCAAAGTCAAGATCCCTACTTTTCAGTAAAAGCAGCTCCATTCATTCATTAATGCTGCTCACATACTCTGCTATAATTTTTGATTTTATAACATGCTAAAACGTTGCTATGTGCTGTTAAAAGTTTAAGTACAAATCCATTTTTATTCATTAACTTTAGTAAGCTGCAGAGCTCCAAATCTGACTACCTCTGCCAAACAACAGCAGAGCACAAAAATTTCCCTGTTCTGTGCTAACTGCACAAAGCAAGGAGTCATAGGTTTAATAATCTAGAATATCTATCACACAAATAAAGAAGTATTTTGTAGAGAACATGTCATTTTAATGACCTTGCACTGGAGCATGTTTTAACTTTTGGTGGCAGGATTAATTTTAAAATTATGTTTAATAAGATGGTTTAGAACACGCAACTCAAGGTACTAGCTATCTTGTTGCTTAGGGCATTTTCCCCATTAGAATGCCTTACTATGAACAATAAATTGATAATATGATGTTGATTGGCAGCATGTATTATGACATTAAAATTATTTAGAAGAATTCCATCTTTTTGCTTAGATCAATCAACATAATTACTATATTTATGAAGCTGTAATGTGATACACTATCTAACTGAGCCTAAATGATCAAAATACATATCCTGAATGCAGACTAGGTGTATCACCTTAAAACAGAACACTAATGATAAAAAGATCTTTCAACTATACTGATGTCTCTAATAGACAAATTACAGGAGGATGCTACAAAGGAGAGAAAGAACTGCAGAAGTAGATTAAGCAACCTCACACCCAGCTGCCCCTCCCTTCCTTTTGGCATGCAGTTTTTTGCAACTAGACTTTGAGTCAGATCAAGGAGATGATCTAGGAAAAGCTCATCATAAAAACTTTGTTATTGGTGCAACATTAGATTTCAGCCAAGCCAGTTCCTGATGCAGCTCACCCTGGGGTAGGAGGGTGGCAGGAAAGTGCAGCCCAGGTAGAGCCTAAAAAGCTCTTTCAACAGTGGCATGGACTTAACACAGGCTGAAACTGCACACTTAACACGTTTGTGCAAACACTTTCCAAGCCCCCAAACCAGTCTGAGCTGCTAATTCCTGCCCACAAACCACAATGCTCCAACCAATACTGCTGGCTAGACCGATACAACTATTTATGGAGCCACGTTGTGAACAAGATCCCTAACAGCAGAGCTTAATTCCTCCATTTAAAGAAACAGAAAACAGAATAAAACCCAAGAAGCTTTATTTGTATTTAGTCAGATGATTTAAAAAATTCTTCTCCTAGTTCACTTCAGAGTCACACTAGCAAGGATGAACGAGCAGCCAGGGTAGAAATCTCTTTAATTGATTTTGCTGTCAGAGTAAAAGAGTTTGTTATTGCACATTTATAGTAAACAAAAACCATGTGTGGGCTGCCCAAACTGCCACTTACAAATACACTTGTAAATTGCTACAGTCATTGTGTAAATGTGGAGGTTTAACATAGGTGAATGGGTAGTATGGCAGGCCAGCTGGAGTGTCACTGCAGAAGCAACCTTTGAGATACCATTACTGCCCAAAGAGCCCTAGCAGAAGGTTATCTTAGAAAGTGCACAGCTTAGCTCAAGCTCAGAGAAAGTCTCAGAGGCAGTCCACCCAGGGCTCAGTCCCTCCCATTACAGCTGTGGCTACTCTATGCATTGCACGTGGGTGTTTGCTGAAGCAGGTTGACTGATCACCACCTTTCCCTAATCAGGAAGGAGTCCTCCTCAAAAAAAAAAAAACCCAAACAAGCAAGTTTATCAAAGCTAGACAGGTTCTTTTGCATTCCACATGGCATCAGCTTTTGACCTGCTGTTACAGTTTATTTCTTCAATTAGTGGTGGGCTTCCTTCTAGCCATACTTCTTTTACAAGTATTTAACTCATTGACTCAGGTAGCAGTCAAAAGGATAAGTGACAATGGATTTGTTTAATTTACCTACTCTCATCTACACACCCTTGAAAAACAGGTATTCTTATTACATCCATTAAAAGTCAGGCTGTGTAATGACTGTAGCCAATGGTACTAATGTAGGTCAGAAAACAGCAATATCATCATCATCCTGGTTTGCCTTGTTTTGATCAGCATGGTGAGGTTCAACAGCACCACTTCAAGAGAGGCTTTAGAGGACACATCAGCATATGCAGGCAAAGGTTTCTATCACTATGCACCTCTAACACTCTGAATCTGAATGCTCATTCAGTCTGCTGAATATTAACAAATACAAAATGCCCTCCAGTGTTCAGACACTGCTCATTTACATGCTGGAGCTTGACTATCCTCCCATGTCTTCCAGCAGTTAGGATGAGAAAAAAAGATGAGCTTGAATTGCCCCACAGGGAATATGTGAAAGACAGGAAAAAAAAAAAAAAAGAGATAAAAATCCGTGATTGTTCTGGAGTGTGGTAACAGTGGTCAGTCAGTAACATTTCTGTTTCCAGCTCCTTGCTCTGCAAGTTGGCAATTCACCATTTTGTTGAAGGAGTCTGATGCCAGTTAGAATCAGGGGGTTTGGGGTTGGCTTTCTTGGTTTGTGGGGGTTTGATTTTTTGTTGTTGTTGTTCTTAGGGTTTGAGGGGGGAGGGGGCAGTTGGATGGGGGTGGTTTTGTTTTACTCAAGGCATTTGTGTGTCCACTGAAGTCACAGAAGTTTGCAAATCCCACAGGGAATGATCTGCAGGTTGTGGCACCTGAATCTCTTCAAAAGGTGGCCCCTACTGCCCTGTTCCCTTGTGAATATCTGCTAACATGCTTATGTGCAAAATCACACTAATAATAACATCTTCTAATCATCAATAAGTGCCTTAGCTTGGCTCTCAGAAATATGGCCTGCACTACTTTCAGTTATTCCCTGTAAAAGTTCTGTCCCTAAGCGTTAAAAAGAATAAACTCTCTCCTAAAGAAAGCATATATTTTGTGTAACTGGAGTCTTATAAATCATAGCCAATTTATATTTGGAAGTACGTAGATGAGGGCTCTCTTAGTTCGTTTCTGCTTTTATGGAAAATTTAAAACATGGCCAAACTCACAGCTTGAAAAATGTATTCATAGCACTTGAAAAAAATATTGTCATATTTTGTTCATTGTAGACAAAAAATTAGCAAGGGATCTATACATCTCCTAATGATTGGTGCAGAAATGAAGCCTGACACAGTATAGAGACATTTTTCCCCTCCTTCCTTCTAAATCAATTTTTCATATATTCACCAATTTTGTTTCCTAACTCTCCAACACTACATGTCTATGTTTCTAGCTATTTTTGCTCTATGCAAGTCTCACACTCACACAATTTAGACACTAGCAGACCACAATGTGCAACAATAAGCAATCATCAGAAAGATCAAAAGGCACAGAACATGCAAAATATTAACCTCAATTGCATGACACAAAGCAAAATCTGGGATACTGTCTAACAAAAAAAGCCTTTATACTTTATTTGGTCTGAAATACAAAACCCACTGAGTGCACAATAAATGTGTGTAACTAAACCAGCAACTTCTTCAGTTTAAGAAGTTAGCTATATATTTTATAAATAGGATTCAGATGGCCCAGCTCTGAATATGTGGAGGTGGCAGAGCCACTCCCAAAAAGTTAAAGGACATCACCTATGATCCATGATGTTTAAGCAATGATATGCAGAAGCACCACAAAGTCACCACCACTCAAGTTAACACAAGCTTTTCTAAAGACAGAGCTTTTAAATACTCTCAATAGCTAAAACAGAGCTTACCATAAATCCCTTTCCAAACTACAAATCCTAATTAGTATTATGAGAATTACACTTATCAGGCATACAATTTTTAGTGAAGGGCTAGTAAATTTTACCTGATAAGCATTATCATGCCAACTAAGCCAAACATATCAATAATGAAAATAATTATGTGTACACACCCTTTCACAAGCTACAGATCTTCAAATGAACACAGTAACATCTAGGTCATTAACTACACCATCTCAGAATTATGGGGCCAGAATCCCCTTTGCAGACCAGGCTAAACATCTGAATGAAACCATGAGGTGCACCAGCCTTCCTTCTCCTACAATCCATCTCTGTTCATACAGCCTCTCTGCACAACCCCAATTTCATGATGGCCACGAAACCAGCACATTACACACATGCAAGTCAGGATACATAGCCAGATGGTGCATTACGTGCACGTTTCATTTGAGAATGTGATGGATGCACCTACATCAGATGGGGACCAAGGAGCAGACTGTCCTGCTGGGCCATACCCATTACCCAGCTGAGAAGTTGAGAAATGCCAGGTTACAAAAGTTTCTAGGTCAGAACAGTCCAGAGCCAACTAACAGGGTCAAAGCAAAGAGAAAGGGTAGAGAATAACCAATACTATAGCCACAAACCTGCAGCCCATTACAGCTGATGCATTACAAACTCCATTTACTTTATTCATCAATAGCTTTTGCTGCATGAGTTGAGAGCTTTTAAATAGCATAATCTAATACCTGATGAACCTTAAGCCTTTGCAAAATACACCACATAACAAAAGGAACATCATAGGTGGGAGTAGCTCAAGCACATCTACAAGCACAGAATGTGGCTAAGTTTTATAGTATAACAGCTAAGGAAAGCACACTGTGTACTAGCAGCAAATTTTTAATTGGTAAAAGCAACAGATGGATTAAGTTCCAGGAAGGAAATGAGAAAGGCTGACAGGGTATAAATTGGCCACATCAGTGATACAGACGGAAGCATCCCTTTTTTTTCTGATGAGGAATTCTCCCACATACAGGACACTGGAGTCCTACACTGTTGCTATACTTCTTGCACAGCAGAAGAAGTCAGAGCTGTTTTGAAGTGGAAGATGATGAAAACCAGATGGCTAGGTCCATTTGTTCAGCTCCAGAATTCTCTGAAGTCTTTTGCTTTCTCTTAGGAAAAGGAAATACTCTGTTCTGGGGACTGGTTCTGAACATTTTGGATGTAGCCCCTTCAGTGATCAAAACAGCTAACTGGAATGAATTTCAGCTTCAGCGATCAGAAGAGCAAAATGGTGCTGGCAAGTAGAGGCATTCTTCAGTATCTGCTCTGCAGAAACAAAAATTAAAAACATAGCAACTCCAAAAAGAAGTGTTATGTCCAACTTGGTGTATGCAGAATTTGTACACCCATATGTTTAGGGAGGATTGAGGCATCCCTGAATATTCAGACAGTATGTCTCTAATATTAAATCACTTTATCACATGTGCTACTTTTAGACGATCCATTCCCTACTTCCTCATTACATTTTTCTCAAACTAATAGATGAGACCATTTG
Source organism: Haliaeetus leucocephalus (assembly GCF_000737465.1). NCBI lineage: Eukaryota > Metazoa > Chordata > Aves > Accipitriformes > Accipitridae > Haliaeetus > Haliaeetus leucocephalus. The sequence continues at coordinate 5,356,047 of NW_010972576.1, read as the reverse complement.
TAGCATGGTACTTAAACTATGCACAGACCAGATATTCTTATTAAGCCAAAAGGATCCCTGCAGTTTTGTCACATCTATGAGCTAAACTTGTAGCTCTTTAATTTTCATTGTTGTGTAATGTTCCTCCATTTTCTGGAGAAACTAAAAAAAAAAAACATGTTAGAATAGGGAACTGCTGAATAATGACATTCTGCTCTCAATTGCTTCCATCTCTCACGCATACTGTTGGTACCTGTCCATGATGCTAGTTAATCTCAGCTGCCTTTATTGGCGCTTTCACCATCTGGCCAAAAAAATTAGCTTGTTTTTCACAACCTCTGCCATGTCATTTTACCCCTGGCCCTAGTCCCATCCTTTCCTGTACCTCTGCGGAGAGTGGCAGCTCCCCCTCACCAGCAGCTATACAGCAGACACATAGCAACAGTCTTTTCATTTAACTTTTTAAACAAACAGTTTCTTACAGAGACCTGGCTCCTGTTAAACTATACAAATGGGAATCACAGCAGCTACAATTTCACAACAGAGCTATTATATTTCAGCCACACAAGAGACACTGGAGAGCATACAGTAGAGAGAGATGGGGATATCTGGGCTACAGTGTGTGCTCTCTCCACTTTGCACCACTGGTTTCCACTTCGCTTGTAAATACACCAGCGTATTTTATCCTCAAGATCTTGTTCCACTGCACAGAATCAGAGCTTGTTTCCTAGCTTGTCCCACCACATTATAACCTCTTCCCCCCCCCTTCTTTCACAAGTGAAACTGTAGCTTTTGAAGGAACATTATAAAGATGCAAAACTTCCAGACTGGAACAGAACAACTGAGTCTTTAGTCCAGGACCTTGTTCCTGGACAATGGCCATTCCAGAGCCTTAAGAGTAAGATGCAAGAACCCCACAATCAATAAAACCACTCTCTTCCTCTCTCCTTTCTTCTCCTCCCCCACAAAGGATTCAACATAATAGTTAAATAGGGTAATAACCAAAGGTCAGGGGTTTATTTCCCAAAGTTTTCTGAAGGAACTTTCTTTACTTGTGTTATGTGCATAAATGTCCAAGCTATCTCCAAAGATGTTAAACTATTTGCCAAGACAAGTCATGGCTACAGATTTTCTACTCGGGAACAATTTTATCTCATCATTTTTTAATTTATGCCTCTTCAATTTAAGGGAGTATTTTATGTTGTTAGACAAGGAGTGAAAAACTCTTGATATCTACTCTGAAATATTCATTATTTCATAATTCCTCTACTGTGTCCTTTCATTCATTTTCTGGCCAAGATAAATGCCAATCTTTCTTTTCTATTTCCCATTTCTCAAATGGGAAACACTTGACATCAGTCACAGCTTGCACTGAGAAGCTGGGCTAACGGATCTGCAGACTCCCATCCTTCAGCACTAAAAACATCCACCCCCTTGACTGAGTATGAAGCTGGCATTGGTCAGCACTGTAGAAAAGGGAAACCTGAGCCTCTGACAATGTCCTAGAAAATGGTGGAGTAGTGCCAGTAAAGTTCTTTCTCCTCTGATGATCTGCTAATCCTTGATGTCCATCCATGCTTCTGTCCATGGGGATTGCAGTAAGGTCTCCCGAGCCTGTGGGAACACTGGTAATGACTAATAACTAATCACTGCTAGAGACCCCAATCAATGTGCCAGAGTCCTCCACCAAGAAGGAAGATGGAGCTGGTTGGTCTACCTTCTTCAGATCTTTATGTCTTAGGAGCTGGCATCAACAGACACTACTGTGGCATACCTCCACACAACTTCTGACACTTAGATTCACTTCACCATGAAGTGTGGAACTCAATTGGCAGATGTTACAAATTTGGAAATACACCATTTAGTGTAGCACTAGAAGCATTCAGTGTGCAGATTTAAAGGTAGGATGCAATAATGGTGCACAGAGCAGGACTGAAATCAACTGATAGAAAGGCTAAAGAATATGAATTGACATTAGGTAATCATGGAAGAACACATGTGGCCTAAAGCAAGCGTGGCACCTGTGCAGCTCAAATTAACTCCAGCAGAGAAGTGATGGGGGGGGAGGCATGCAGTTGGAGGAAACCCAGTGTCTTAACTGCAAAAGTTAAAATTAAAAATTGACATTTTGAAAAAGTCAGTTCCAAAGGAAAAAAAACCACCATGAATATGCATGTGTGCTACCATCAAAGAACTAGACTTTTCAGAAAGAGGTGAAAACTAAGAATGAAAAGAGAGAAGAGCAATCTGAACAGGAAAAAAGCAGGAAAATAACATTTTTAAATGTGATTCTTCTTACAAGCTGTTAAAAAATACACTTCAGAAATTTATGAAAGAATGAATTATGCTGAGAGTGATGGGGTTTAGTGGGAACAACTCGCTCTACCTCAAAGTAAGTGTAGTCCATCTGCCCCACCAGCTCTACACATGCACATTTAGAGAATTATAGAAGCCTGTGCACTTCAGCAGTCAACTGCTGTGTTTTGCAGATGCAGTTTTTTGTGACAGGAAGCAGAAACACAATCTCCACATAGCCACCATGCTCTGTGCTCCATTAAGATTCACAACTCTCTTATTTGAGCTGCTTTCACATCTGTAACCTAATGCTCCAGCAGTCCAGCCTGAACGTACATCTGGTAATGTCATGCACATTGCATGCACCAGGAGCACAGGTGGGATGATATAAAATGAGTGCGTTTTGAAGTGAATGCGGAAGGGATTGGAAGTACATCTAGAAATAATTGAACACAGTGACCATGTCAGTAGCAGCTGAAGCTCATGAACAGTGAACTGTCTTTAATAAGTCTTGGTAGAGCTACTTTACCATTAACACACACTCATAAATACCCTACATGGAAAAAAGAAACTGCTCCTTCTTGACAGCAGCTGAGCTAAACAGTATTGCCACACAGCAGGGGATGCTTAGCAGGTACTCAATTACAGTAATTATCTGCTAGGCTGTGCAATATGCTCAAAGAGATTTGTAAGCAAGGTAAAGAGATTTATAGAAAAAAAATAAACAACAAAAACTATACTTTGTGTTCTCATTGAGGGGCAAAACTTTCTTTGAAGTTACAATGCATTTTCCATCTGCCAGAGAGGCAGTCTCCAAAGGCACTGTAAGATGGAATGGTATGATTTACATTTATTTTCTCTCACTAGTGACAATTTAAAATGTTTTCCCTGTGTCTGATAACTGTCCATAGGAACTGTAGTATTCTTTACTCACACAGGTTTGCCATTATCAGGAGAAAATATCAAGCAAATAAATGCACTGCTTCATACATGCACTACCACACTTTGTAATATAAAATCCAAGCTGACCAATTAAGGCAAGGAAGTGCTTAGAGCTTTTGCCTAGTTGTGGTAGGAATGCACAATTACAGCTAACGGAAGTTGACTGTATCAACTGCAAAATATTTAAGCAGGCTCCAGTAACGCCAAAGGAGACAGATTCATTAGTTAAGCATAACTAATCCTTAAAAGACCCTTCACATCATCTCCTGGTTCTTCTGTCACTTGTTCAATGCCAACATCATGGTCTCATTTCCTGCAGCCCTCTCCCTTTCGCCTACTCCTCCTCTGCAGGACTCAGTTTACTTCTCCACAGTTAGCCACACTGGTTAAAGAGTAAAGGTTTGTAACGCTGGCTGCACAACTCCCAGTGACACCACTAGTGTGTTCTATGCACACAGTCAGTCATGAACGCTCTGTCAAGTTTAAATCTGCTAGAGCACCATGTGTCATATGTTACTGCAGTTAGAATGGACGACAGTAGAGGCAAGTACTGAGAGCCAGTTCATCTGTTCTGTAACAAACTGAATTTACCTTTCTTCTAATTAGAAATAACGGAGAGAAGGCTCAGTTGTCTCACCCTAAAAGTACCAGTGGGATTTTTTGGGCCACCAACAGTTCCCACTCCTCCTGTGTCACAGCAGGATCACAGCACACGTCATACTATACTGGGTCTGGAAAGACATGACTAAAGAGTAGCTAAAATAGTGTTTCCTTTTCTTTTCAAAATAAAATATAGAATGAGAATAAAACTACAGAATGCAATAAAAATCAGGTTTTATTCTCCAAGTTATTTTCTAACCTCTTATATAATTTCCTAAGCAATTATAAAAAGCTATTCTATATGGCAGTTCAAAAAGCTGGAACTGCAAACTGATCCTCTACTAAATCCTGTAGTATTTTACCCTCTTTTCTCTAAAAGAGTACTTACTTCATTCCCACTAAGTTCCATAGGCATCTTCTATAGGCCCTGCTTAAGAAGCTAGGGAATACATCAAAATCAGGAGCTTCTTAGTCACACTTTGCGGAGCAGACAGAGACTTGAATTCTTGTGATTAGTGATAATGAATACAAACTATGAGAATATCAACCCATGGACTGAGCATTATGAAACACAATGCTGGGCAATTTCATTAGAAAAGCAGAAAAGGAGCAAAGGGGAAACTCAGCACAGAACTCTGGGAAAATTAGATGATCAGAGAAATCCAGGTCTTCAGCCTTCAGAGAAAGCAACAGATAGATACACATCATAGGTACCAAGTGGTACAGTCCTTTGTACTAAAGCTGCCCTCAATACTAATACCATACTGGCTACAGCATCAGGCTTTTCGCAGCCCACAATGCAAAGGTCTTTCTTTTCTGATCCTGTAAAAATCCACTTCCACCAAATTAGAATAATTCACCCATTCATAAAAAAAACCATAAATTTCCAAGGTAATTTCAGAGCCAAAAAATACTCTTTCTGAAGTCATTATGGCTCCTCTATCTCAGACTACTAGTAGGAGGAAAAAAAAAAAAAAAAAAAAAGGCCTCTCCAGTTCACAAGAAAAAAGGAATTTTAGTAACCTAAATTAATTACACTAGAAAGACCATTTTAAAGCAAAAGAATAAATCAAACAAGTCAAAAGGACAAATTCCATTCAAATTTTTCTCATGTGTGAAGAACCGAAACAACTAAAGGGAAGAATGAGCTTTCATATAAAGACACTGACACCAGCATTATGCACTGTTCTTGCTTGCCACAGCTTTTCCAGGAAGATGTGCAGCTCCATGCACAGAGCAAACTCAAAATCCCAAGAGCAAAGTCAAGTTAATATTTGTTTGGTAAATATATGGCCACATGCCAATACCTTTTAAAGTACTTAATAAACAAGAAGGCAAAGGAAGGATAGGCTGAGACCAAAGAAAGGACAGAAAGAAAACTGTAGGAACTCTCAGAAAAAATAAAAACACTTTCTAAGCCATGAGACAGGACAGGAAAGAAATATAGTTAAATTTTTTTTCACCCGATTCTAAGAAAAGGCAGGAAAGAAGTTACAAAATTCCACTATAATATTCACAGAAAATTATAGTACAGAGATAAAAATGATAAAAAGAACATGATAGCTTCTGTGCCGAAGATAACAAAAACATGGCAACATTGCTATAATTCCTACTGTTCTGCAGCAGGAGGAATTCAGGATTTTAATAACACTATCATGGTAGAATGCAAAGGCATTTGCAAAATGTATGTCAAAATCCATTTCCTGGCATAGGCAGTATTCTCTATTACAGCATGGAATCCTGAGGGACTGATTTGAACTGACCATGACTGCACTCCAACACATTTTGAAACTAACCCCACTGTCACCACCTGTGGGTTCCAGGCAAAAGAAAAGCCCTTTATGCAAGCCAGCATGCAGAAAAAGGTCTCTCTCAGCATTATTTTCCTCCCTGCAAGTGTCTCCTTCCTGTCCTGCCATCTAATCTATAATATCTATAACATGCTGAAAAGTAACTACTAGTTGCTCCAGCTTCCTTACAGTCTCAATCACTCCTTTAATTACAGGAGAATTAAATCTTCAGTGTTTCAAAATTCTTAATCTACAATTTTTCACAAATAAGCACTCTTATACAATTTCTTGTTTATTATGGAATTAACATAAATTGATTTAATACAAAATTTGAAGCAAGCTGTGCCATGGTATATTCACCCTCCTTTAATAATCCTTCCCCTTGCAAAGAGTTCCACTATTTTTTAATATGCTAGCAATAGACTATGAAATTTCAGAAAAATTATCGTTAGCTTTATAATGTCATCACCTTGGCATTTAAAGGAAAGGGATGCAGACTCGGTGCCTTTATCAAGGCTCATTTCACACCTAGTATAGAAAATAATATCACTCCATGGCAACAGTATCAGTGATAAAATGTGAGCAAAGTCATGCTGGCATGTATTCATCTGATACCTGTGCCCAAATCAATCACGTCGAGATAACTTTCCCAAAGACAATGAAAATAAATTACTACAAAGTATTGACAATGTTTTTCAAAATAAATAAAAGGATAAAGACAAATTATAGGAAGCCTGGAATGATCAAGTGTTTTGGACTACAACTTCATGAGAGCCCTCTGGTTCCAGGCAGCTGCGGGCAGGCATGACTGCTGCTGTGGATGATACTACTGCCCACAGCTCAGACTACCAATGCCCAAATACTGAATGCAACAGGGGGAAAAAATGCATTTCAGGAATTAAACAAGCTGTAGGATTCATGCATTAAGTGTAAAAACTCCCCTTCTAAAACTCATTTCTATGTTTATTTATTTCTGGACTTTCAGCAATAAAAGCAAAGAGGGTGTGTCAATACCGGATGGGATAATTTCATGGCTGAAGTGAGAAATGTCTCTTGCTACAAAATACAGTGGTTCAAAGCCTCTTCAAGCAAGTAAAATTAGCACAGAACTCAACAGAAGAATTAAATCTTTAATGAATACCCACTCATCATCTAAGTGTGTCTGTCACAGTGATCTCACCTGGAAAATAAACTCATTAATTCAAAAAGCAAGAATTACATGACAGCAAATGACACAACTCAAAAGATCAAGTGCAGAAAAGCAGTCTTTAGTGGACAAGTCCTGTTCACTAAAGAGTGAGTGTGTTCGCAGTATGTCTTTCTGCTTTACTCTCCATGCAGCTTCTCTGCATTCTTTGAGGAATTAGCACTACCGTTAACTCCAAAGATCATCTGACTTTATCTGTGGGCATATTGGTCATTGGTAGACACCTTGGTAATCTTTAAGAGCTTCTCATCTTCACAAGTGTTACCAAAGCACTTAGGAAAGTCAGCTGTTTCTGTTGGCTTGCAGATAACAAGCATCTACAGTTTTGAACTTCGAACCAGTGGAAATCAGAAAAACCTGCAGTGAGATACAACTGTTTACTTAGTGCCAAGACAAAGTTCTGCGGTGAAAGAGCATTTTTCTACAACACTTTCAAGTATGAATAGTACTAGATCCTCCCTATTGCATGCAAAACCAGCTCATCATGTGGACTTCATCTCTGTATGAAGCTGTAGCAGCTGTCTCACATTAACATGCTTAAACACATAAATACAGTTACAATATAGATGTAACGTTACAAATGTTGAATTCATTTTAAGTTAGTATATAGTTGATATAAGCCCTTTTTTTTCAGTGAGCATCAGAATCCCATAAATCTCAGCTACTGCTGAGGTCTACCCTTATTTTCTTTGGCTGGGTAGTATCTAAACAGAACTATTATTCCTCTTCTGGAGGCTTTAATTACTCAGTAAAGTAACTATTATTATTTTGTCTATTAGGTTAACCTGTCCACAATTACATACTACTATTATCAAACTTGAAGGGTCACACAGCAGGCACTTTGTGTACGACCACATAATGTCATGTGAACAACTGCATCTGGACCTTTTAATGTAAACTAGTGTAATGAGACTTTATGAATTTTGTGGGAAACTCTCAGATATTTCCTTAACATACATTTGATTCCCATAAAAGCCCCAATCTAACAGCACTGGCAAAATGAAAACCCTTCTCTCCTCTGACAGGACAAGTTCCTGTTGATGTGTCTCAGCACCAACCACAAAGGAACACACTTTTAGTACAGAGGTTTCACTATGTGTACACTTTTGGACTTTTTTTTTTTTTTTGCTTGGCTGCTGAAAGGAGCAGCTTCTTTCACAGTGGTTTCTGTGACAAAGACAGATGAAGCAGCAGTAACCAGCCCGAGACATTCAGTCCCATTCCTGAAGGCTAAGAAGGAGTAAAAAGTAATAATACTCATTAGTAACATGTTACAATGCTGTTCCTAACAACCTGGGTTTGTAGGATAAGGACAAATTAAGTTATTCCTTTTTTTTTCAGTTATGTCATATTCCCTTTTAAAACTCTTTTGAGAAGGGTGTCCTTTGAAGCACACCGTATTTGGCTTTCCATTTATTCACTCCTCTATTTACTTACCATCTGTTGTGTAACCTCCCAACTCCTGAGGAAGCCAAATAAGAGACTTGACAAGAATTGCCTCCAAGTCTACACAGGAACTGCCAAGAAGTGGGATTCCTCCCAGCTGGGGATGTTACTGCCATAAACACCTCGCAGGGGTTACAGGGCTTGCGCTGATCTGGTTTCAGAGCTCTTTTCAGAAAAATCATAAAACGTCCCTGCTCTTCCTCTCCACAGAACCACTGGGGTAAAATTAAATATAATGGCTTATGTACTGCTAACATCCCCCTCTGCTATCAAATATAAGGTATTTTTTTTTATATATATATATATATATATATATATATAAAATATCCTATGTATCCAAGATGTGAGCAAGATTCGCACATGGATACTAGACAGCTGGCTGAACCCTAGCAATCCTAAGGTGGTGCTGGTGAAAAAGAAGAGTTCTTAAAAAACCCTACCACCTTTCGAGTATCACCCATATCAAAGGTAATCTCCCTACAGAACATTAGGCTACCTATTTTGGTATTCATCTGAATTTATCATTCTTCCCAAACACTCAGAAGGCCAGAGCAACTCAGAGGGTCCCATTCCTGCCACAGTTGGACTCAATCACAACAATCACAAGTTTTTTCACCTTTAGGCCTCACAACTTTGACTGCAACAGAGCAGATAACACACCACAGCTTCAAATCCTGGAAAGGCTCCAACCAGGTTGAAAGGCAGCAAAGCAGTTGCTCAGTGGCCACAGTCACTCAGCACATCTCCTCACAGTTTGTTCTCCTTTGAGTAACTCTCCATTAAAAAACAGGTCCAATTCAAGGCTCCCATCCTTATCTTTCAAACTCTTCACTGGAAGTGGCTTACCTGTGGGAGAAACTGCTTTTCTAGTGACAGAACCATCAGTTTCAAGTTACATTTTCAAACGCTTTTTTCCATGATGGACACAAAATTTGGAGATCATTTCCAGAAGGGATGAGGGCAACAACAAATCTTAGCTTTATCAAAACAGAAGGCAAAACCCATTTCCTTAAACTACTCTTCTGACAGTAAGAGCTAAAACAAAATAGCCACCTGCAAGTAAGCAGTATTCAGTCAGCACCATCAAAAGAAAGGAGAAGGAAATGTATCTGTGTTCCCTTAGGCAAACAAGCACCATGGCCAAAGGCACCACTAGCTTCTGAAAGAGACAGACATGTTAAGTCCTTCCCTTGAACAAAAGTAAATTCCTTCCAGATGATTACAGAACTTCCCTTCTTCTCAACAAAGCAATGAACACTGAAGTAGCCATTCAGTGGGAAGAATCTACAGCTGTGGTTCAGTCAGGTCCCACACTGCAAGGATGTAGGTTCCCAGAAGCACTGGCCGGTTCTGAAGAGTCTGGGGGACACCCAGGGATAACACAGGTACATAAACAAGGAGAGGGAAAGGAAAGAACAGAATCACTGATGGAGAACTGCAGCCAAAGAAAGAATTACTGTTATTTGGGGCCTAAAGAAAAGATGTTGCTGACATCCATTATAGGAAAAAGGAGATCTGACACAATGTCGAAGAGGTGGAGAAGAATTCTTACATTTTCAAGACTATTTATCCTACTCTGTGTACCTATGAAGTTCATGTATTCTTACTGACAGACATAAAAAAAGCCTTCATTTTCAAAACCACATTGAGCATAGTTGATAAGGGGATCTTAAAGCTTATTAAGATATTACTTCACTACACAGAAGGTCAGAAGCGCATCTTTTCAATATGGCCATTTCAACAAGCTAAGCATTTATGTAACTACTAAATAAAAATCTCACAAGGATGTATTATGAAAACGGTATTTTTATAGTATCATTATTCAACATGCTCAAGAAAAACAGATATTTTTTCTTACACTAACAAAAAACAGTACATTGATAAGTTTTATAAATTGGACTTAATGCGCTCCTTCTCATCATTAGTGTGACACAGTAGTGCCTCATTTTACACTTTTAATAACTTCTTTGTTTATGTCATCCGGCAGTGCCAAGTTTCCAGTCCAAGGGTCTGAATAAGGAAGTGGCACCAGAGCTCTGTCATGCTCTATAAAGACTTTTTACTCCCAAGAAGCAGCAGGTCAGCTACACTGGCTGCTTTTGTTCCAGAATATAATGGATGCACAATTCCTTCCTTACAGGAACTGCATCTGCCACACATCTACTGTCAGCATGGAAAAAACACTCTTTATGGCTTATTTCAAGTTCTGCCCTGTGGAGTTTTAATCCCCCCAAGAAATCCATGTTTGCTTTTGTCATGTAGCCTCAAGAACAAAGTTGCTTGTGAAAACAAGTCTACTCGCACCTACTCACCTACACATCTACCCAACCTCAACAGTCAGAGCTGAGGATAAGCAGCTGTGGAATCACCCAGTGTCCTGGTTTTGGCTGGGACAGAGTTAATTTTCCTCCTAGTAACTGGCATAGTGCTGTGTTTTGGATTTAAGATGAGACTAATGTTGATAACACACTGATGTTTCAGTTGTTGCTAAGCAGCGTTTACACTAAGTCAAGTACTTTGGCGCAGGAAGCTGGGAGGAGACACAGCCAGGTCAGCTGACCCAAACTAGCCAAAGGAATATTTCTTATTTATATTTCATGACCATATGACATCATGCTCAGTATATAGACTAGTGGCAAAGCTGGCCGGGGGCTGCTGCTCGGGAACTAACTGGGCATTGGTCAGCAGGTGGTGAGCGACTGCATTGTGCATCACTTGTTTTGTATATTCCAATTCTTTTTTTATTATTATTTTCCCTTCATTTTCTGTCCTACTAAACTGACTTTATCTCAGCCCATGAATTTTACTTTTTTCCCCGCATTCTCTTCCCCATCCCACTGTGGGGGGCAGGAAGTGAGCAAACGACTGTGGGGTGTTTAGCTGCCTGCCAGGTTAAACAATGACACCCAGGCACAGAGAATAATATCCAGGCAAGTGGAAGGAATGAGAGTATTTTCAAGCAGTCAGGTTTCTTGCTGCATAAGGACAATGAACACAAGCCTTGTGGAAGCATGTGAGCCTTCTCAAGAGAAACTAAAAGCAGCTGTTAAATTTCTCATTCTCCTTTGAGCCCTGATTTCACAGTGAGGAGTCAGCATCCTGTTTTACAAAGAAAAGCGGGCAGTTGGTTTCTTTTTCACAATAGGACCTGACCTGTTGGTTCTGGAGGTCCTCAGATGAAGGCAGTTGGACACACTACAGCTGCTCAGCTCCGGAAAAAAGCAGATTTCATTCTGTAATAAAATACTACCCATGGTCATTCTGAAGGTATAAAATGTATGGCTTTAAAATTGTTTTAGGACAATTGTTGATGAACTATATCTGTGAGATACATAGGCAATCTACATAGCTGGGGTGGAATTTTTCTGCAATAAAGACACCTGGAAATTTGACAGTTACTGTCAACTAAAATAATCTCAGAAAGTTTTTCAATTACTGCTGAAATACCACTATCAAAGAATTCAAGCTTTGATTCTTATGTTAAACATCCTCGGATTCAGACAGTGAAATCAAGCTGCTCTTCATATACAGATGCATCCAAAGACAGGCTGCAATGAATCAAAGTTTGTTCAAAGTAACTCTCTTCACAGTATCACAGGAATGTAGAGAAAAATTCACAATAGCAAAAATGATAAAGTAGAAAACCTTAGAAAGGTTACTCACAATTACAAGGAATTTATACTATACTAGTATCGAAAATAGTGCTGTCAAGTTCCAGAAACAAATGGACATCTAAATGGCAGAGCCAAGCATGTTGAATTTTGCTGTTCTTCATGGCTGGTACCACTGTAGTCAATGAGATAACTTAAATTGCTATACAAATACACTATCCAAGGCTAGATCTAAATAAACAGGAATAGTAGTATTACAACAGACATCAGAGAACTGATAGTGATAAAATTAAAACTCATCTTCCTCTTTATACTTACGGGCTAGATGACTATATAATTACAGGTACTTAAATGTCTTGGTAAAGTCCTGGGTACTGGCCATTTCAAAACGTAAGACAGGACTGGATGAGAGATTTTTCTTTTACTCTAAAACTTTGGACAGCATTGCCCAATTACAGTAATCAACAGCTTTGACAGAAGACACTTGCTCTCTTTTCAAGTCAGACAGTACTAAAAGGGAAATTGAAGAACGACAGCAGGAAGAGGAACAAATGGCCAAGAAACCATCCCTGAGTGCTTATTTTCATCTCATTTTTACCAACTGAAGCTTTCAACTTGACTGGACAAGGAATTCAGAAATAGGACTATATACTAAACTCCACAATTACTGAACTAGAAGAATCATCATGGCCAGGAATACAGGAGAAAAAAATGTACCTTTTGATATAAAAATATAACATTGACAGAACCAGAGAACTATGACGGCTAATAGATTAAGCTTTGACGATTGGAAAAGTGTGCTGATACATGTCAGCAATTCTCTGCAGGAATGAAACAGACTGACCACTATCTTGAGTAAGAGTGTTTAAGACTTACCAACCACACCGCAGAAAGACAAGAAAAAACAAAAAAAGGGTCTTTGGTTGACTTAATTAGAAAAAGAGAAACCCTGCCACACACCAAAAATGCATCATGACAGGACTGAATGTTCCACATTTGTCACGTTGATGTTACTAAGTGTTCCTGACTGTTAAAGCATGAAAATGCAAATGTTGCTGACAAACATAAAAGCTTCGTCAATAGTCTACTGCCATCTGTATTATCAAAAGCACGTTCTTCATATGAGCAAGTTTTTTAGCAGCACACGGAACAAGTCACCATCCTGGCTCATGCCATGAAAAATTCTAACATAATTCTATTGAGCTGATGAATATTATAATGCAAAAGTTTAACATGAACAATTAGAAAGAAACCCCACGTAACTAAAGTCTCTTCATACACTTGGAAACGTTATCCTATCAAAATCAGCCTTCACAGCTCATATATCTGTCAGTTTACTATGCTATTGCTTACAACACTTTTCATGGGATAAAGCACAGTGCAGCAATACATGCATTTTTCTGTCCAGACAGAATGTACAAGACAGATGTAAGAAGCTGAAACAGCTTCAGTTGCAAATCAAGTAAGAAAAATGAACTAGTCGCGTTGTCAAAGGGTAGAAATACTACACACCTTGGTAAAATATTAAATATACAGAAACAAACAGATTAGCTTTTATAGTTTGTGTACAGGACTGGGAGCAAAAAACCCTCCCATTCCAATTTAAGCACTACCAATCAACCTGCTCACTGCTCAGTAACACTGGCTTACCTGAAAGCATGACTGCAGAAAAGCCTCGGTAACCTGGGCATGCTCCATGTTCTGCATTGCTGAGTTTAGAGGCCAAAAGCTTTATGTGACGCTCGATATGGGTCAGAGCTGGACCCTGAGATAGGTAGGAGTGGGAAAGGTAACTAATTATTATTTTTAATTCCCTTTATTACAAACATCAGTGTCACAGAGAAAAATCAGTCTATCTTTTTGCACAATTTCTATGGAAAATATTGATGTCTAGAATTCACTAAAAGATCTGTTCCAAATATCTGCTGGACTTCTAGAAGTTTTCTAGGTACCACCTCTACTAAGATTTAAAAAAAACCCTAACTTTCACTGTGCAGGTTCACCACAACCTGACATTTATAGGTAAAGGGGACTTTTCAATCAAATAATAAGGCTTGTGAACGGCAGAATACTTGACTACTTCCATGTGGTAGCAGGCTAACTGTAACACATTGTCCTAATGATCTCTATAGCCTTAACCTGGGGATTTTAAATTAGGCATGCACTTACCACATCTCAGTATCTTAAGAATACCTTTCCGATACTATCAAAATGGCTAAAGACAAAAAGACAACAAGGACATCTACTGCTAACTTCTTAAACCCATGCATTTCTAATCTCAAGGGAACAACAGCATGAACTCTAGTTAAGTAGAGTTCACTAAAATATGATCCTTGTCAAAGGAAAATACAGTCTGTGAGACTTAGAAATACCTGAAATTACTAAAGGCTTTTCCCACAAACAACTACCAAAATGCAAAGCTTTGTGATAACAGACACTCAGGATGCTATCTAAACTTACTGAGGTTTTAATTGCAATACACAGGTTTAAGTTTCCAGTAATCCATTCTTCCTGCTCACAACACATACTAACCAAAGAAAGACTAACGCATAACACAGGGGTCAGTGATACAATACTCCACTGAGTAGCAAGCAAAGACAATGGGCACATTAAATGCTGAACAAGTGACATTTCTAGGGAATGCATTTGAATACATTAATAACCTCTCCTGCAGAAATTAAATCTATGAGGCAATTAACTGCCTAAAGTGTTACATCCCACTACAGTGAATCCAGCTGAGGCTGTCCCCTTTAAGATTGTTCACACCTGAACAAAGCAATCGGGCTCCCAAGTAACTCCTTACCATTCCCAGCAAGGGCTCCCGCAGAAGCATTCCTGAAGACTTTCACATTTTTATGCCATTTCTGCAACTTCACTGGAGATCCCTCCCAAGTCAACCACTGATATTCAGTGTCCTCTGCTTTATATTGAACTAATTAATTCAAGATAATTAAGTCAGGCTTTCAGTATTAAAGAGGCCTCTGGGGGAAATAAACCAACAGGAGTGACAGGATGGGAGTATAAAGAAAGAAAACTGAAATTTCACAGTAACCTCTCCTTTATGGAAGAGAACCTTGCTTTTCTGACTAGGACTTTTCTTTCTCTTTCAACTGTCCTTTCTTAGGTCTTATTTCTGCAAGATGAATGCTATGTTCTGGTTTTCTTATCATCAGTTCCCTGGGAAAATGTCCTGGCGTGCTACAGTGTCTCATCAGAATAGTATCACAATGATTAAGAACACCTTCAAGTTTTCCAATCACAAGTCTACAGCTGTGAATGTGGAAAATATAGTCTGAATTGTGTCTGGTTTTAAGGATCAGGAAAAGCCTTCACTTACAGCTATCACACTCCCCCTTCCAGAAAGTGGGAAAAGGGAGCTTGATTTCTGCCTCAGTCCCTGTATGAGTGAAAAACAACTGACCTATCAGAAAAAAAGAGAGAACTTTTACTTTATTAATTTCTTTGCTTTCCTTGAAGGATCTAAAAATTTTGCTTTATTTCCAAAGAATGTCAATGTTCCGTTCAGCCTGCAACACCTTGTTAATTTCACATTTAATTTGAAATAGAAAAAGCAGTAAAATAAATTTCAGGTTCATTCTAACTGAAAGCCTGTATTAATTTTTCAGCTCAGACAAGGCAGGGTAAGATCTGAAGCACTGAACCAGAGTAAGTGTGATAAAAGAGCTAACAGAAGCCATGGCTCTGGGGATGTGAACCAGAGAAGATATCAATAACAGCCTAATCCTGCTACTACTTATTCTGTGCTGCTGGTCTAAATGTCAAAACCATATTGATGAGCCAAAAAATTCACCTAAAAGAACTTCTGACTGATGGTGCTGGAGTTACTGAAAATTGATAAATTACCCCAAAACACATAGATTGAAAGAATAAATTAAAGATGGCTCTACCGAATTTATGTTTGTATTTTAAGTTTTTGAACAATTTATCACATAAAGATTATCCATATTATTGATGCCACAGCTAGAAGAGATTAATATGCCTACAGCCTACTAACTCTTTGAAGACATAAAATCCTCCTGGAATTGTCACAAATAGACATGATGTTCCCAATATCTAAATCTGTGTACTACAATACAGTTTGCAAGAAGGTCTACAATGACTGCACATATGAGGAGGACGTGTACTATTCCAGCAAGCTGAATAATTCTGGAGGAGTTATATGGAAAAAAAGTGTTCTTGAAGTTCACATTTTAAACAAGAATATCCAAGTAACTAGAGCTCAACTTAACACTTCTGTATCTGACTGAATCCCATTTTCATTAGCTTTTAAAGGAGAAGTAACACTACCACTTTATTTTTGCAAAAGAATATGACAAGAATCTTGAATGGACAGATTACTGCATGCTTGGCAAAAGGCACGCAGATATCTGAAGAGAAGAAAGTGTTCTAGATGTATATGGTATTAAATGGGGCTATCAGCTTAACATCTAGCTCTGGAACTGGACCTTTTTACAGCAAGAAATGAAAATAAGCCAGCCTGCCTATCACTTTATCAGCATGTCCACTTCTATGGTTTGCAACAGAAATATTTACTACTTTAGAGGAAATCTCTTCCCTGAAATGCCTTACCCTCCTTTTCCCCACCCACTCACTGCAGAATTTGTTTTTAGATCATAGTTTGTTACATAATGGAAATTTGTATCAAACAGAAGCCTCATGTACCTACGCTCTTACATTACTGTGTTTTAAATGACCAGAACATATTGAGCACATAAAGTGCCTGTAACTGTGACTCTCCAAAAGATGCTGCTGCAACTGGTCAGTTCCTGTCTTACAGCTAGAGGAGTGTTCCTGTAGATCAGTCTGGAGACCAGTGTATTTAATGCTAGGACTGAGACATTTATCCTCCTCAGTCACAGTTCCTATTTCTTGCTTTTTAAGGATGCATCTTATTTAATTCAGTAAGTATTAATTCTAAAAGGGATTACAGATATTCTTAATATTCAGAACTCCCAAATTTTCTAGAGCACTTTTAAAAGTAGGATGAGGAATATGACAGATGACTGTCTGCCTCTTCAGGCTCTCTGAAGGCTTCATTAATAATTCCACACACGAAAAGCAGTTTTAGTACTGTACAGTGAGAATATCCATACTCACTGTGACAGCCCAGGAATCTTCCATGTAAATGACTCATGAACTTTGTCTGACATTTAGTAATTGTTTTATAAATATTGTTTTTTCATCGTAACTCTCATACACACCATTTACAACCATACCACCCCAAACAGACAGAATGACTGGCCATTAAGAATAACAACTGTTTCACTAGGTGAGTTTGATTAAAGTGAGAAATTAGTTTTCTCCTGCTTGTCCACAAGGAGGAAGTGGAGAGAGCAGAGAACACCCAAGCAAGAAAAATTCACTAAGAGCAGATATAACACAAGCTTAAGAAGACTTGAAAGAAGAGCCTACACAGGGGGCAATCTCAGTAATTTTCAGAGAGAAGAAAGAAGATGTGTTATTATTTAACTGGAG
Organism: Haliaeetus leucocephalus; assembly: GCF_000737465.1. Lineage (NCBI taxonomy): Eukaryota > Metazoa > Chordata > Aves > Accipitriformes > Accipitridae > Haliaeetus > Haliaeetus leucocephalus. The sequence continues at coordinate 5,338,681 of NW_010972576.1, read as the reverse complement.
ACAAGTAAGATTCACGTGAGAACAAAATGTGCGAAAAGCTTTGTTATGAAGAAAAGGCAGAAGGTGCAGGAGCCAAGAGGAGCTGGGCTGAAGCCCAACAGTCACTTGAAAGATTTATGGTATCTCCAGAAGGTGCTTAGAGACCCCACAGAGGTTCAGATTCCAGGGGCTTAAAGAATGAATGGCCTAACAAAATTAATCCCTAACACATCAGCCAGTAAAATCTCCCACCAGAGGAGGAACTCTACTAGCAACCCCAGTTAACCTGTATGTTATTAAAAAAAAACAACAGAATGAATTCATGTGCAAGTCTATGAGCCAAGAGAAACATAGATGGTTAGTCCTCAGAGCAAGAAGATGAGATTTTAACAGCTGTAAAGTGTTGTGCTAATGCTCAGAGGATATGTTGTTTGGTGGATTTTTTTCCCCAGCATCACATAGAATAAAGCTGAGTATCTGCTATAGGCTTCCTTGGCCCTAGGGTTAGACTTGAAGATATACAGAGAGCATTATAATGCTCTTGGAGAAAGAGTATCACCAGGAATCATTTCTTTATGAGGAGTTTTAACTTCCCAGAGACTCACAAATCAATGAAAATAATAAAGCCATTGGACATGAATACTTCAGACCATGTAATTAGAACTTAAGTTTAAATTAAATGGAAGAATAAACAACAGTTAGTCTGCATCTCCAAGTTTTTAAGTGATAAATACATAATGTTAAAAATAAACAGTTAACAAGGACAAAAAAGGAGTTTGGATATGAGAGAAGTCTGGAACTTCAGTCAATCATGATAAAAATATATAGGTATTCATGGACATTCATAAGCAGAAATGGGTGTGCTAAGATGAGAAGACAGCATGCTGTTAAAACTAGCCATTGTGCTAGAGGTAATGGAGTACCTTCCTCACTTCTGCCACCAGCAATGATCATGGCCATCATAACTAGAGTGAGAATACAGGAATGGAAGTTATGCATCTTAAAGTTAAAATCCAAACAGCATTCAAAGTGGGAGGCCCCAACCTAGAACTATTAAAGAACTGACAAATAAAACTACAAGCTTGCAGCCACAACCATTCTAGATCTTGACGCAACCATCTCTCTTGAAAATACCAAATGAAAAGACAACATTTAGAACAGGAGAACAACTGAATGTGGGTACTACAATCCTATCAGCCTGACCTAAACAGACACAAATTTTAGAACAAGTTTCAAAGAATAACGAGAAGATAGAAAAGAATATAATAAAACATTTTGCCAAGTACCTCAGTATCCTTTCGATAATGGATTTTTCTAGACACACAAGTAAGTTGATCTGGATTTAATAAGGCAACCAATGGAAATCACATTTCTTTACATTTTATTTAGTACCGATAACACAGCTATTAGTCAAAGAATCATATGGTAAGAAACTATGTAAGGAAGAAATGAAAACAAGATATCTTGAGAAAAGGAAGTAACAAATAGGTTGGTTGTATTGATAACCAGCTTGTTAAGTCTATTCATTAACCAGAAAAAAAAACAGAACATAAGCACTTCAATAACATTCACCAGTTCTTGAAACTAGAAAGCACTGTCAATGTAGAAGATCAAGAGGATCTTTATACAGAAGAACTAGAAGACTGAAGTAACAAATATAGAATGATAAAATATGAAATTTCATACCAAAAAACTAATATTTTTTGCTGTAATCTGGGAATTTATTCATTGGAAACTGAGAAGGAGAAAAAAAAATACATGGATGGCTATGAGTCAAAGTGATCCAGCCTAAAAAAAGACAAAAGCAAACTGATTTAGGTGAGGTATTACCAGTTAAGTACTAGCATTCCTGTGCGAACAACTTGTCAGTTCCCATTTGGAAAACAGTGAGTACAGATGATGTGGCAGAGAGGTCCAGTTGTCCAGGTAGAGCCAGAGACTTGATGAAAACACGTGCCTGCCTGTGCATTTCAAAAGGCACAGCAGTTCTGCTCCACTTCCCAGAAATATGGGGTGGGCAAGGGGAGGTGTAGTCACTGGGAGCTACTGGGGATGGCAGGTACTGAGATTTGCACCTGATCATCTCCAGAAACGTTTCTAACTTTCATCCATACTTTCTAGGAAAAATAACCACAGTTTAGTTCATGCTCATAGGCCTAAAACATGGTTTCCATTATGAGCAATTAGTAAGAATAATGCCATAGCATAAAATCAAAGTCTCAAAAAGTATGCTTTAAGTGGCCTCCAATAAGATACAATAGACATCAAAAATCTCCCAGGAAACATAAATGTTTTTCAACATGGCATTTCAACAACAGAGTTTTAGAAACTGCGGGATAACTTGTGTCCCATAACCACAGGGTTCTGGAAATACAACGCATGTTCTTGTCTAACTCCCAAATATTGCCTTGGGTCCTCCCTTCAGACAAACATTTCTGGAAATTAAAAGCAGCCTTTCAAAAATTGTGTTTCAACTATCAGGTCTTTTCCCCCTCCTCAGATACAGGCACAAATGGAGATTGAAATTTTTAAAAAGGTTATTATTGATTAGTTCCATGAAAATTTAAACCTTACGTCTTTAACTGCAAGTTACAAACCTAAGAGGTTTGGGGTTTGGTTTTTCAATGGAAAGAGAACACAAAGGCAGCCTGGTATCAGAGCAAAATCATTACAAGACTGCAGCACTGCCAAAATTATTGCTAAAGACATTCACTTCAAAGACAGCTAAAAAAAGAAAAGAAGAAACAAATTCCAGGATATGGAGTTTTACTTTAATAGTAACAAAAGGGAGCAAACAAACAAATAAACAAGAGAGGCCAAATATATGGGGGTTTGCCTTTCCTCTTTCTTTTTAAAACCAGAATGAAATGCTCTCTTAAATCCTTTAAAAATTATACAAATGTAATTCTAGAGGAAAAAGAATTGTCTAAATTGTGACTTTGTTTTCAAATTAAACTTCTGGGGAAAATAATTACTATTACTAGTGATGGCAGCACATACTGTTTTAAAATGTGTTACACTGAGAAGAAGTTCTGTGCTCTGGGAAAGCGAGTCACATTTGTACCGGAGTTTATTTCACCCCTTTGCTCCTACAGCGTCATGCATACAGCGCTCTCTCCCCCTCAGAAACCCACAGACACACATTAAATTAGTTGGAATTTTCAAAATCCAGAGAACCTGAAAACCCCCCAAAGAACAAGTCGTGGCTGATTTCACTGCGGCTTATGTTCCTAAGCTCCCTGTATGCTTGTGCAACAAAAACTCTTTTGAAAAGAGCCTCCCAATTCCCCACTGCCTCACAACTTCTGCAGCCATCAATTGGCGCAATGTTGTTGTATAGTATTACCATATAGTAGCATTTTACACTTACTTTGCACAGGTTTATAGATCTACACAAAGCAGAAGGCAGGAAGGAATTACCAAGTTTGGTCGTTTTTAAAATCCAGCATTACTGAATCTTGTGCTCCGAGTTAAACAGCCAATCTTCAACTTGAGCAATTTTTGCTCCGTCCTATTTTTGCACTGTGAGCTGGAGACTGGATCCTGACAGGGCTCTAAACACCGACTGACCCTTGGTAATAACGGTCCTAAAAGCTACCACAGAACCGCACTAGAGTAACTACAAGTGTAAGCACAGCATGCCCCAAGAAATCTGAAGTGCTTTCAGTGATTTGATTTCTCAAAATGCTGTAAAATCAAATTCTATTCAATGTCTTCATGAGCAAGAATAACAGTACAGCACACAAAACACTCAAAACAGGAACCAGCCTGTTGAAAACTGAGCAAGCAGTGAGTTGGTACATTCAGGTTACTGCTCTCCTTCCCCCAAACATAAATGCAAATTTTAAGGTTTAAATTCTGTGTTGACACATTCTTGAGATTAACGTATTTCCAAATAGTACACCAAAAAAACCATCTATACAGCATGCACTTATGGTACAATGGACAGCATAAGCATTAACAAAGGGATAATCCTTGTCTGAAAGAGCTTATTCTCCTCCATTTGGGTGCATCTTAAGACAACTGAAAATCTTCTCAGAAGAGACCGATGGACATGCTTTATTGAGTCCATGCCGGTGTAAGTGCACATCAATCCTACAGAAATGTCATTAAGCATCATAGGGATAAAAGTACCAAGCTGATATGTATCTATAAATTACCTAATTAATAAAAATGTTGGACATTTCTTACATAATCAAACTGGATAAATGTCCAAGGCAATAGCCTATCAAAAGATTAATTAGGCATGCCCAAGTAAAAATAATTAAGTGCCTATACATCTATGGAGAATGTTTAACATGTAACCCCATTTGTGTACTGAAGCAGAGATAAAGATACCAATGTATCTGTGACTGCTAACAGTCTATGAGAAAACATAGTTGCCTACAAACCATAGGTCTGTTATCAAGGCAGCCACACCACAGAAGGACACTTGGGAGAAAAGGCTTTGGTAAATCATTACTCTGGTATGTCTGGCCATGAGTTCAGAATTCAAAGCAACTACAAAACATAGCAGGGAAAACTGCATGTGTAGTATAAAACTGTATTTATTGGGGTTTTACACATCTGAAAACCAAAGGTCATGTAGAAGGTAATGTACCGGAGGCTGAGTGCAGTCGTCTCCAGCAGCTTCTCTAACCGGTTAGATACATCCAGTCCTTGGACACTGCATTAAACCATATGTGTTTGTTTATAACTGTTAAAAAAAAAACAGGGCATACACAAGTTGCTTGTCTTGCACATGTTTAGTCGGACGTTAGTTAAATAACTGCCCTTCCTGTTACCCTTTCCCAGCACCAGATGTAGGCACAAGCCAGTGGAAGTGGAGCAGACATAAGCATGACAACCTAATTCTCTGCATGAGGGAAGTAGCTGGGGATGGGGAGGGGGAAGGGGAGACAAAAACACTTTACACAAGGTCAGTGCAGGAGATGGAGTCATCTGTCAAGGCTGGAAGTTAGTACATTTGCTTTTATTACAGCAAACGTTGGTACTGCAAGTTTTACGCTTAAAGCAGTGCAGCCTCTAAGCACAAGTAAATAGGCATGACAGTATCTTGATTTTTATTTTAAGTCATATCCAGCAGGAAACGGAGCTAGTAAAGTCTGGCATAAATGCAATGCTTGTTTTTGTTTAGTCCAAAGGAGAGGAAGAGACAGAACCTAGAGCTGTGTCTCTAGTGCTGCAATTTCTGTTAGGGAACAAAAACACACTTCTAAACAAAGAAAACAAAGCACTATTTCAAAATCCATAGATTTGATCCATCTAGAGCCACCCACGTATCAATGGGAAGCTTGTGGAAGCAAGGAAAGAGGCACAGAAAAGGGCTGCAACATAAGTATCATCCCTTAAAACATGTTCTGCTGTCAGATGCTACCATGAAGAGTGAGGCTTTGGGTTGTAATGTCAAGTTTATGCACATAAAGAAAGTCTAGTTAAAACTTTCTTTACACTACTTGATTTAAAGGGACTGTGTGAGGAATAGGAATTTACTTCATACACAGCACAACTGCATCAGTAATCCGCCTACTTTGGTACATAGTACCTGCATCTACCCTGAAAACTCTAACCAAGTAATTATCAAGAGGAATCAGCAGAGATTTTATATCGAAGCATAGCCGGCCAGCGCACAGGTCCTTACAAACATCCCTTCTGCATTACAGTGCATTACCAGTTACTGTAAATGCTGACAGTTACTACATTTGGTCATGTATGTGTTAGATAGGATACAACTGTTTAATCTGCTGCACGTTTATATATATATATATAAAATTATATATACAAATTTTTATAGGAAAGCAGTTCAGTACAAAAAGGTGAGAAGTATCTACACATTTTCTGCTGCAATGCTAGATACACCACCACTGGACATGTTCTCCAGGCATGACGTAAATCCCTTGCAATGCAACATTCACCAGAGAAGAATGATTTCACCTAAGTGCCAATGAAATTAAAAAGCTCCTGATTTTGTACAGCCTCTTACAGAGGAGTCTCAAAGAGCTTAGAACTGATTGAATGAACTGTGATTTATAAGTAGTATTTTAAAAATCCATTACTCCTCCTAAAAGAAACACCTTTTTACACAGATTAGTAAACTTTCTTTGCAGACTGAGAGCAAGGATACTATTTTCTATCAAATTCTATAAAATGTGAACTTTCTTCTACTGTATCACCTTCGTAAATAAGGCTTAATTTTATATTTTCACCAGTGGCACATTTCACCATTCAGTTTTCAAGAGCAGCTGCTAGCCAGATGCTAATTTTTTTTTTTTCAGCTAACACAAATGAGTACTGGAAATGAGACGGAGAGGTGATATAACAGGTGTGTGAAATCATGAGTGGTTGGGAAAGATCATTCTCTCTGTCTCCAGGTTCAAAGCAAAGGGGCATTTCCTCATGGGGCGGATAGCTGATCAGCACAGCCCTTGCCACAGTACACTGTGGCTGGTGATACCTGGGAAAAGCTGAGGGCTAGAGTACGTTTCTCAGAAAAGAATCCATTGGGGTTACAAATACATTGAAACTCTATCTTGCTTGGGATGTCCTTGAGCTGAAAATGGTTGAATACCAAGAATCCATGAGGGAAAGATTCATATATGTTGGCCTGTTCTTACACTCATCCAGGGTGCACACTTTTAGCATCGACGAGAAAAAGGATATGGGGCTAGATGGGATATTGGTCCAATACAATACATACACAGGCTCTTACAGGTAGCACCTGTGCCAAGTGAGCTATGTGATATTCTCCCCCAAGTGTTTTGTTCGCTGATACCTGTGCCTCCATACTGTTGACATCTGCAGCGGGATTTGGATAATCAGCTGGACAGAGAGCCCCACTCTTCACTACAACAGTGTTCATATTACTTACCATTTTACACTGAATGCAGAGCAGGATTGCTCAAACTGTCATTAATGCACTGCAGAACAAGTTTCTCCAAGCTATCGACACACACATTGAAGCCCATAAAGCTTGTGACTAGGTTCTAAATCAAATTCATGTGTTTTAAAAGAGAAATGCAGACTCTGTAAATCATTGATGTTTTTTCAGCATGCAATTAGAAGTTTGTTTTCAAGAATGAATTGAGCAGCAAAGTAAAATAAAAAGGCTCATTCTGCAGTGTGTCAATCTGTCTGCACAGTAAGCTGGAACTTAAGAGATTCCTAACTCATCTATTTCCCAATGCTTTAAAACCTTCCAGGAAAGACTAAGCCTTCTGCTGACCTAGCAATTTATGAAAATCTATACGGATGATAAACTGACATTAATATTTGATAAATGAACAGACAGGCCATATCCAGCCATTTACAGCTTATTAATAATTTGCTCGAGTGTATTATAAGACAACTGCTGAAGTCAGCTTTTTGTATAAAGGTGAACACCAGCAAAAATGCATTTCTGCACTGGAATGCCTTCACCTAAAAAAGTAGTTCACAATCATTACTCCAGGAGGTCAGTGTCTATGAATGAACATTTGCTGGACACTTAACTGAATGTTTATTCATTATACTGCATAAAACCGTACAAACTTAGCAGCCAAAGGTATTCAAGGACTCTTATGTTTGCCACTGGTTCTCCAAGTAGTCTTTTAGCTAATATTTTAATACAGCAATCTCTGCAATATAAAGCACATGATTAAGACTATTTAATATCATTACTCCTCTTCCAATACTCCAAAGCTAGGAATACATCTAAATTCTCTAACAACAATACCTTTATCACGCATGCCTCTTTTCTTATCATGGCTATAGACTAAGTCTGCAGACAATTTCAGACTTAGCCATGCACAAGCCTTCAAACTTTCCCTCTTCCCAGACCCAGCTTGCTAATGCCAATTAAAAGACTTCCCTGAGAACTGCAAAAAAAGGTCATTTTCTGCAGTGATTTTGAAAATGTTTTTGTTCTCAATCTTTCATGTAATTTTTAATTCTCAAATAAAAGCCAAATGTTTCCATGTCAATGTTTTTGATGCTTCAATGTTTCATATGTTCTCTAAGTGGTGGGTTTAGCTAGCAAACAGCTGTAGATTCAGTACCTGGGTGAGGGGGAATTACCTCCGGAGATCTGTTTTTTGCAGGTGTTGGACACTGAAAATTTAACACTTGCCACATTTAAGAGTAACTACAAACTAAGAGCAGCAAAAGTCAAAGCCTTCCACCTCCCATTTCTCACATCCTTGCATTTTCAGGATCAGAGCTTCTTACACCTACAAAGCCTCCATTTGGTGTTGGATGCTGGCACTAAAAGGACTGAATCAAGGAAAAGACTCTCACTCTTATGAGCATTTAAATTATTAAATGGAACAGTTTTCCTATTGTTAAAAAGCTAGAAGGGCACCATAATTAGAATTCTTAAACAAAAGAATATGTAGAAATCCTATTCATTTAAAATTACTTTAAAATAATCATTAAAATAATATATTTCGTTTTCTCTTTTTTTTTCATTTTTCTCCCTTCACGCAATCAGCATAGATTCAAAGAGACTGGGCTCTGAGCCCAGACCATCCAAATACTTCTAAAGCTACATATTAATAGATTACAAGAAGTTGTGCATAACCATGAAAAGAGCTTTTATAGCCACAAAGCTATTATAATCTACTGAGAATCTACTGAATGGCTTCTGGAGTGCAAAGGGGTATTTGTTGTGAATTTAGAAAGAAGTAATTGCTACAGAATCATATACCTAACAGATAAATGATATGTTAATTGCTTTCAGACTCAGTAAAATAATAATAAGAATTGGGATGAACAAATAAATAGTTTTGCATTATAGTTATAAGTCAGATGATAAATTTATTTGCTGTAACTGTAGTTCAGTCTGGGGTTTGGTCTTCCTGTTGTCACTTGTATTAGTTATAAAATACACTAGCATTCTAAGTCAACAAACAAAACCTGTCTTTTCTGCAACTGACTTCTTTAAATCAGATGCAGTGAAATTAGACCTGGAAAGCCCAAGAAGACAACAGAGGAATGCATGGCCTGATGTCTTCTACCTTCTTTTTGTCTCACCTCGAACTAGGATGAGCTGGATTTTATAGCTCTTTATAACTTATGTGAACCTAGTTTGCTGGCTTCATTTCTGGTTTCAGTGATAGCAGTATGGATTCAGAACCAAAACCGTCAGAGAAAGGACTGTCCTCTTAGCTCCTTGTTTCAACATTCAGGGAAAGAAAAGGAAGAAAAATGCAGTTTGCAGCAAATGCTGCTAACTGCTCAGTGGCTCACTGACAGATTACAGTCTCTAAGTCTCCATCCCTCACAGCAGGGATGTACGTCCTCCAACCCTTTTTGTCCCCTTAGTTTTCTTTTTTCTTTTGCAGAAGGTAGAGAAAAATTAGGAAAAGATACATGTTGAAATGTCTTTTTTAGAACCTCTCATTCTGCAAGTACCTCTTGGAAACATGTATTTCAAGTAAGAATGAACAATTTCTCTCAAATATACTACGCACTTAAAAAAAAACCTCAAAACCCATGCATCCTTCTTACATATGTTATACTTCAAATATTATTTTTTTAAAAAAAAACAGGTTAATTAATTATTCCATAATTTCTGGTATACCTAGCTTAGCTTTAAACAAAATCTTTCTTTGCTGTCATTGCATTTACAAACGCCCCACAATCTCAGCATCAGAAAGTCTGTTATTTTTAATGAAAGGAACTGAGGAGCTCTAACCAGTGAGTTAAAACAGCCTCCTTAATGGACCAGAAAAGTGCAAGTTGTCATAACAGTGGAATGCATACAAGTCTTTATCATTTGACAGATAACATATGTTTTTTCTCTTCCTCTGCTCTGTTAGAGATGACTCTAAAGCCAATAAAGATGTAATTTCTAATAAACCATAAAAGAAAATAAATTTAGTAAGAAACTACTGACATGACCGTCACTAATTCATGACAATTAATGTTCTCTTTGAGATGCAATTACAGGTACATAACTCATTATACTTTTCATAAGAATGCATGTGCGGTGTAAAGTGAATGACATTTGTGCCACAGATTACCTTACAAGCTACAGCGTACCCTGGCAGTGGAAGCAAGTTTAACCTACAAGCCCCAAACATGTACAGAATGTACTATGCTGTATAACACAAAATAAACACCTTCATTAAGTTCACAACACGAGTTCAGCTGAGAGCTGCCATGGTCACCAAACCTCTTTCTAACTGTAAGCTCTGCACAGCCCAATAAGGGAGAAACAAGCTTTTACGCAGGAGTCCCTGGAGGATACGAAACAGAATGTAAACATCAGGGTAAAAGGTACAACACAAGGAAAACTGGTGCCAACCTGATGTACTGAATTATTTCCCTTTAGATCCAGTTTTAGCCTGCTCCGAGAGAGAGAGAGGGAGAGAGAGAGGATTGCCGCTTCAGCTAGAAGACTGAAAATCCTGACAAATCTGGCAAAACAATACTATAATTTGGAGACACATTGTACTGAAGAGAACTGTAACAATGAGTATTGAGAATCACTACAATCACATAAAAAAGCTTGAAAATAAAATTTGTAATCAGAATTAAACCTATGTTAGCAAGGCAAGTCTACGGCAAAGCTTTATTCCTTAATTCATTCATAGGATTAAGAGAATGGCTTAGAAGAGAGACACTCTGTCACACTCCTCACTCTTAGGTGCACAGAGGTGCAATCAACACAGAAGTATACATCATTAGATGCTAAATTCACCTAAAATTGCCATGCTGACACCAAGGAGTGCAGAAATAGGACATAATCATCACCATCACTCAACAGTCCACAGGCATTTGTAGTCACATTGGTCCTTAAGAATGGGATGAAAGGTACAGGAAGAAAAACAGGAGAAAGCTCAAGGTGGTCTCACTCATTCCTCCATCTTACCACCTTTCTAGGTCATGCTGAAGTGACCACTCAAAAATAATATACAGTACCTCCACATGAAGAAACAGGGATGTTGATACATCTGCAAAAATCAAAGTGTTACTAAAACGTCTGCTGACATCACATCACACAAAGAGTACTTCTGCTGCTTCCACTTTTGTTACTGCAAATTGCCTTGGCCTACAATTTCTCTCCAACTGTGTTCACCTTTTCCTCCCTGTGCCTGTATCTTTTTTTGTTTTGCCTGTTTTTAATCATCCCACCAGTAAAGCTTAAATTTTCACAAAGGTGTGTCTACAACAACCAGTAATAAACCAGAAGTTCGTTATCCGAAAATGGACAAAAATGTGATAAATGCTGTTAACATCTTCAAAAATCTACTTATGTGTTTCACTGCATACCTTTGCTCTACTTTCTAATGTCCAATAACCCATTACTTTCCCATTGATTTTCCTCTTTCTTCATTTAGACTTTCTCCCATTTGTCTGCTCAGATTTCTGATCTCTAGCTGTGTTATTTTCCACAGTGATGCAATCATTACATTGCCACATTTCTTTCTTATATTAGCTGATGCAAACAAATTCCACTTATTTTTCAGGATGCAGATTCTCCCTTACTGGTCAATCTGCACTGGAAGGGAGAGCCTTTTGGCAACACAGAAAAGCCCATACATATGCCTGGAATAAAGAAGTGTTTCCAGAAGTGGCTGAAAACTATGTCTTCTAAGTCACAGTTAATTATTCTAACCAATGCATTCCTACAGAGTAGGAAAAACAGGTAAAAGACAGACTTATATGCAAGGTGACCTACTTCATAAATCTAGCCCACGTTACAGGCTAGATTTGTGGAGAGTAGGGGAGAATAAAGATAACATAAATAATAATTACAGCAGGAGTAAAAGATTTCCCCAAAGGAAAGAAATCTCCTCTTATCAACATGCAGTCAAGAACACAAGGGAATAAATTGCCCAGTATTTAGTGGCTGGGCAGAGTTACAACAAAGCACTAGAGCAGAAAGCTCTAGACACACGACCCATAAAGCGACGCTTTGTCACCAGTTGGTCCCCAAGCAAAGGTTACTAATGAACAAGACTTCAGTGATGCGCTACTGCAAGAGCCCCTCTGCTTGCAGAGGGGAAAGACTGGAAGGTTTAGTAGACTTCCAGCTACTATGATTGCGATCCGAACGTAAAACAGAGCACAAATGTTTATCACAAATGTGTGATAAACAACCATAGTCCTCTTCTGCTGACCCCCAGATTGTGGAGCAGAGGAAGCTAGGTGACATAAGTAGCCTCCTTCGGTGTCTTGGTTCATTTCCAGGAGCAGCAATAACATAGTCCATGGTTACCTCCTCTTCATGCTACCTTTTAAGTTCAAGAGCCCAGTTAGACACAGGACTCATACCATAGACCCTGAAAAACTGCTTGGCCAAAACAAAAACTGTTTTCTTCATTCTTATCACTAGCTGCAACTCCTGGAGCAACATAAATGAAGCCACCTGCTTCATGATAGCTTTTCCTGCTCACAATGGTTGAGTAGAAGGAAAATGGGGGAAAAGGTATGAGGATAATTTTAAGAGGCGGGTATCCTTGAATTTTAATAGGTGGGTATGTTTAAAGCTTAAGCCTACTATACAGTGCAGTATGAAACTTGGACATCACTATGGTGATCCAGGATTAACCTGCAAGTAGAAACACCAGCTTCCTTCCCTGGCAGTCCATGGGATGCTCATCTGCTATTCCTCCTACACACATCTCTTGTGCCTCATTCACCTTCGGCTTTAATATCCCAGGTTTGATCAGTCAGCCACCAGGACCTAACCGTTTCTTTCTACTCTCTAAACAGGATTATGGCAGCATGGTGACGCTTTCAAAATTCAGTACACCGCAGATGGTATCCACAGTATGTGACACCTTTGACCTGCCAGAAAATCTGCACTTTTGGTATATCAAAACCTAAAAAAAACCAAAACAAAACCAAAACCACAATGGTGGGTTATTTTCTTTAAAACGCTTCAGGAATCCTTCAGGATGCTTCCATCTGATTAACTCAAAAGCAAAAAATGGCTATTCACATACTCCAACCACGGTAGCAGGCGGTGGCAGTGCAGCCCGGCGGATTCTCTCCCGTTGCCTTTCAGCACCACGGACGCCGGCGACCCCCCACACACTCCCCCCCTCCCGCGGGGGCCGGGGCTGCCGTAAGGCCCCTCGCTCCTCCCCCAGAGAAGGTGAACTTCTAAAATTACGTTATTAACTTTCTCCTGGGCTCTCCTGGGGCCACCGGTGCAGGGTATCCTTCCCCCCTCCCCCCAGGGGTGGAGGAAAAATAAATGGCAGTGATGGGATTTTCTTTTCAGTTTGGGATATGAAATTAAAAGCTCCATGAGCTCAACCTTCCCAAACTTTTCATAGATTGGTTTTTATTAGAGCTGTGCAAGTTGTGCACTTTTTGAGCTCAGAGCACAATTTAAAAAAAAAAAAGAGGAAAATTTTTTTTGTTGAAACAAATGATTGTTCGACCCAAAACACCACCAATGACTCCCGATTTAAAAGAATAAATAAATTAGGTAGGCCACCCAGAAATAAAGACAGAATGATTTTTCTTCAAAAGAAACCGAGAAAACACACTGCAACTCTCCCTAGGTCTTCTCTTTAAGCATGGTTTTTCCCCAAATTCACCCACGTGTCTGCACAAACTCTGAGACTTTTGTACCTCCACCCAGGACCAACTGCTGTGAATTTTCTGCTGGTGGACAGTAGACTTGGCTCAGTTCAAAGGTGTAAGTCCTGAAATGTCCTTCCAAGCTAAAAGCAAAAAGGGCTATGTGGCAACTCCCGGTCAGGCAAAGCCTCCGTTCGACCTCACTTGCAAAGAATAAGGGGGGGGGGTTTGATGGACAAGTCGAATGTTTTTTCTGTTCGCATTAATCAGTTTCTGCAAAGGCCGAGCGAACGGATTCTCTGCATTAGCGGAGAGCTCTGGCTTACAAAACCCCAGAAGCGCTTTTTGACTGCAGGTGCCTCTGTGTTACATTGTCTGGCCACCTCTCTGCTTTAGTGCGGGTCACACTCACACACACGCCCTCCCCCCCAAGAGATGGGTCTCACTGATTTTACTCGGACGACCACCTCCAGTCCTCAGAAGTATCCCAGGCAGCTCAACCCCCTCGGGGACTTAAGGAGAGCCGATACTTGGTTCTCCCTGAAGAGCCGAGCTTCGGCGCTCATCAGCCACGCCGCAGGCTTTAGGGGGGTAAGGAACGCCGTTTTTAAGGGCACTTGCGAGGACCGCGGTACCACGTACGAAGGCACCGATTAACGGAGCTCCGCCGACCGCGCTCCAGCGTCCCATCCAAGCGCCAACTAGCAGCGGCAACGTCGGCAAGGGCTGTACTTCGGGGCCGAGGAGCCGAAAGGCGGACCTGCTCCGGGCCGAAGGCCCGGCCGGGCCG
>NW_010972576.1:5322599-5323712 GCF_000737465.1 Haliaeetus leucocephalus | reverse complement strand
GCCGCCGCGCTCCCGCCGCCGCCGCCCTTCTCCTCCGCGCCCTCGTCGGCGTCCGAGACGGAGACGCGGGCCACGTAGTCGCCGGGCCGCGCCCCCTCGGAGACCCGCGGGCCGCCGCTCTCGGTGAGGTAGAGCAGGCGGATGGCGGGGCGGTTGTCGTTCACGTCCAGCACGGCCACGGAGACGAGGGCGCTGGAGACCTCGGGCTGGGCGCCGCCGTCCCGCGCCTCCACGACCAGGCGGTGCAGGGCCCGCGCCTCGCGGTCCAGCCGGCGGCGGAGGCGCAGCACGCCGCTGCGCTCCTCCACCGCGAAGTAGCCGTCGGGGTCGCTCTGCCGGCGGTTGATGGCGTAGCGCACCTCGCCGTTGGCGCCCAGGTCCGGGTCGGTGGCCCGCAGGCGGCAGACGGCGGTGCCCGGCGGCGCGTCCTCCCGCAGCCGCGCCCGGTACTCGCCGCGGCTGAAGGCGGGCGCGTTGTCGTTCTCGTCCAGCACCCGCACCGACACCCGCAGGCGGCCGCGGCGCCGCGGGCTGCCGCCGTCCCACGCCTCCACCAGCAGCCGGTGCGCCTCCGCCCGCTCGCGGTCCAGCCGCCGCAGCAGCACCAGCTCCAGCGGCTCCGGCCGCCCGTAGCGCAGCTGGAAGAGCGGCGGCTCCCCCGCCGCGCCGCCCTCCTCCAGCAGCGCGTAGCCCTGCGTCCCGAAGCGGCCGGCGTCGGGGTCACGGGCGGCCGGCAGACGGAAGGCGGTGCCGGGCGGGCTCAGCTCGGAGACGTTGAGCTGCAGGCAGTCCCGCGGGAAGCGCGGCGGGTGGTCGTTCACGTCGGTGACCGCGATCTCCACCTGCACCACCTCGCCGCGCAGCGTGGCCGCCGCGAAGCTGTAGCGCGCCCGCCGCTCCCGGTCCAGCCGCCGCGCCGTGCGGATGATGCCCGTCTCCGCCTGGACGTGGAAGTCCGCCAGCACCGCCGACTCGCCGCTCCCCTCCGACAGCAGGAAGCCCCCCGGCGGCCCCGCGCCCGCCGGCAGCCCCGCGCGGATGTCCCCCACCAGCGTCTCGGCCGGCAGCCCCTCGTCCACCGCCAGGCTGAGGTTGTACACCGCCGCCGCGCCG